>NC_139579.1:14634079-14931579 GCF_946808225.1 Silurus aristotelis
TGTGTAATAGAGAGTAATCGAGTGTAATAGAGAGTAATAGTGTGTAATAAAGAGTAATAGTGTGTAATAGAGAGTAATAAAGTGTAATAGAGAGTAATAGTGTGTAATAGAGAGTAATAAAGTGTAATAGAGAGTAATAAAGTGTAATAGAGAGTAATAGTGTGTAATAGAGAGTAATAAAGTGTAATAGAGAGTAATAGAGTGTAATAGAGAGTAATAGTGTGTAATAGAGAGTAATAAAGTGTAATAGAGAGTAATAAAGTGTAATAGAGAGTAATAGTGTGTAATAGAGAGTAATCGAGTGTAATAGAGAGTAATAGTGTGTAATAAAGAGTAATAGTGTGTAATAGAGAGTAATCGAGTGTAATAGAGAGTAATAGAGTGTAATTGAGAATAATAGAGAGTAATAGAGTCTAACAGTGTGTATGTGGCATTGGTTTTGTTTTTGTTGGTTTGTTTTGACTGGTTGGGATATTTCATTAAATCATTTTGGATTTTCGCACACAACAGTCTCTAGTCTTTATAGTTTACACTGAATAAAGCAAAAGAAAACAAAAAAACTTTCCAGTGAGCTGCAGTTCTGTGGGTGGATTGAAAGAGGAAACGGTGAAGCTACTCATCTCTATAGTCATGCTAATCAGAAAAGCAGAACACAGTGTACAGCAGGCCAAACCATGAGACAGACCACCACATCATGTCACAGTGGATGCAGTATCACCCATTCTGACCTGCTGCACAGGAACATGTTTAGGATAAAATAGTTTTGTGAGAATTAAGGAAATACACAATGTGAAATGACTTTGGCCTCGTTTCACACATGTAGGCATTAAATGCAGGATTTCACATTCCTCTCTTATCTGGAGTCACTCTCAAACACCCTCACACTCCCTCACACCCTTACACACCCACACACACCCAGACACACTCTCACACACCCTCACACACACACACACACACACACACACACACACACACACACACACACACACACACACACACACACACACCCAGACACACTCTCACACACTCACACACACACACACACACACACACACACACACACACACACACACACACACACACACACACACAGACACACTCTCACACACCCTTACACACTCTCTCACACACACACACACACACACACACACACACACACACACACACACAAACTCTCACACACATTCACACACCCCACACACTCTTAAACACCCTCACACTCCCTCACACACTCACACACACACACACACACACACACACACACACACACACACACACACACACACACACACACACACACACACACACACTCTCCATAAAAGTGGGTTCATGTTAGGGGTTATGTTTTCAGGAAGCATGCACCATTTAGAGGCACTTGCTGAAAATGAAACAATAAAGAGCATGTTTAAGCTTCAGTTGATTTTGCACACACACCCTTCCTGTTTTGGTGTCACTCACTTCACTCTGCTCTTTATTTCACCACATTGTTCTCAACTTCTTCATCCCATGACTGCTTTTATCACCATAAACACATGATCCCAGTAGCAGGGCTGTGTGTGTGTGTGTGTGTGTGTGTGTGTGTGTGTGTGTGTGTGTGTGTGTGTGTGTGTGTGAGTTATCAGTTCATTAAGTGTAGGATAGTGTGTATGTGTGTATTAGAGTCTACATAAGTAAAAGGGGAAAGCAGTGTGTTAGGGTTAGGTGTCAGGGGGAAACCCAGCAGGACTCAAGCCTCGTTCCAGTCACACTCAAAACAGGAAGCAGCACTGCTTTCAAACAATAGGCTGAGAAAACACGGCACACTGGAGAAGCCATTATGAGACGTTCAGAAAAGAGACAGAGAGAAAAGCAGACGAGAAGTACAGGTTTAAGCACATGCATGGATAGTAGTGAGAGATCAGTACTGTATGTCCACTGTTTCTTTCTCCTTTTTTATTATGTCAATGTTTTTTTTGTAAGTCAATATGCTTTCTGTGGGCTGAACATGAGACCTGCTGGTTTTTACCCTTATATTGGCATTAGAAGAAAACAGACTGAATGTTTACCAGCGGTGTATTCTGTAGATGCTGAAATAGCAGTTTCTGTGCTTATAGACAGTAAGAAAGACAGACGAATTAAGTAATGCTTCTCTCTCTTCTTCAGCCTGCAACGTAACCATCCACAACCGCTGCAGAGATTCGCTGCCCAACTGTGTCAAAATGAAACAACGGGTAAGAGATGCAGTGTTCTAACATGGCTGTGTATATCTACTGCACACAGTCCCTGGTTACTTTTATTATTTTTTATTCTTGTGTGAATTAATTGTTGCTAATTGTAGGTGAATTAAAGTTTTATTTTCACAATAAATAAAACAATACTACAGAAATTGAGCTCTGGATAGAACAATATCACAGAACAATACAGTTAATAATATATTTGAGTTTTATGTTATTTTTGTAACAGCACTAATACACTCTCAGTCCAGGGCACTGAAAATAAAACTGCAGTCTGCTCTTTAATAATGTATATAAAATGTGTCTGATTTCCTGCAGCAGCAGAAGCTGGCGCTGATGCGAAACAGCGCGTCCTACGGTGGAACAGTGACACTGAGGAACAAGAGTAAGTCTGATCCTTTTCACATAAACACAGCAGGATGCACAAGAGTAGAGAAATACACAACACAAGAGTAGAGAAATTACACAACACAAGAGTAGAGAAATACACAACACAAGAGTAGAGAAATTACACAACACAAGAGTAGAGAAATTACACAACACAAGAGTAGAGAAATTACACAGGGCAATAATTAGAAGACATTACACACTAACTAGACAAGTCCATTGTACAATATCTAATGTTATATGGCATATGTTTAGAGGTACAGAGCAGGTGGAGAATAAAGTAACACCATGATGGTGGTTAGAAATGTCCTATAGCAGTAAAACAGCTTTGCCCCTGAGGGTATATTAAAGTCCAGGAGATAAGGAGCAGTGTGAGGTGTTGTGTGTGTTGTGTTTTGATTAGTCATGGTGGGTGTCGGTGTCTTAGCAGTGTGTTAAGTAATCTGTTCAATGTATTCGATCCTTATAGCACATTTAAAAGAGCGTCCAAGCTCCGCCATATACCCCTCCGAAAGTCTCCGCCAATCACTGCTTGGGTCGCGTCGTGGACGTTCTTCTCTCCTGCTGTCCAAAAGTGTCTCCACTAATAACATTGCAGGGTGAGTCCCCCCCCCCCAATCCCCCCCTACTTCCCAGGAGATCTTCACGCCGTGTTGTACGTTTCATGAGGTTGTTTGTGTGTGTTGCGTACCAAACCTACATGGCTGCATCACCTCATTTTAATTTCAATGTGAACTTTTGTATATCTGCAAGTTTTGTTGACATTTTTACTGTGTGAACGATCACGTGTAGCTTTTGTGTTCCACATTTTTACATTTTTATCTTTTGTATTACATCTTTTTTTCTGTAGCTTTATATTTTATCGTCATTGTTGTTAGCATTTGTTCCTTTGTGCCTGCAACTTTTATTTACTTATTTTTGTTGTTGTCGGTTGTTTGGTACATGCATATTTGGGGTGCATGTGTGTGCAATCGTGTGTGTGTATGCATGCACTCGGCGTGTGTAGGACACTGAGTGATGACTCTCCCTTGGGGCTGCGCAGGATCTTGTCTCAATCCACAGACTCGCTAAACTTCAGGAGCAGAACCATGTCTATGGAATCACTCAACGATGAGGGTATTCACACACACACACACACACACACACACACACACACACACACACACACACACACACACAGTAGTAACAATTGTTAATACATCAGATCAAACATTTAACATTTAAATGAGAATACAGCTTCTTCTGTTTCTGTAGGAGAGGTGTACTATGCATCAGTGCTGGAGGAGCTGGAGATCGAGGGGCGTGACTTTGAGGCAGACTCTTGGAGCATGGTGGTTGACTCCGCCTACCTACAGACTCACCGCAAAGATATCATTAAGAGGCAGGATGTGATATACGGTGAGAGAGAGAGAGAGAGAGAGAGAGAGAGAGAGAGAGAGAGAGAGAGAGAGAGGAGACCAGTGGATAATAAAATTGCCATTCTATTATATTGTGTTATGGTGTATTTATTGTGTATTTTTTTCCCTTTTGTGTTCTGTAGTGAAATAATTAGCGCTTGCTCGTAATGTTAAAATAAAACACCACATCTGTGGTGCTTGTGCCTAAAAAGCTGAAAGGTTTGTGTGACTGATTGCTCTTCATGTAGAGCTGATCCAGACTGAGCTGCATCACGTGCGCACACTGCGCATCATGGACGGTGTTTTCCGACGTGGAATGCTGGAGGAGGTGCAGCTGGAGCCGGGCATTGTTCATGCACTTTTTCCCTGTCTGGAGAAACTTCTTGTGATTCACACTCGCTTCGTTACACAGCTGCTTAACCGCCGGCAGCACAGTCTTCACCCTGGCAGCACACACAACTTCACTATCAGCCGCATCAGCGACCTCCTTCGGCAGCAGGTGTGTGTGTGTCTGTGTGTGTGTGTTTGTGTGTGTGTGTGTGTGTTATTATTATTTAACTGATAATGTGTTTAGTTCTAATAAACGATTTCCTGTAAATGAGAGACGTTGTGAAAATGCTCTGTGTGGGAGGATTGAATGTTTTTCAGTGAAAACTGTGCTAATAATTGCTGCTCCTCTGCATCTTTCTACGTGTGTTTCAGTTTTCAGGCCAGTGTGCTGATGAGATGAGGAAGACTTATGCTGAGTTCTGCAGCAGCCACTCGAAAGCTGTAAAACTGTATAAAGAGTTACTGGCTCGGGACAAGAGACTGCAGTACTTCATACGGGTAAGTGCAAAGAGAACATAATCAAAATCAACCACAACTCTAAATCATTTATACTTACATTTTTTACACAACTGAAGCAAATCTTACAGCAAAATGTACAATAACTGACAGAAAGTATTTTTATGCAGGTGCATGCTTTTAACTCTTGTGTGAACCACATGAAGTCATTAGATGCCTTTTTGTTACAAACATGAAATTATTAGAACATTAATAAAATCTTAGAGAGGGGCTGATGATGAAATTTCTATAGGAGTTAGTGAAGTCCATTAAACTGTAAGATCAGGAGATCAGGAAATATACTAACAGTGTGTGTGTGTGTGTGTGTGTGTGTGTGTGTGTGTGTGTGTGTGTGTGTGTGTGGCATGAAGCAGTTAGTTTCATTCCAAAGAAACTGAGATCTTTAATTGTTTTTACTTTTTACAAATGTATAGAATATTTGATTTGGCCACAACTATCTCTCTCAGGGTTTTATTTATTTATTTATCAGTATCAAGTTATATCATTAATGTTCAGGTTGCAGGATTTGAATTTGTACATCAGATCTGCACAGCTCAGGTTTTATTCTTAAGGCTGATGGAATCATGCAGTAAACCATAACACACATGTGGTACACATCAGGCAGCATCATCACTACCGAATCAGATTAGGCAGATAAGGTAACCACAAGCAGTAGATATGGAGAACAGTATGGAGAAGAAGCCTGAGGGTGCTGGTGTCTGCATGTGGAGCGTACTGTAAAGACTTTTTTCTCAAATGAGAATGAAATTCATGAATTTGGGGTTTATTTGTGATTCTTCTTTAATGAATAAAGATTTATGACTGGTTGATTTAGTAATAAATTCTTTATTAAAATATTCTGTAAAGTGTTTTTACTCACATTAAACTTGTGTTGTGAAATTACAAGTAGTTTGTTTTTAAATGTGATTTCTAAATTGACCAAAGTGGCCAAAAAATAAATTAAAGAAACTTAGCTGATGTTAGTGTGTGAGGAAAAGACAAACCGAGAGATCAGTACAGGAGCAGGATGAAGGAGAAGACCAGCTGGATGTGATGAGATAAATGCTGTGTGCTTTAGTCTGTGAGTGTTTATATAACACAGTAATACTAGTCAAAAAAGTGTGTGTTTGTGTGTGTGTGTGTGTGTGTGTGTGTGTGTGTGTGCGCGCGTGTGTGTGTGTGTATGTGTGCATGTTAGTGTGTGCGTGTGTGTGTGTGTGTGTGTGTGTATGTGTGTGTGTGTATGTGTGTGTGTGTGTGTGTGTGTGTGTGTGTGTGTGTGTGTGTGTGTGTGTGTGTGTGTGTGCATGTGTGTGTGTTTGTGCATGTGTGTGTGTGTGTGTGTGCGTGTGCATGTGCATGTGTGCATGCACGTCTGTGTGTGTGTGTGTGTGTGTGTGTGTGTGTGTGTGTGTTAGTACAGTGGGAGGACATTGATGTACAGCTGGAAGCGTGTAGGTGTTCTCTGTGCTAATGGTGTTGCTGCCTGTATGTTGGCGTAGTAAAATGACTCACCAATCTTTCAGGTGTTCAAAAAAGAAAAAAACATTTTGAACCATTAAATATTTTTTAAAAAGAAGAACAAAAACTGCAGTCTGTCAAACCATCACAATGATTGAATTACAAGTAGAAATATGTTTGTTAATAATTAATAAATTACTATAAAATGTCAATTATTATAATATTTAAATATTCAGTGCATTTACATTATGGTTTACATCCTCTCTCTCTCTCTCTCTCTCTCTCTCTCTCTCTCTCTCTCTCTCTCTCCCCCCTCCCCCCCACTCTCTCTCTCTCTCTCTCTCTCTCTCTCTCTCTCTCTCTCTCTCTTTCTCCCAGAGGGTAAGTCGAGGTCCTCTGTTGCGTCGTCATGGTTTTCAGGAGTGCATTTTGCTGGTCACGCAGCGCATCACTAAGTATCCTGTTCTGGTGCAGCGCATCCTTGACAACACGAAGGGTGAGCCATCGCTATGGTAACAGTGTGAACAGGACATATCTCACACTAACTCACACACAGCAACGCCATTTTATGAAGCGTGTCCTACATTTACATTTTCGAATCAGTCAGACATTTACAGTGAATCAGATTAAACTTTCCCTGCGTGATTCTGATGCACATTTACAAAATGATGCACTAAAAAGTTCAAGTATCTCAATCATGGTGCAGAATCACCTGAGATACAAGTAAGAGCAGAGTCTCTGCACTGTTTCGAGTCTCACACACTAGATATAAATAATCTACAGCTCTTTTTCTAGAAGTATAAACAGGTATATGTGTGAATCCTCCTGTCCTTCTAATATATTCCAGATTAATTGATGTTATTGAAATTATTTGAGATAATATGAATAGTATGAAGTGTAGGAGAAGCTGATCTCTTTCTACCATGAGAGTAGATTAGACCTTCATGTCTGTTATTGGAGTGAAGATGAGGATTTACTCTCCATTCTGACTGATATGTGTTAAGGTCTTGATGTTGACAGATCTTGGGTTAGTCATTACATCATAAACTGTGATCCACAAGGTTCATGAGTACACATGAGTGTAATGAATATAAACAGCTGGATTATCATCCTTTTCCCCCCAAGATGCTTTTGAAGGAAACATTAACAGTAGAAACAGTAAAAAATGAATCTAGTCAGTTTTAAGCTGTTTGTCATTATGTAATTTAGCTTTAATGTCATTGCAATGAAGCTATTCCACTGTTGAAACCTCACAGTTGAAATGCTGAGATGTTCTTTGCAGCCAACTCTGAACACAAAAGCAGAGAGAGAAAATGTTTGTAACTTTATTTATGTGAATCTAATATTGCATCCATGTAGACAATCCAGAGGAGGAGACGGGGCTGAAACAGGCTCTTGCTCTGCTGCGAGATCTGTTGAGTGGTGTGGATCAGCAGGTGCTGGAGCTGGAGCAAACACAGCGTCTGCAGGAAATCCGCTCCAGACTGGACCCACGCTCTCAGGCCAAACTGCGTTCAGAGGCCATGTTCAGACCTGCTGAGCTTCTGCGCAGACAGCTCATACATGAAGGCACACTGCTGTGGAAAACACCCAGCTCCAGACTGAAGGGTATTTTTAGGGAGAGAAATGTGTGTGAGGAATCTGTTGTGATGGACTCACTATAAAATCTAAAAATCTATCTGCCGTCTGTGTGTGTGTGTGTGTGTGTGTGTGTGTGTGTGTGTTTGTGTGTGTGTGTGTGTATGTGTGTCTGTGTGTGTGTGTGTGGGGGGGGTGTCTGTGTGTGTGTGTATGTGTGTCTATGTGTGTATATATGTGTGTGTGTGTCTGTGTGTCTGTGTGTATATATGTGTGTGTGTGTGTGTGTGTGTGTATATATGTGTGTGTGTGTGTGTGTGTGTGTATGTATGTGTGTGTGTGTGTGTGTGTGTGTCTGTTTGTGTATGTGTGTGTGTGTGTGTGTGTGTGTGTGTGTGTGTGTGTGTGTGTGTGTGTGTCTGTGTGTGTATGTGTGTGTATGTCTGTGTGTGTGTGTGTGTGTGTGTGTATGTGTGTGTGTGTGTATGTGTGTGTCTGTGTGTGTATGTTTGTGTGTGTGTGTGTGTGTGTGTGTGTGTGTGTATGTGTGTATGTGTGTGTGTGTGTGTGTGTGTGTGTCTGTGTGTGTGTGTGTGTGTATGAGTCTGTGTGTGTGTGTGTGTGTATGTGTGTGTATGTTTGTGTGTGTGTGTCTGTGTGTGTGTGTGTGTGTGTGTGTGTGTGTGTGTGTGCGTGCTTTAGAATGCTGCTACTTTTAACATTTGCTTTACTGTTTGTGTCCTGTAGATGTTCGAATTCTCCTCATGACTGATATACTAGTGTTCCTGCAGGAGAAAGATCAGAGATACGTCTTTGCCAGTTTGGTGAGTTCATATACAGTTTATTGGCTCATGCACACAAAAATAACACACTTCTTTGCATGTGAATCCAAACAAATCTGTCTTGTAACAGTTTATGTTTCTCTTTTCATTTCTGCATAGGATAAATCTACAGTAGTTTCACTACAGAACCTGTTGGTTAGAGATATAGCCAATCAGGAGCGAGGGTTGTTCCTCATCAGCAGTGAGTTCAGTCCACCAGAGATGTACGAGCTGCATGCGGCTTCCAAAGAAGACCGAAATACCTGGTTACGGCACATACAGCAAGCTGTCAGCAGGTAACACACACACACACACACACACACACACACACACACACACACACACACACACACACACACACACTCTCAGAATTTAAACTCTACTACAAGCTGTGTTCAGATACACCGAATGTAGACTAAGGTAGATCTACGGCACTACAGATTCCAGCCTGTGAGAAATAGAATCACGTTTATGTTTAGATAAAGTGCAGACCATTGACTTGTCAAATATAAACACATGACAACTGCCATTTTTGCAATAACCAATACTGCAAACATGTTTGTTTATTGGGTGAGAGATGTAATTTCTGCATTTTAGACATCCCAAAAGGATTTCTATATAAAGGGTTATGTAGATTTACTATATAGAGTTATATCACAAAATGATATAGGAGGGAAGAACATCCTGCTGATGAGAGTGGTTGAGTTAGAGAGGAATTCTGATACTTTACAATCATGTTGAGCAGAAAAGCATCTCTAAATGGACATGTTTTATGACTCATCTGCTGTAAAATGTTTGATAATGAAGAATTGCCCTGAATGATCAGGGTACATGTGTTCCGTTTAAAGTGGTTAATGAGTTTTTCATTGTTTTTTTACAGATGTCCCTCAAGAGAAGAATTCCCATTAATTGAGACAGAGGACAAAGCCCTGTTGCGAAGACTCAAAGGTGCATAAAATATCATGCTCTCCAGATTTATTAGATAAGGATGAAATGATTTATTAAATATGTTAAATATAACATGCCTTTTTTTATATATATGTACATAAATATATGCACATTTAACACATAAATATAATGCCATGGCATGTATTTCTGTTTCATAATGTTGGTATATGTTTTAAAGACATGTAGTAAGTTATGTAAGTATTTCCACTTACAGCTGATATCCAGCAGAAGGACAGGGAAGTGTTGGAGCTGCTGCAGGAGAGAGTTACACTGTTCTCTGATCTGGCTGAGGTCATGAGTGGTCAAGATGTGGTGCTGCCACCCAACTCCAGGAACCTGTTCAGAGCTGACACACCTCAGGCACCTCGAGGAGAACAGCTGCTTACACAAGCCATAACTGAGGGTGAGGTTCAGGCTTAGGGTTTCTAATAGCACAGCGCTGTTGAATTCCTGATTCTGATCAGTTAGGAGGTGTTGATTATTTTTTTACAACGTGTTTTATTCCATTTATTTTGTATTGTGTCTAAGTACTATTATTATTCCATGCGTAGTTTTAGTACATATTCTAACTGTTTAACATACTCAAGATATTTCCTGCTTTTTTCTAGTGGACAGATTGACCGAGCTGTTTTTAGGTTCTGCTTTTGACCTCCCCTTGGGCTGCACTTCCAACGGTCACCACAGTTACACAGGGGCGCTAGTGATAAGTGAGTATGAAGAACACAACGATGTTACACCGGAGATTCTGTCCTTTTCTAGACTTTCATATTGATCTATTACGAGAAACTCTTTGAGGACAATTTGGCACACAGTTCTTAAGGAAAAGACTTTTGAGAGATTTAATGTTCGTAAATCACTTAATGTCTTTGGCATTAAAAAGCGTTTTCAAAAGCTTCAGAATTCTGCCAGTGTTTAGGGAGTGAAGTACTAAATGAGTTAGGGTTAGGGTTAGGGTTAGTATGGACTGTGTACTATATGTATATATGTATGTAGGGTCACTGTATGGGTTTTCTGGGTTCTCCAGAGTGTTTTAAATGCTATGTCTCTATATAATTTATAGAGGCAGAGCACTGAATTTTATAGAGGCGTATTTTCTATTTGTTTGCTTTTTGTAAGTGTATGTAAGTAATTATTACAGTGTGTAATGTTAAATCTCTGTAATATTGAATGTTGACTTTGTTTGACCTCTGACAAAAAAAGCTTATTCTAATTTCCCCATTTGTGGTCCTTTCACACAACCTGCTCCAACTGCAGCCACTGTCTATATATGTATATGCAGCCATCTACAAATTAGGATGAGTCTAATGCAAAATAACTTCTATGAAAGTGTGAGTGTAAATAACATGCTTTAGAGCACAAAAATTGCCATATAATTTGTAAATATAGAATATGTTTGTTCTCATTATGTGCCAATCATTTGTTTTCTCCTCATGGTTTTTTTTTTCTCAGATGGACAGGAGGTGTTAGTCAATGGTTCACAGGAAGCAGCAGCTTCTCAGGTAGGCATGTTTTCAAAAGAGAAGTTAAGAAATAATGAACAATCTGCTTTTCTTGTTTTATTTTATTTTTTATTATTTGTTTCATTATAGTAACATTTGTATATTTTAATCATTATACAGTAAAGCAATGAGCTTTAAAGCCTGCTGCATTTAGGAAGATGTTTTTTGCTATTATTGAGTTTTATGTGGTTCTGTAACAGGGATAATTAGTCATTATTCACAACTGTGTGACACTTGTTTCCATGGCAACATGGATTCAGTTAAAACCTATCACGATTTTGAAGCAGCACAACTGTAATTGTGTAACAAAATAACTTTGTTTCAGAAATCCCAACCAATCTCTTCCTGTGTAGTGTCTGTAAAGCTTATAACCATAAAGTAGATTTATTATTGATTAAATCATTATTCATATAAAAAAAAAGAATCCTATTTGATATCATATTTCATATTTCTTCTAAAAGCTAATTATATTGAGCTATTTGATTCATTTTATTTTTCCAGGATGGAAATGGTAATCAGCTGGATGACAAGACATCAAGTGAGGTACCAATTTCATTAAAAACAGTTTAATTATAAAGTGTATTATAAAGGTATTATACAGACTGAACTGCTTTTTGTTCATGCTTCTGTTGTTTATGTTTCTTTGGTCAAGTGTGAAGCTGCGTTTTGTTTGTATGGGTGTGTTTTAGAAAACGATTTCTAGGTTATTGGTCTGGAGATGACTTTACGGTAAATTTGGTGATAACTTTGAATAACATGATTGTTTGAACCAACCTTCTCCTTCAGTGTTTTTTCTTGATTAATTTATTTTGTTCAACGATGTACATTAATAGTGTAAAATCCAAACTATAAAAATACACATGGAAATCTGTAGTAAACAAAACTGAGTGTTTCAGTTGACAGGTGTTCTCATGTTGTATTCAATATGTAACCAAATACAGTTTAATTAATTTTCCCCAAAAGCAAACCAAATTAAGTCAAGAAGTATGGCTCCCTTCACAAACTATAGAAAACATTTGGTCAGTTTTGTGTTCTGGAGTACTTACGTGTTTTCTGCATCCTACTAAGAAGAAAGGGCTGCAGCTAAG
This sequence comes from Silurus aristotelis, assembly GCF_946808225.1. NCBI lineage: Eukaryota > Metazoa > Chordata > Actinopteri > Siluriformes > Siluridae > Silurus > Silurus aristotelis. Next base: position 14,646,297 of record NC_139579.1, read on the forward strand.
CCCTCAGAGAATTCTTGCTGTTCTTCAATTAAGGAAGGCTTATAAGGCCTCTAAAAGCACATGAACGCATATGTTCATCACAGCACACAACAAAAAACTGACTAAAAGACTTTAGTTTATAAAATTGTTTGAGCAAACCACAAAAGTTCTGGAACAATATCTTTCAGACTGAAGAAAAAGTCAAGTCAAGTTTATTTCTATTGCTCTTTTCACAACAGACATTGTTTTAAAGCAGCTTTACAGAATTTAAAAATGAAGGTGAATGATGTGTGTTTATCCCTAATAAGCAGCCAGCAGCCACCAAATGGTGCTGGTCTCTAGATGGTTCGGGATGTTTGCGGCATCTGGTTCTTTATATGTCCACAATCTTCCTGAGGTGGGACAAGAAGGTTAGAATTAGGCAGAACCAGGCTCTGAATCAGACATGACAGCATCTTATTACTGAGGGTTAAAAACCACGTATTAATGCTTTTTAAAGTCACTCAGCTGTTCTATGGAGCAAAATGTTTAAAATAGCACATCTGTGTGAAATGCATAGCGGTGTACCCAGCTGTGGCTCCATGTAAGGTTTGTTAAGTGTTTGTTTAGTGTAATGAAGTAGATTTATGCTACACTAATTTAATGAAATATGTTAGAAATACACTTCCCTCTGCAGCCTCTCTTTTCAGCCATTAGGGTTGCACAAGCCTTAGTGCCGCTCCCAAGCCCGGATAAATGGGGAGGGTTGCGTTAGGAATGTCATGTGGAGATACGGAGGCGAATAAGGAAGGGCATCCAGCGTAAAAACACGTGCCAAATCAAACATGCGGATGATCCGCTGTGGCGACCCCTAATGGGAGAAGCCGAAAGAAAGCTTTACAGATTTCAATGATGTAGAGTAGTTGGTCGAACCCTATCCTTGAGCTGTTGCTATAGAACTATAATGTATTAGAACAATAAAACTAATGCATTAATATAAAGCTGTGAATTGAATTACAGCTGAAATTATTGTCAGAGCTGCAAATATAGACAAGAAATAATTCATTATTGCCTTCTGACCAATCAGAATCAACAGTTATGCAGTGCTGTGGTATAGTAAGGATTATTAGATTTGAGTACTCTTTTGAGTGTGTGTGTGTGTGTGTGTGTGTGTGTGTGTGTTTTAGGAAGTCTCTCAGCGGCTTGTGAATCTCAGCGCTCAGCTTCACGCTCTGCAGGTCAGTTTTAAGCCCAAACCTGATCTGATTTGACTCATTTCATTGCTGTAAATGTGAGTGTGATTAAACCGATCAGAATGAAACTCAATTCCATTTAGGAACTGAGATGGCTGTAATACGAGTCACTCTTTTCCCAGGGGGCAGTGATTCGGCAGGACTCTATCGTGGAATTGTACGTGCGTGAGAGTGGGACGTCTGTGTGTCGCCTGGGCCGGTCTCTCTCACGTGACGGCACTGGTGAAGCGGGGTCAGCAGGTGAGTTGGCACTGCTTCAGCGTCAACACAGTCTCCTGCAGGAGGAGCTCGTACGCCTCCGAGGAGCTGAAGGAAGACTGAAAGATAGTGAGAAGGCTCGGGCCCAGCTCGAAAAACAACTACGAAACCTGAAGTCCAACACCTCTGCCCTGGGAGAAAACACAGGACATTCACAGGTACTGTAGAATCAGGAAATAATCATCTGGTCCTTAGTATGTTTTAAAATTAGGTAATACAACCTCAGATGAACAGCACAAGACATGTTACATCGTGTCTTCAATCATTTCTTTAAAAAAACCAGGCGGAAATCAAGAAACCATACGAGAAAAATGTTGATAACTTTAAGACTCAATATTTCTAGGATAATCGTTAGCAGCAATAACTGGAACTAATTGTGTATATAATTAAGTCTGTACGACTATAAGTCTCTCATCATTGTGAGGAATTCTGTTTTACCCTTTTGTACATCATTGCTTCAGTTTATTGGAAAGAGGTTTGCAGGCATTTGTTTCTGCTCAGATTTCTTAAGCTCCAGCCACAGCATTTCAGTCCAGTTGAGGTCTGGACTTTGACTGGGCCACTGAACACTCAATCCTGTTCTTGTTCAGCTGTTCTGTTGTAGATTTGCTAGTGTGTTTGGGATCATTGTCCTCTTGCATGACCCTATTTTGGCCAAGCTTCAGCTGTCAGACAGATGATCTCACACATGACTAGAATATTTTGGAATTCTGATTAAATGATGATCAAATAATCTGAGGTAATATATTAACAGCACCTGGGTGCTGCTTAGCTTCTTAATTCCTAATGGAATCAGCACGGGTGTACTTAGTTTTTCACACATGGTTTCTCCGTTTTGGCTTGATTGTGTCTCCTTACAGAAAGCATTACTGTATCATTACGATTAAACATTTTCTTATTATAAATACAATACTGCAATACTGTTTATCATATACAATTTATTAGTATGTTTATTATTATTAGGTTCAAGTTTTTTGTGCATTTTTGTAGAATTTAAGTAATAAAAATTGTTTTCTCCTTATGAAGTAACCTGATGCTTTATTCCAGGCACCGTTACATCGCAAAGGAAGTGAAACTGACCCGAACGTGGACACGCCATTGGCCAGCCAGGCATCTATGGAGCAAACAGACGGCCAGCAGGACTGCAGTGACATTGAGGCAGATGTGATCTCAGACGATGACGATGATGAAGACTTGAAGGCGTCTCCCCGTTCTGAAAGCCCAAGAGGTGATATTTTTCAGCATTGTGGTGCTCTGCTTGTGACCCTCTCATCATTAGAAACAAATGTCTTTCTGTGAGATAAATCTTTTAAAGGAAACAGGCTTTTAAAGAAACACATTACTGTGTAGTCCCAGATAATTATACATTCAGTGAATAATCCTGTGAAAGTATCATGTGATAAAGTCAGAAGTATTTCTGAAATACCACTAACATTAAGTTTTACTGCGAGGAGCCGAAACTACTTCCTGTGCCCTGTCCATAAGCTAGAACTAATATTTAGAGCGTAAGCATACATGGAGGATATGTTTATTTACTAATAAAATAAAACAAATAAAAGGTTATTAATAATGTACAATACTAGATAAAAATTAAGCAGCACACATACAAATAAATAACTGCTTTATTAATAAAATGTGCCAGTTCTATCTGAACACCTCTACAGCTATTTCCCTTGAGTGTTTAATGTGCACACTTTCCTTATCCTCTCCTAATAATTCACAACATTCCTATGAGTTAGGGAGATGAAATAAAATGCTAGTTGTTTAACTGTGGTTTGATGAACTCACATAACAACCAAGCTTTAATAGGAAATAGTGCTATCCCAGTGAGAACTTTGTAAAAGGGGTTCCATAAATGGTGTCACTTTTGACACTTTTTTTGGCAGGTCTCATCATACTTTCATAATAATGTTTCCAGGTAATTCTGTCAGTTATCCAGAGTTCTATAAACAGAGACACACATGTAACCAGGGTTTTCACTTGAGTTGTGAAAAAATGCCTGGTATCTAATTGTCATCTTGGCAGTTTAAATGATTATTATTATTTTTGTTTATTATATCTAGATTTGCAAGACATTCCTGAGGAGAGTGAGTCATCTGCAGATGCTCGAGAACATGCTTCACACTGCTAATGGTCTTCTGCTGCCCAGAACATAGAACTTGTCCCCAGAATAGCTAAAAGACACAGTTGCTACTCTGCTGAAGCACAATACTCTATGAGCAAGTCTTCCTCTGAACTTCAAGGGAGGAACATACAGTTATCAATATTAAACCATCTACTACTGACTTTGTTTCACAACATTTAGTGTCATATTGTTTTACATTTTTAAAAATTCCATTTATTTTGATGTCATTTGACCAATAAGCGAATGCCAAAGCATTTGATTTGATTGTCTGCAAATAACAGGACTTGTGATACTGCATGAAAATGTGGGTGTTATTTGGATACTAAATCAACCAAAATTCAGATTTTATTTGTTACGACACAAAGATACTGTAACATGACACAAAACTTACATACAAACCAGTTTGTATTCTTCAGCAGTGAAATAGTCTTGTGTGTGCAAACTTAATGGTTTTGTTTCAAACTTTATTTGTAATTTATTTATTCTTCTTTTGCTGACAGAAATATAAACATTTTAAGCACATGCTAAAAAGCCACAACCTGGACAACAAAACTAGTAAAATGTGTTTACAGTTATTATCACAGGTTTACAAAAGCATGAATACTTTAGTGAGATATGAATATATATTTTACTGTTATTTAGTTTTTGTTCACAAGACTTTATTCAGTACAAACCAGGTGGAGGTGTTTACTGTTTCATTTATATTTATATATAATAGAATATTATACATTGCTAAGTATTTCCATTTTGGTTGCTTTATCCTTGTACATTTATATTTTAGTTTTTAATATAACAGTGCCATTGTTGCTGTTGTCTGTACAGGTGAGGCATAAACTTTGATTCCAGGAAACAAAATACAGACATTATTGTATAATTTATGAAATGCTTTAAATAATGTTTCAAATACTACTACTTTATCTTAAGACTATTGTTTATGGATTTCAAAATGAAGTCTTTATGGACTCAAATAGTGCACAATACACCAGTATGTTTCTGAATAATGTTCATTTTACTTACTCAAATAGGATTTTTTTGTTAAGCACTGCTAAATCTATGGTCAAACACGTCACATTCATGAAATTAGAGTGAGATTGTGTTGAAAAATATTCCTCATTTGTAGCCAGATTACATTTAAATTAGAGCCCTTTTTCACTTTCAACATCACAAACCCACATGCTTTCATATTCACATGCAGGTAGCAGCCAGCCCACGTGCATTTTGTGCAAAGCTGTCCTTTAGCTTTACAATTATATATATATATATATATATATATATATATATATATATATATATATATATATATATATATATATATATATATATATATATATACACAGTATATATAAAACCCATTTATATTTAAGTTGATACATACTTGCTCTTCAGTACTACTGATGCATAAATACTGTATATATGATGTTAAGGGTAATAGTTTATTGTAAATGTGAGAACTTTAACATTTCAGATTGAAGATGCTATCTCAGTGATTTTTTGAGGCATGCTATTGTAATGTGATTAAAAAAAAATTTCCCAATAAAATACAATGATAAACAAGTTTTGTTGTCAAAGTTACATGTAGTTTGTGCAGAACATTCCATGAAGCTGAACCTTTTACTTGTCTTTTTATTAATTGGGATTTTGGGTATTTCCCAGGTAAATATATATATATATATAAAAGTCAGTGTGGAATACCTCCATGCCAATGTAAAACCCCAGTCATCAACAAAAAATATTAATCCTGCATATACCTAGACACTTAAACCACACTTTCAGCATGACCAAAATGTGACTCTGTTGAATTCTGAAAAGTTTATCATTCACATTACAGACAGAAACTGGCTACAGATAATCTCTTTCCTGAATGCTGAATGGTCACACCAGACACCGAGGGATACAACAGTCAGTGTGTTAACTGACACAACATAAATGTATTGAATGACCTAGAATGGCTTACACGCACACACACACACACACACACACACACACACACACACACACACACACCTGTGCCTGTCACAAATGGCCTTTGTCTTATTATAGTATACTGCCTCCCCCTCCCTGAATTCTTTCTTTTGTTTCACTTATTACATGTAATAAGTAATTATTCCACTTATATTTGAAAGAACATATAAGAAGAAATCCTCATACACTAACCTTATCAACATTTCAAGTTTGAACAAAACAGAATTATCTTATTAATAAGGTTATAATAAGAATATGCCTGTATTAGGTAGCTACATGGACAAAGACCTGGGTGGGGCAATAAAAGGGTCATGGAGGAATTGAGCTGGGGGGGGAGCCCCTGATATAAAGGCCCTCCCTTTATCTCTTGCTGAGTTTGGGCTCCTTCTCCTTCACTCCCATCTTTTTTTTCTTCCTCTTGTTCTCAACATCTTTGTCAAAGGCTTTAAGTTCCATCTTTTTATTCGATAGCCATAAGCTTTTTAATAATCACCTCACTCCTCATTTGACCACTTTTTAAATTTGTAACTAATTTTTTGAGCATCACTCACCACAGCTAAGATGGAGGCCATCAAGAAGAAGATGATGATGTTGAAGCTGGATAAGGAGAACGCTCTGGACCAGGCAGAGCAGGCTGAGACCGACAGGAAAGCAGCTGAGGAAAGAAGCAAACAGGTGAGAGAGAGAGAGAGAGAGAGAGAGAGAGAGAGAGAGAGAGAGAGAGAGAGAGAGAGAGAGAGAGAGAGAGAGAGAGAGAGAGAGAGAGAGAGAGAGAGAGAGAGAGAGAGAGAGGGTTTGGTTAAGGTTTGGTTAACAGCATCTCTAGCATATTGGCAATTTGTCTCGAGAAAATTTACAAATACATACATAAATGAAATTGGAAGAATTTCATGGCTATAATGGACTTATGCAATTTGAAGCTGTTTGAGAAGTTGAAGCTCAGTATGAAATGGAATAGGAGCTGTAAAAAAATTGTGGGGTTGTAATACATTTAAACTCATGAAGGACATGGACGGGTCTTACTGCATCATTATGTCAGTGATAAATATTCACTTTTTTTTTATCTTCCACTCTTCTCTCTGTCCACCAGCATGAAGATGAGTTGATTCAGATGCAGAAGAAGCTGAAGTCAACTGAGGATGAGCTTGATAAGTATTCAGAGGCCCTGAAGGATGCACAGGAGAAACTGGAGATAGCTGAGAAGAAGGCTGCTGATGTGAGTGACAACAAGCATAAACACACAATACCACATAGTCCAGACACCTCCCACCCCCCCACTGTGAATAATTCAGTCCCTTTGTTCCTGCTCAGCTGCCTCTGTCTCTTCTCCTTTTTGGACTCTGACATCAACTATGTCCCCTACCCACCCTTTGTCCTTGTGCTCTCCTCTTGCCATGTTCATATTTTGTTTCATACTACTAAGTGCCACAAAGGTGACAGCAAATGTTATTTAATACTAAGACTGGAAAGTTATAAGACCTTTCTGGCTTTTAAATGGAGGAAATCTGAGGAACAAGTCTCTGTGTCTAGTTTACCAAAGAGCTGGTCACAGGTTTTACTGTAAACACACATTTCTATTGTTTAAAATTACACAACGAAAATTAGCCTCTTAATGATTGGTTTAAAATAATTGACCACATTTGTTGAATATTTCGTGACATAAATTCACCACTTTCACATTCCTAACTGTTCTGTTTACACCATGTTAATGAACTTCTTCACAGAGATTGTGTTTTAGGCATGTGTGCAGTTGCTAAAATTAGTTACAGTAGTCATTAAATCATAGCTGTATTTTTTTGTTCTCCTCTTTTGTTTCCACCCTCATGATTAACTGTTCCATCAGAGGTCTGGATATAGTAGACCCACCTGTTGTCATAATGTCTGGCCTCCAAGTTATGTGTAAAGAAAATGCAAGGGGTTTTGAACTGAGAGAACTGTGTGTGTGTGTGTGTGTGTGTGTGTGTGTGAGTGTGAGTGAGTGAGTGTGAGAGAGAGAGAGAGAGAGAGAGAGAGAGAGAGAGAGAGAGAGAGAGAGAGAGAGAGAGAGAGAGATTTTCTGAAATGTAAGCAGTAATGTATGTGAATAGAAATGAGTACATAGTTAAATCCACTGTTCTTAATCAGAGACACACAGTGTTCAGGGTCATTCCAGAAAGATTTATAACATTCACTGATGCAAATAGTCACCAGGACCATCAGCTCTCCTCTAATTGAAAGCTGAGAAAGTGCTAATTCTACAGCTGTCCTTTCAATTCTTTTTTTAAACCAACCAGTAATTCCAAGTTCTTATCATCTGCTATTACAAAATCTATAGTTTTAACAGTAACATAAGACAGTTTCCAAGAGCTATCAGGGACATCTTAGCACATCAGATTTTGGCACTTGTCTCCATGCACAAGGCTGACAGACTGACTGTGCCACATGCGGTGAAGCCCCCATGAAAGAATGTTTAAATAGAGACCTGAGTCACTAGGAGGAATAATGTATAGTGTGAGAGGTGTGAGAGATGAAGGGCAGTGTAATCAAAACACAGCTTATAGTCGGTACAACAGCTTCCATAAAACTACAAACTAACTAACTAACTAACTAACTAACTAACTAACTATATATATATATATATATATATATATATATATATATATATATATATATATATATATATATATATATATATATATATATATATATATATATGGTCTATTCATATATCAGCTCAAGTATTTGGTGTATGTTTGGGACTTGGAGGTGAAGAACATTCCTTGTATCCTGTGAACTGATGAGCAATTGTTGATATAATTAGCTTGGCTACTAGCTGTCGCTACTGTGAACACACACACACACACACACACACACACACACACACACACACACACACACACACACACACACACACACACACACACACACACACAGTATCTTGCCTAACCTCACCCTCATTGAACTTTTCCACAATGTTTTCCTGTGTTGAACTAAAATTAATTGAATTAGAATCACTGGTGCAGAATAAAAATTGTGTTTGTGAGTTTTTACCCCTCTTTTTTTGGGAGGGGGAGAGGGGCATTAACCATGATCGTGCATACCCTTTAGCAAATGTGCAGTTGCACCCGTGCCTATTGATACTGCAATCCAACAATATATACAAAATGAAGTGAACAAACAAGCAAAACTGTCCTTCAAAATCTTATTTCAAAACCATAGATATGAATACGTACTAAAAACCCATTTTCTTTTTTTCTGGGCAGGATTTCTACCAAATTTTAGAGACTGGCTTTTGTGTTCAGTCAGCTTCATGAATGTTGTTTGGTGAGAAGGTCTACGAAAGAGTTGGTATTTTAAGTCAAGTCGGCTTTGATTGTCATTCAAACTTATACAATACAATACACAGTGAAACAAAACATTATTCCCCCAGGACTAAGGTGCTCCATCAGACAACATAAATAAATGAAAAGTAGCATAAAGCACAGAAGATCAAATGTATGTGTGTGACATTCAGTGCAAAAACAACAACATAAGACAGTGATACATTAGACACAGGGACACTGCAGCACAAACCAGGACAGAAGATCTGTGATAGTCAAATGAATTGTCCCTATAATAAAATGACACTATGGAGGAGCTGTTGTTTATTCAGCAGGGAGTGATCACCATGTGTTCTCCTGAAGTTAACAAACAGCATTCAAAGTTATGTGTCCTCATTTTCCAGGTTCAGTTCATCCTGAAGGTGTTGAGTGAGGTTGAAGGTCAGGGATCTCTGCATGACACTTGTTCTAGGCATGGATCTCTCTGTTAAAGTGAAAGAAAGTTGTTATTCTTTAGCATACAAAGATAACCTAGACAACTGTGTGTTTTCAACCAGCAGATTGGGGAACATCTGGGTGTGATGGTCATGTCCATATTATTTGACAATAATGCCAGCTAAATACCAGCTAATTATTCAGTTTTAAGGCACACAAGTTGCCTCCATGGTGTGAATGTGTGTTTGTTGGTGTGTCTGTTGTCCTGTAAAAGACTGGAAATTAGGATATATATCTGCCTCACTGTGAAAGGTCCCAGGAAGCCCATTGATCCAGTGTGAAGAATGAGGGTTTAATGAACATTACATTGGGTCAGTTGTATGCAAATTGTACGTAAGGGCAATGATGACACTCTAACAGTTATTAGTAATTCTTAACAGCTGCTGTTTAATGAATAAATATTTGACTAGAGATTAAAATGTGGCATACTCAAAACTGGTCATAAACTCTTGCCTTGTTGTAACGCGCCATCTACTGGTGTGATTATAGTAATGCACATCAACCTAATTTGTCATATTGATATAAATTCACAAGGAGGCAGATGTAGTGGACAGGGGGGTATGGAGACACATGATCCGCTGTGGCGCCCCCTAATGGGATCAGCTCAAAGAAGAAGATAAAGATGTATATTCAAACGTTATGCTTACAGTTTTCATAAAATAAACACACAATGTCGTTTGGGAAATCCTCTTACACTTATAGGCAATTATGCTAACAATATACTAAATAATATAGTGCAATAGATTAACCTAAAGGAAATCCTCATACACAGACAGGAAAAAGAATGTACTGTATGTGTGCCCTGCTGTGTTAAGATTAGAGGTGGCAACAACCGAGTAAAACACTACATTAATTATCAGATGTGACATTTTTCTATCTTTATGACTCACAAAATCTAACAGTTAAAGTACAGAATTGGGTAAGTGACACACTGTCTCCATCTGCTGCTGTGCCTGTAGTAATAAAACCATCTACACAACTTCGCGGTGACAACAGAACAGCGATGAAAGGAAACAGGAAGGAGTTACAGGATGTGATAAGTACATTTCCACTGCTTCAGTGTTGATTTTACTTTGCTGTCTATAAGTTAAAGTTGCACAAGCTGCCGTTGGGACTGGTGCAGAGAAAAGCATTGCTGCGCTGCAGCTCCAGTAAACTTCATGTTCTTCCCTCTGGATTGTCTGATTTCCTCAAACTTTTTAAAAACATGCCAGTAGATGGACTGGGAAAGATATATTTCCCTTAGCTGTGAATGAGCAGATCAGTGTGTGTGGTGCCCTGTGATAGACCATCTGTGCTGAGTTCAGCTTTTATGTGTATTTTTTAACACATATGTATGTTTTGTAACGACATTCTAGATTTATTTCTCCTTCACTGTAATAATAAGTTACTAATGAAGGTACAGGATGTGGCATTAAGAAATCAAGTGAAAGGGATAAAATTTCATGACTCCACTTCATGTCAGAAAACCACAGAGTTCCTCACTACTATGAAGTGAGAGCATGAGGAATGTTAAAGGAGAAGCTGTGGTGAGAGCACCAGCGTAACCCCACAGTTCTGCTGAGAGTGTGTGGAGTGCAGGTTCTCTCACTGTGTGTGTGTAACTATAGAAACTCTCTCCTTATAAAAGTCTGATGTGCAGGAGAATGGAACACTGAACTGCATCCATCATTCATATAGAGTTCTCCTACATCACTCCTTTTACTGTTCATACTGAAATCCTTTCAGGAGACGGAACTTTTATACTTTTACTCCAGAGAAATGGAAAAGGAGGACTTTTACACTCATAACACAACAGCAATGAACATGAATACAGTTAAATATTGTTGATAGTCTTAATATTTAGTACTCAGACCAACATGGATTTAGCAAGAAGGGTGTGATTCAGACTTGGGCAGGTCTTAAGGCATTAGAAGACTATTGCAGGTGGTGATGAGCATTAGCCATCAGTAGGTACAGTATGTTTCAGCATCCAGGTTTGTTTTGCAAGAGAAAAAGATAAAAGTGAAGCAACCCTCAGGTGTGGAGTTCTGAAGGCTGAGGACACACCCGTAGCAGATATTATTTCAACAAAAAAGGTGTGTGTGAATTTTGTGTTAAAAACGTAAAGAAAGAACACAGAGCCAGTGATGGAAATAACAGCTGTACCGCGGAGTGTCGCGTGCAGCTTTAAGCCACACCTTAAGGAGCGGTCTGGAATGTCGACTTAACTTCTCGCCATGACGTCATCTACCTGGACGCGTGGGATTCGCAGATTGGCCAATCAGGATTCTACACTCAGATACCTGATCCAGGATCAGCAGGAGCAGAAAGTGCTTAGTGATCTGGCTCGGGCTTTGTAGAGGGAACCGGAAGTAGGCTGGAAAACAAAAACTAAAGATAGAGTTGAGATAGTCGTCCAAACTCTGCAGTAGAAGCAGATTTAGTTTTTTTTCCGTCTAAATCATTAGTTGATGTTTTTTGGTGAAAACCGGAGCCGGTGTGGAGAAGAGAAGAAACTTTACAAGCGGAAGCCTGTGAATTTGGATAACGTGCCACGTCCTACTGTTTCCTGCTCATCCTTCATGTGAAGAAGGCAGTGTCGAAACACCAGGTTTTTACGTGTGATTATTTGCGACACTCACAGAACCCCTGCTGAAGAACCTCCTGCTCTTCCTTCAGAACTACTGCTGCATCTACAAGTGTGACTCGTTGGCGGGGCGTTGGTTTGTTCTCCAGCCCTCCCCAAGTCTCATCACTCTACACACAGGCTCCTCAGCTTCAGGAAGACACGAGCAAAGCCCGAGCCCGAAATCCCACACTTTATAAAGAAAGAAAAAGGGAAATCTCATTAAAATGGCCGGAACAAACAGCATCGACGCGGTGAAGAGAAAAATCAAAGTTTTGCAACAGCAAGCGGACGAGGCAGAGGAAAGAGCTGAGCTTCTGCAGAGGCAGGTCGAGGAGGAGAAGCGCGCTCGAGAGCAGGTAACATCTACCCTAACCTTAACACCACTCTTTTCTAATATTCACAAATCCTCAATGATCTCGGGTTATGGATGTAAAACCGAATTGTCAGCTCAGAGCCTGCAGATCAACGCCCTTTGGAGAAATTGAGATTTTGGAGGCAGCATCGTGCAGACAGCAGGAGCTTTATTTCAGTGTAGAAGTTTAACCCCGAGCTCCTGATCACATTGAGCTTTAGAAAGCACCGGAGCATTTCTGCGTGTTCGGTGCTCTTCTGTTTCCGAAACGAATCCGCGTGTTTCTTCCCCTCTTTTTATGAAGTTATCAGTTTGGATGTTTTCTACGTTTCCGGTGTGTGCACTTGGCTCAGTCGTGGTGGTGCTCCATCACCTCGTTTATGTTCTGCCTCAGGACCTCATAAGACACCTGAGCGCGAGCCCCTGGAGCCCAGGTGCGCCATGACACTTCGAGGCGTTTTCATGTTCTCTCGGGTCTTTCACCTTTCCTTTAGCACTCTTCAGACAGTAGAAATGCTTTTAGGAATGTCTGAGATGCCTCCTGGTCGGTTTTCAATGCACTTTCTCCGTGATGAGCTCACCTCCTTGGACTTCACAGTTCCTCTTGCCTTATTAGGAGCGAAACGCCAGTCTTTGAGAGCGATTGCGTCACATCCGGCAGAACCCAGTAACGCGATGAGAATGTGTGTGCTTCACACTGCTTCTCCTACAAACACATACATCTCAAATGGATCTTTTCTAATGATTATTATCTTTTGTAAAGATTGGTTTCAGGTAGTTTCCTGTTCCCGATCCCTCATCATGAATAGAGAGAGTGTGTTTATTTTAAATAAACTGACTGCTGTGGACATTTTTGATCAGTAAAGTAGCTGCACAACAAACTGTTTAACTCGGTAGTTCCTTCAAGTCAAAATGTGTGCAAGTGTTTCCATGTCCCTTCACTGGTCATTTGATTAATTTCAATCACAAGTTCCTGACTTTCTTCAAGGAGAGCCTCCTGTCCTGCACTTTGTAGTGTTCTTCCAGCTTGAAGACACCAATGTGAACTGGGAGTCTTCACAATGAGCTGATGTGTTGACGCTTGTGTTTGAACTCCTGGGTTAGAGTTGAGAACCTGACAATATGTTTGGTTCTTCTACCTCTGCTTTGTAGGTCTTTCTTATATTCTCCTGCTTTTTCTACTCACTCTTTCATTAAATGATTATGTGAAATGTCGTGTGTGTGTGTGTGTGTGGTAGGCTGAGGCGGAGGTGGCCTCTCTGAACAGGCGTATCCAGCTGGTTGAGGAGGAGCTGGACAGAGCTCAGGAGAGACTGGCTACAGCTTTACAAAAACTGGAAGAGGCAGAGAAAGCAGCAGATGAGAGTGAGAGGTATACACACACACACACACACACACACACACACACACACACACACACACACACACACACACACACGTGGTTATTAGCACTTTACGAGGCATCTGTGCACACATCCAGGTCTCTGACAGTCATTCACACCTGGCATCATGAAAATGTCTCCAGTCATCAGATGTGATAATTTCTTCAAAGAGAATGACATGATGTCAACTGTTAAAGAAACTTACAGACAAATTACCAATGAGATGAAGAAACAAACAGCCACATTTGTGTCTTCGGTGTTTGTTTGTTGTTTTATCCATTAGAGTAGCGATGGAGAAATCTAGAGTTCAGCACAATTTCCCAATTGTCTCTCAATGGTAATGTATTTTTCCAGCTAGGACACGGTTGATTTATTTTTCTTAGGATCCACTGAGACACCTTCACTGCGGTATCATGGATATTACATTATCATATACCACATAGCCCTTCTCTGAATGTATTTAAGTGATTCAATCATGGTGGTACTCAGACACTTTAGACCCTGTTCACTTACAGCGAGAAGGTCCAGGATGCATGTTAACGCCAGGTGTGAACATAAACTTGGTGAATCAGTTTAAGAAAATGCAGACTCTGTTTTTCTGTCTGTAACACAGAGGCATGAAAGTGATTGAGAATAGGGCACTGAAGGATGAGGAGAAGATGGAGTTACAGGAGATCCAGCTGAAGGAGGCCAAGCACATTGCAGAGGAGGCCGACCGCAAGTACGAGGAGGTGAGCAGCATTCATGCATACCTGCCCCCGACTTGATTATACAATATGGACAAACACTACTGAACTGAAGAATGTTTTCGATGAAGTGCTCAATGCTCACACTCGTACAGCACATGGATGGTGTTGCAGATTTCCACAGTAAGAAGTTCTGAGTGTGTGTGTGTGTGTGTGTGTGTGTGTGTGTGTGTGTGTGTGTGTGTGTGTGTGTGTGTGTGTGTGTGTGTGTACAGGTGGCTCGTAAGCTGGTGATCGTTGAGGGAGAGCTGGAGCGTACTGAGGAGAGAGCTGAGCTCGCAGAGGCGTGAGTCATACATCTTTAAACAGACAAACTTTTCTATCAACTGCACTTTATCAGTACAGTGATTTTAATAAAGCTGGATCATTAAGGCATGTGGAAAATTCCTGCAATTGCATGATGAAAGGAATGCTTGATCATAACCTGAATTTTCCCCTGTGTCCTCAACTATCCCCTTTGTTTTTGTGCATGTTTGATCCCTGTTGCTTCCTTCGAACTAAACTAACAGTAAAAAGAAGCAGTTTGAGGAGGAGCTAAGGGTGCTGGACCAAACACTGAAGACCCTGCATGCTTCTGAGAACAAGGTAGAAGTGCTACATGTGCTGAGTGTGTACACTGGGGATGTCTAATTTGGGGGTGGGGGGGTGGCTGGTGTGTGTGTGTGTGTGTGTGTGTGTGTGTGTGTGTGTGTGTGTGTGTATATATATATATATATATATATATATATGTATATATATATATATATATAGTGTGTGTGTATATATATATATATATATATATATATATAAAAATAAAAACAGGTTTAAAAAAAATATTTTTATACTTAAAAAAAAAAAAAAAAAAAATTATATATATATATTTAAAAAAGTATACAAATTTTTAAATTATTAAAGTCAAGCTAAAAAAGTCAAACAGACTCCTCCATCCATGGCCAACTTTGATCTCTGCTATTCTCTGTAGCTTTCAGTCTGTTTCATTCTTTTCTTTCTACCTGATCTGGGCTAACACTGTTGCAGCCAGCATTCTCTGTGTGCATGATTGTTTTGATTATGAACCTGGCCAGCATGAACAAGCATGAACAAGTGCTACATTACCATCGTTACAATATGCACTTGCCAACCACTCACACAGCTGAACATCTAAATATGTGCAGTTTATACCGTAGTTGTAGGACTTTTGCCTTTTCACCCAGTAAATATGCACATGTAGATTTCTCTTTAGTTTCTTGTAGATGTAAAAAAATAATTATAATAAAAAGCTTCACATTGTCACTTCACATTGCTACCTTTCCTTTTTTATTAACTGCAGTTCTTCTTTCTGTCCACCTCTAAACTTTGTTCTTCACTGACTTTGCAAAAGCTTTATTTCCTTGTTTATTTTTTCCTTCATGCTCTTTTCTCCTCTTTTTCCCCTTTCTGTTCTTGCTGCTTATCCAAAAATCAAAATGCTCATCCTGCTTTCAGTAAGTGTGCTGAACTGGAGGAGGAGCTGAAAAATGTCACCAACAATCTAAAGAGTCTGGAAGCTCAGGCTGAGAAGGTAGGGAGTGTGTGTTGCTTTAGCCTTTTGGGGAACATTGTTTGTGTGTTGGTATCTCATGAACCTTTTTTATTTTCTATTATACAAATAACAAACACAAAGCTTGTAAACCCTTCTTAGCTCACGTCCTTGTTCTTACGAGAGCAGCACATTGATCATAACTGCTAGAATGGGAAATGCTGTACTGTGTACAATAATATGTCTAGGGTGGTATATGAGTCATCATACCCTCCTTCCTTTTCCTTCAAATCAAATCCATTCGATTTCACACTCAGGAACTCCTGTACACTCATGTGGATGTAAATTGATCATATTCCTTCACAAGTGGCCTTTTCTTGGTTGTGCAGCTGTTTCACATTCACACTGAAATGTCAAACGTTCACTCACAAAACACTGAGCTTTATGGAGTCGAATCAAAAGGAGAGAAGTGAGTGCTAATCCTGAGTCACTAATCAGTTTATCCAGAGCTCCTCTCTCTCAGAAGTCAAGTGTAGCTTTGTTCTGGGTGTGAAATTAGCTCCTAAAATCCAGGAACATTTGTAATTGCATCACTTAAACTTGCCTTAAAAGTCAATTAGCTCAATCTGCAATTAGCTCAATCATCTCATAGATGAACCTCAGCTATGACATGTTCACACTAATTCAAGCGAATATGACTTACATGAGGCTTTGCAGGCTTACATGTTTTATTAAATCAGCCCTGAAGATTCCTCACCAAAACAGCTAGTAATTACTTTGTAAACACAAAACAAAATCTAAATCATTGAGTTCTAATTATGCAACAGCTGTCTGTAGGTACAAAATCATTGAAATATTTAAATGCATGTATCGGTATTTACACACATATTTTGTAACTAGACCTAATGATTCATTAATGCATTATTCAAGTGTTGCATTTTTATTAAGGTAATTGATTTAGGAGCATCATAAGCTAATAAATTAATGTGAGGTTCACTATTAATGATCAGAATGGAAAATTATGTATTTGAGCTATTGATAAATAGCAGTGATGCCTGTGAGCAAATTCTACATTCCCACCATGAGCTGTTTTGCTGCTTCTACACAGAAATGGAAAGAAGTGTAGAGCAATGCATATAGTCTGGAGTACTAAAGGTTCTCAGTAATGCCTACAGTAATCTGATCTGATGCTAATGTGTCTGATCACAAGATTCCCTCAGGAACTGCGGGAATGGGGTACATGGGGTTCGGACATTGTGCATGGGTTACAGTGTTTGTACCTTGTTTTAAATATGTGCGTGAGTTTACGTGGGAATGCATAGCATTGCTGGATCACATGAGCAGACTTTGTTGCAAATGAACTTGTATCTAATGAGGTTTATTAAAATCTCAGTATTTGGTACAGCTTTTATGTTACAATTGATACTATTTTATAAACAGTTCTGTATAAGAAATAACACACAGCAGACCTCGCCGTTATGTCCCGAGTAAATGCGTGCCAAGGTGTGGGACGTGGCACAGTGTACATGGGTGTGTTTTTACACTTCAGGAAGTTGTTTGCAGTCTGCTATTTCATGTACATAACAATTTGATGATCTCTTAAAGGTCTCAGATTTAAGAGCTCAGCGACACTGGTATACTGGTGTTTAGCTTTATGTATATTAGTGGTAAAAATGAGGCAATAGAGAAATGCTAAGTACCTGTTTTGTGCAGTTGGCATTAAAACAATAATGAGTCACCCTGCAAGGACGTGTATTCTGTACAGGCTTGATGTTCTCTGTTGACGACTGTTCTCCTGCGTCGTACCTACTGCGTTGTTGCTGTTACAGCCACATTCTTATGCACATGTCCTGATCTGTTTAAGATCTGGCGTTGCAGAAAGGTTAAGAACAAAACGCCTTCTTTTTCCTCCTGAACAATCAGCCTGCCTCAAGGGGGCTTTTGTTTTAGAGTTCAGGTTTCCATGCAGAAGCACTTGTTACTGTGTCTGTGTGAGCAACTGAAATCATTCAACTAAAACAGATTTCTAAACAAATATTTATACGGTTATTTCGATGGCATAGTGATGTGGCTTTTCTTCTTTCTTATGTCTCCAGTATTCTCAGAAGGAAGACAAATATGAGGAGGAGATCAAAATCCTGACTGATAAGCTGAAGGAGGTTCGCTGGTCTAGTTCTTAAAAAAAAAATCATTAGTCTCACTTAACTTTAGTTAACATTGGTTTTTCTTTTCTTTTTTTTTCTTTTTGTGCGTGCGTGCGCGCGCGCGTGTGTGTGTGTGTGTGTGTGTGTGTGTGTGATTTATCAGGCTGAGACTCGTGCTGAGTTTGCTGAGAGGTCTGTAGCAAAGCTGGAAAAGACCATCGATGACCTGGAAGGTAAGAAGTTCTGAACCCTATCCATAAGTTAGAGATGTCTATTCTTCTCATTCACCTTATGTTCTTTACTTTGCGTTTCCTTTCTCAAAGGTCATAATTGTATTTTTTTTTTTTTTTTTTTTTTTTTTTTTTTTTTTTTTTTATCTCAATGCTTCCTCCAGATCTGAATTTGCCTTTGCCTTTTTGGTGTTACATTTTCTGTTCCTTTCTTATTTTTCTGTAAACAGATGAGCTTTATGCTCAGAAACTCAAGTACAAGGCCATTAGTGAAGAGCTGGATCACGCCCTCAACGACATGACCTCTATGTAATTACTTGGCCTTGTGTGTTTTGTGTGTACACACATGCACATGCTTGATATTTCAGATGCCCATGTGCCACTGTAGTGCCTGAGACTCAGCACCCAATTGAGTCGCGTGTTTGTGCCTTTTTTCATAGTGGATGCAGAAATGCAGTGTGTTGGGCTTTGGTTTAAAGTGCCACTGCAAGTGTAATATTAGATTGATTTAAGTTGTGTGTGTGTGTGTTTGTGGTGCTTAAGAGCTGCTAACTCACTGTTTATGATTAAAAACACTGCATGGAGTTTTTGCCTGTATGACACATGAAAAATCCACTGAAAGCAAAAATGCCAGAATCGTAACTACCTGAGCGATAAAACAAGACAAGTCATGCGTCATACACAATTTATAAACAATGTGGTGGTGAAGCTTCAAAAAGATTTATTTTTATTAGCCGCATGTCCTTTTATTTCTCTTATACCACAGCAATTAGTCATCAAATACAATTCTTCATTAATAAAAAATACATCACACTTTTTTAACCACTTATGGTTAAATTTAGTAAAAGGAGTTCAGTCCTGTTGTCACGTTTATAAACGTTTCCTGATTTGGTTTCTATTTTTAGGTTAATAAGGCAAAATAAAGCAGTGCATCATATTATTGAGAAATATTGAGAAAAGGACTTTCCTCTGTCAAAATATCGTGACAGCTTTACTTCTGATTGATGCAAAGAGTTGGCACTGTTGGAGACTGGTCAAAAACATCACTGACTCGGAGAGAACATGCGATTGTGCGTCTTTTTCAGGTTACAGCTTTAGAAATGTCAGTAGTCGAATGAGAAATTGAAGTCAGTGATATTCCAAATGTCGCAGCGCTGTGGTATAACCTGTAGTAACTTCTTGCTTGGCTGAAATGCTTTTCTGCACTTACGATGTGATTGTGAACTCACACACTTCCTAATGTTGCTGTTGTGTGGTGTGAAGTGACGTGTGTTTGTGTGGAAAACGAGCAGACAAAAGAGAAGTGTTTTAACTTTGTAATGAGGCTTTGATCATCCCTGTTTGTTTACAGATGATCATTTTCTGGACTTTATTCTTGACTGGCTTTCTTCAAGAAATCTTGCTCGGTCTTCTCGGCCATGTCTCCATCCTGACTCGCACTTGTCTACTTCATCCTCCTGTTATCTCTCTGTATCTTCAGGTTTTTGTTCCTCTGTTCTTACCTGCTTTGTCGATTATTTATGATGCCTTTGTTTTCTGTCTTTTCTTTTCCCACTGTATTGTAATTATATCAGGCATTGATAAAGATCTTGAACTTGTTTTCTCATTCATCAGTGCTGTTTGTATCTTCTGTCTTTCTTTTCTTTGTCTTCTGGCTGTATTTCAATGTTTTCTGTACATGCTGAATGAAGGGAGGGGTGAAACAAACTGTTGCTGTGTTTAAAATATCTGTGTCCCTCTTTTTTGTGAAGAAAAAAAAAATTTTAGCAACTTTTCCATTTGTTCATCACAGTTATATTCTTATTGTCCTATGTGACTTCCTGGACTGGTAACTTCTTCATAAAGAACGAACAAAACATGATGGTGTCCTACTGTAGAATAGTGTCATGGCCTCGTATGAAGCAGAAGTTGATTGATTACCAGTAATGTGTTTCCTAAATTGTTTTATTCCTCTTATACCACAGGAAATGCCCATTTGTAGTTTTATAAAATGAATATGGCTTATTTAGTATTTTTAATGTTACTTTAGAAACAATGAAACATGGAACAAGCCTGTGATTCGAGTTACAGCTGGTGTGAGTTACTGTTTTAGGACAAAGTTAGAATATTAATGAGGTTTATTTGTTTTGGGGTGAGATCAATGGGGTGAAATCGCTACTATAATTAGAGCATTTGTTCAAGGACACATTTATCACATGTAGAAAATTCATCACAGCATAAATAGCTAATTATTGACTTGTTCATCAGATTAAATTTTGCATTCATTATTTAAGATAATGTTTTTATCATAACCCTAGATTTGCTGTAAAATTCAGAATAAGAGCATAAACACATCAAAAGTTTAAATTAACTTCTCTTTTTTTGTAAACATTCAGGTATTTTCTAAACTTTGCAATATAAACTTCCTTTAACTTTTTTTTTAATCCTCAGTATGTTGTGTCAGTACTTGTTCTGGAGTAAGAGACAGAAAGACCAGATTAATCACCTTGCAAGAGCAAAAATCCTGTTCCTGTATATTTTAGTCTACAGAATCTGACAGCCATTCATTTATATATAAATATGTAAACACACACACACACACACACAGTGTTGCAGCCTGATAAAACCAAAACCATCAGTCAAAATAATAATAATAAAAAAAATTATCACATGTCCATAAGTATTCAGACGCTTTACTCAGTAGTTAGTTGAAGCTCCTTTGGCAGCAGTTTCAGTCTCGAGTCTTTTTGGGTTTGACACGATGAGCTTTACACACCTGGATTGTGGGATTTTCTGCCATTCTTCAGGGCAAATCCTCTCTGGATGCTGAGCGTTGGTGGAGCCACTTTCAGGACAGAGATGTTCAATAGAGTTGAGGTCAGGGCTCTGGCTGGGCCGCTCTAGAACATTCACAGAGTCGTCCCTAATCCACTCCTGTTGTCTTGGCTGTGTTTAGTGTCATTATTATGTAGGAAGGTGAACCTTCAGCCCAGTCTGAAGTCCTGAGTGCTGTGGAACAGGTTTGTATTGAGGAGATCTCTGTACTTTGCTCCATTCAGCTTTCCCTGAACCCTGACCAGTCTCCCAGTCCCTGCTGCAGAAAAAACCCTGGCATGATGCTGCTAACAGCATGCTTCACTGTTGGGATGGTTTTGTGCAGGTGAGGAGCGGTGCCTGGTTCCCTCCAGACATATCAATTAGAATTGAGGCCGAATAGTTCAATCTTGGTTTCATCAGACCACAGAATCTTTTTCCACACACTCTTCAGGTGCCTTTTGGAAAACTCCAAGCAAGCTTTCATGGGTTTTTCACTGAGGAAAGGCTTCCATCTAGCCACTGTGCTATAAAGCCCAGATTGTTGGAGGGCTGCAGTGATGTTTGTCCTTCTGGAACTTTGTCCCATCTCACACAGATCTCTGGACCTTAGTCAGAGTGACCTTCGGGTTCTTACTAAGGCCTATCTCCCCTGATTGCTCAGTTTGGTTGGGCGAGCAGCTCTTGGAAGAGTCCTGGTTGTGTCACACGTCTTCCATTTGAGAATTATGCCACTGTGCTCTTTGGAAACTTCAGTGCCACAGGAGTATTTTTTGTAGCCTTGCAACAATCGTGTGTCTGAGATCTACAGACAGGTCCTCTGACCTCATGGTTTGGTTTTTGCTCTGATCTGAATTGTTAGCTGTGAGGCCTTCTATAGAAAGGTGTGTGTCTTTCCAAATAATGTCCATTCAATAATCTTTTCCACAGATTGACTCCAGTCAAGGTGTAGAAACAGATCTGCAACAAGCTAAATAAATTAGAGGCACCTGAGCACACGTTTCCAATGTTGTTGAAAACTTATGTACATGCGATTATTTTATGTATTTATTTATTATTATTTTTTATTCCAAAAAAATTTGACATTTGTCAATTTTTCTGATTATTTTGTCATTAAGGGGTCAATGAGTGTAGATTAATAAAAAAATCAGGCTGTTACATAAATTAAAAAAAAAAGTGAAGGGGGTCTCACTACTTTTTAAATGCATGTGTATCCTTCTGTTGGTTTTCAGATACCATCATCAGCCAAATTATTACTGTATAATCTACATGCTGTACATCTGTCATTTTCATGCAACTATAAATCATTCATATGGCTGCAGCGCAAGGCATAAAATCACAGACGGAGCATTTTGGTTAATGTACATATCAAACAAAAGGAAAAATGTGATGTAAGTGACTGAGCATGAAACTAAAGAAGTTCTGCCATAAATGCTCTGTTGATTAGAAGGGTCTGATGAGCATCGCAGAAAGGCTACAGTAACTCGAACGCCGTATTTTTCGGACTATACTTTTTTCCCACGTTTTAAACCCCGTGGCTTAACAACGAAGCGGCTAATATATGGATTTTTCCTGGGTTTTTCCCGGTTTCACAAACTTCAAGCCAAAAAACTGAGTGACATAACATTAGACCAAAGACATTTTCGTACGGAAACGAAAAAAAAACGCACTTTACCTGTGTTCTGAGCTGCACGGCATCGGGAGAAAAACTTCCACCGGTGGTGCACGATGATAACAAAAGATAAACTCCCGAGAAAAATAGTGTTACCTTGACCTACAAGTTTAATTCGTTGCGTGGACGAGCTCGTATCGCAATTTGCTCGCACATCAAATCAGTTTTTCATATTGAAAATACTTAAAATGGCATTAATCCGTTTCAACCCTCAAAATGACACCCCGCTTTTATGTTTCATGTTATTAAATTAGGAAAATACATTTTATAATAACAAATCTTGTATAAAAAAATAATAAAAAAGAGTATGTAAAGATATAATAAGGTTTTATTCAGTGTATTTTCCTTGAGCTAACGAAAACGCCGGTGGGGGGGAATCGACAGAGTGACTGCTCGTACCTCGGAAAACTCGTACATTAATGCACTCGTAGGTCAAGGTACCACTGTAGTTGTGAAAGGAAGGAGGGAGACAGTGAACAATGACTTTCTTTGTCGGCCACTGTTTAGATACAAGCCGTTGTAACGCGTTGAGTCTGGGTGAAGGGAGAGCTCGCTAACTCCAGTTACAACAGAAATCATATAAACACAGACAGGTTTCTGTGAACCCGATGAGATGCTTTTTTGCGCACCACTTACTGGTTAATTTACTGTGGCTTCCTGTCATAGCAGACCAGTCTGGGTGTTCTTCAAAACAACGACCCTTGCCCATTTACCCAGTTAGTACAATATTCATTGTGCAGAGAAAGAATACAAGTACAGTGTCTGCACGTTTTAATTCTTGTTGGAGGCATCTGGGTTACTTTTATATATATGAAAATAAATATATATATATATATATATATATATATATATATAATGATATTTTTGAGTGTGACTCTGCAGTGATGTAGTGCCCGAATGTTTGGGTATCTAAAAGTAGCATTTTGTACTTGCTATGTTACAGCAGTTATTGTTAAAGAAGAGTCAAATAAAAAGGTGTCTACAAGTTGCCATGAATATTAATTAAGCCAATTTTACCCCAGAATTAACCAGCTCCTCATTCTGTGGCTGTAGGATGCATGTTAATAAGAATGAAACTAAAATGAATTGTCATAATGCCCCTTAGTGCTTTACTTTACTTTTTAACTCCGATCAGAAACTCGTTATCTTTTTTCCCCCATCAACTATTTTCTGTTTATTGTTCATATTCACTATATTACCGTTCTAATGTAACAGGTTTTCTTAATATTTATTTTAAAGTATTTATTTAGCATAAAGTAGATGACTGTAGTTCAGAAACTGATAGTTCTTTTTTCTCTGTCCTCATTTTGCAGAAAAGCTAAAAGATGCCAAGGAGGAGAACATCAAGATCCACGCTACTCTGGACCAGACCTTGAGCGAACTGAACAGTTTCTGAACATCCTGGACCAGGATATTCCTTTGTTCCCCTTTTCAACACACTCATCTCATGTCTCTAATTCACTCCAAGTTATCTAATTTGACCAAAGTTGTCTTCTTTCCCCTTTCTGCTCTCTTTACCCAACTTTTTGTTTAAGCTGAGCTCACAGAACCGACCAGCTCTGGCAGCAAAGCTCTCAGAAAATTTGTGCCATGTTTTCCTCTTCCAGATCTGTTCACCACTCTTCCCACAAAGTGTGTGTGAGTTTAATTTCCCACAAAGTGTGTGTGAGTTTGATTTGTCAGACTATTTTTTTTTTATTGGAGCTAATTCACATGTGCCAAAACCCTGAGCTTTTTTATCTGAAGCGTGCAGTGTGTGTTGCTTTGCTTGTAACAAAGCTTAGGCACAGATCACTTCAGTTTATTTCTAAAAGCCGGTTGCTACTTTTAGGCTATTTTGACTATAATTCTATCTCTGTGGTAAATGTCTGCGCTGATTTTCTTCTCTTTTGATCACACCATTTACTGCAGGCTTTTGGGGACATTATTATGGGTGATGTCTCAAAATGGACTGGTTTCAAAATGAGCCTTAATTTGTGCGCACACGTGTGTCGTTCTAATTCAATTATATGTTGTGTCCAGGCGTGATGTTGGTCACTGTTCTAGCAGTAAAACCCATTTGCCTTGTTTGAACCACTACATGTGAAACAGTTCACTCTTAAGTGCTCAAAGCAAACATCAGGGCCTGAAATAGCTACATATCAGTGATGGGTTTTACTTGCCTGCTTTTAATAGAGCAATAGTAAAATAAGCTCTCAACTGGAGCAAGCGATTTTTACACACACCAAAGTAACATCACTAACAGACACCATGTTTTATGACCTTAGAGTAGTTACATTGCTGAAAAAGTGCAAATTGCATATATGATCACTTTGTTTTTGTCTGTGTAAGTGATAATTTTTTTTTTTTTTTCATAAAACCCATAGTTTTGAATGTCACACAATATTCCAAGAATTACCATGAACTTTTATTTTTCAAATAATGTGTTAAATGGATCAGATATTTGTAAAGCAGTTTAGAACAATTTCCATTTAACTGCATATCAAATACAAAATATTTGAAATATGGACTATAAATAAAAAAACAATAGCACACAGCTGAAAGATTTCGATGGTTTTTGTTTAAGCAATACAGTATAAGATGTTGTGCAATTGGCAGTAATCTCAACTTCCAAACCAAGTTTTATATTCAGTTAAGTCTGATTATGTAAAACATTAGCCAATACATTTTGTAGACCTGAACACCAGAAGTCATGACATTCTGTTAATATACTTCCAGATCTGTAATACAGCCATCTTTAGCACAGTCGATATTATGGAGACTAGACATGTATGGCCTTGACTTTGCCTTTCAGTGGAACCACATGTTTTAACACAAAGCAAATTTCCACGAAGATGTTTTATTCAGGTTCGCAGGAAAGAGCACTAACCACCTCAACCCCACTGACTCCAACCCAGACCTTCTCAGCTAAACCTGGAATGAAATGTTCTTTTTGGTCAGGTGTACAAAACCTGGCAATTTAGTGTAGTTTGTGACTTTAAGTAGCAGGAAGAATATAATTAACACTGTACAATTACATCATAAAACTATTTCTGTTTCTTATTCATTGGCTAAAACCTTGCAACAGACTCCATCATAGCCTGTCTCGAAAGTTGGGTGTGGCTTAGAGTGAGGGAAAATGGCTTGGTCTGTGGT
Source organism: Silurus aristotelis (assembly GCF_946808225.1). Taxonomy (NCBI): domain Eukaryota; kingdom Metazoa; phylum Chordata; class Actinopteri; order Siluriformes; family Siluridae; genus Silurus; species Silurus aristotelis. The sequence goes on from NC_139579.1 coordinate 14,672,210, forward strand.
GCACATGCAAATAATCTGGAACTTTTCCAGCATGCAAATGACATGGCAAACAAACATTTTGTAAAGAATCTATATGCTGTAGCTGCTGATCAGTAATGTTTTTGTGTGATGTGACGTTTACACCTAAAATCCACCAATTTTATTCTGTAGTACAAATACTACTTTCTTGTAGTGTAGTGGCACAGTAATTAAACTTTTTAATTGGGATTAAAATTCAATGGGAATTTTCACTTCCCATTGTTTTTTCCCCTTTTTTTCCTCAAAGAATTCGAGTTTGAGGTGTGAATGTGCACTAGATAAAGTGCACTAGGTGAAGTGCACTAAATGAAGTGCACTAGGTGAAGTGCACTAGATGCACCCAATTTTTTATGCATTAGATGAATTGCACTTCAGTGTAAAACAGTATTTTCTCTTCCCATTGTTTTTTACCCTTTTGTCTTTTAAAAATTTTGAGTTTGAAGTGTGAATGTGCATTAGATGAAGTGCACTAGATGCACCCAATTTATTTATGTACTAGATGAAATGCACTTCAGTGTAAAACAGTATTTTCACTTCCCATTGTTTTTTCCCCTTTTTTCCTCAAAAAAATTCAAATTTAAAGTGTGAATGTGCACTAGAAAAAGTGCACTACATGAAGTGCACTAGGTGAAGTGCACAAGTTTAAGTGCACTAGATGCACCCAATTTTTTATGCACTAGATGAAGTGCACTTCATTGTAAAATTGTATTTTCACTTCCCATTGTTTTCTCCCCTTTTGTCTTTAAAAAAATTCGAGTTTGAAATGTGAATGTGCACTAGATGAAGTGCACTAGATGCACCCAATTTATTTATGTACTAGATGAAATGCACTTCAGTGTAAAACAGTATTTTCACTTCCCATTGTTTTTTCCCCTTTTTTCCTCAAAAAAATTCTAATTTGAAGTGTGAATGTGCACTAGATAAAGTGCACAAGGTTAAGTGCACTAGATGAAGTGCACTAGATAAATTGCACTAGATGCACTAGATGAAGTGCACTAGATAAAGTGCACTAGATGCACCCATTTTATTTATGTACTAGATGATATGCACCAGTGTAAAACATTATTTTCACTTCCCATTGTTAGGGGGTTATGGTTATGGTTAGGGGTTAGGGTTAGGGTTAGAGTGCAAGGTTAGGGTCATGGTCAGTAAGCACTCACACCACATCTCTGCCACCGGAAATAAGTGCCATAACAATTGCCCTCATTGTTTTTTTCCTTTTTTCCTAAAAAAAAAAAAATGGATTTTGGGGGCAGACAAGTGCACTAAATGAAGTGCACTAGGTGAAGTGCACTAGGTGAAGTACACTAGATGAAGTGCACTAAATGAAGTGTACTAGGTGCACTAGTGGTTAGGGTTAGGGGTTAGGTTTGGGGTTAGAATACAAAATTTTAAGTATGCATACTAAATGTTTAAGTATGCATACTATATAGATAAGCCCAGAGCCATTGTTATGCAAGTGGCTTCTCCAAGTCACTAAGCACTCACACCACATGTCTGCCACCCGAAATAAGCCTAATGAACCAACATGACTTCAACACGATGTAACTCATATTAACAGTAGGCCAAACAAGATTTTCTAAAAGACAAAAAAATAAAGCAATTATTTTAAAAAGGTCTCTTTAATTAACAAACAGATTTACAGTTTAATGTCACAAAGTAGACACACTATTAGATTTCACCAGAGCCCTTGATGTGCACTGGCCTTCTCCAAGTCACTAAGCACTCAAACCACATCTCTGCCACCGGAAATAAGTCTTATTTACACTAAAAAAAATAAGACTTACACTAAAAAAAAAATCGAATTTGGGAACGACAAGTGCACTAAATGAAGTGCACTAGATGAAGTGCACTAGATAAAGTGCACTAGGTGAAGTGCACAAGGTGAAGTGCTCTAGGTGAAGTGCACTAAATGAAGTGTACTAGGTGCACTAGTGGTTAGGGTTAGGGTAAGGGGGTTAGGTTTGGGGTTAGAATACAACATTTTAAAGTATGCATACTAAATGTTTAAGTATGCATACTATATATAGATAAGCCCAGAGCCACTGTTGTGCAAGGGGCTTCTCCAAGTCACTAAGCACTCACACCACATGTCTGACACCCGAAATAAGCCTAATGAACCAACATGGCTTCTTTTCCATACTTCAACACGATGTAACTCATATTAACAGTAGGCCAAACAAGTTTTTTTTAAAAGACAAAGAAATAAAGCAATCTTTTAAAAAGGTCTCTTTAATTAACAAACAGATTTACAGTTTAATGTCACAATGGCACCAACCTACCTTCAATTGACTTTTTGAAAAATTTGAACTAACTAGACCATTATGGCTACTACAAAAAAAAAGCACAATGTGTGATGGCAGATGTGCATTCATCCTGTTGAAATAAACCAGACAACAGCCACTGATTTCTTCTGAGGACAGTAGACCCCTTTGGTGTGAGACCCGTCTTCCTCCTGAATGCTAATAAGATCCAGCTCACTTTCTTCAATGCTTGATTCTTTCCTGCTAGCATCTTCCTCTTTTAAATGGGCAAATCAGCAAAAAGCCCCCAATAAGTCTATTTGGAAGCAGCTGCTGTGTAATTGGATTTGTTATTAGTTGAACTGTCAGTAAATTAAAAATTGATCTTGGGGAACCGTTTGGAAAAAAGGCGAGACTACCTTCGGGCTCAGAAGTGGGAAGCAGCGCTGCAAATAGATCGTGAATAATTTCTCAAAGATTGGTTCTTCTAGAACCAAGACATTGAGAACATCCATTGCTACACACATACCAACAAGTTTACCACACACACACACACACACACATCAAACACACACACACAAATCTACACACAAACATGTTAATTTACTGGCACCTTGAGGGTCATTTCTCTTCAGAACACTTGTCATTGTTGACGCTAACAGTGTGCCACTTTTCAAGCCTTTGCCGATAAAGTCATTACACCACATGTGCATACATTACCAACTAATTAGCACACATTAACAACTAATTAGCACTACTTGCCATTTAGAGAAAATTAAACAGTTCGAGACCATTTAGCCATGAGCTAAATACTCACCGGCATCTCACAACCAACACTCTTCTTTACAAATATTATTTCAACATACAATATTTGTTACACTATATTATTTTTATGTAGCGACATGACAAGTTACCTTGTCATGTAATTAAATGCTTTTTTTCTGTTCAGTAATGAGCTAAATATTAGCATAATCTGCATAGTGTAATTAGGAGTCATGGGAATCTTTGTCAGCTTTTGGCAAACTGTTTCTCAGTTTTTTTCTCCAGAAGAGTATCTTAAAGCAACCTGTGTCATTTAAAGTGTTTGAGACTAAGAACATAGCGTAGCCAAATATCAAGAATATTATTTAGACTTTGTTAAACATGCCATAAAACAAGAGGTAAAAAAAAATACAACTTACATTGACTATTTTTACCCATCATGTGTATAACTCGTTGAATTGTCCCATTTTACCTAGAAACAAACAAAAAAAAATGTATTACCAAGTTTTGATTGCACCTCATCAGGGCTCGAGTGTCCCTTAGTCTCAAAATCTGAACTATAATCATGAGGATTAGCTGTGTTTGGCTCCCTAGTACACCCTTTAGCACTTCTTCTCCTTCTTTCAGGATTCTACTGAGATTATGTGTAAAACACGGTAACTGACTGATGATCTGCTGGCAAGAGTAATGAAAGCATTAATGTGTATATATTTCCCATTTCCCAGAAGCCACTGCATGTCCATGTTTTGATTACCAAGGTTACCATAGTAAACAAAAACTGTCACAAAAACTTAAACTATCAGTGGGAAAAAGATTTTTTTGTTAGCAAACACAAGCAAATAATTTACATGATTTGAGTTCCAGTGAAAGTAAACTGCAACTACTTGTTAAATGCTATTGGTCATGATACAGAAGTGCTCAGAATTTTTTTTTTCTGATGTTTAATTATTTCTGAAATTAAACTAAAACATTAATAAAATCAAGTAAACAAGAAATGCTTTTAAAAAATAATATAATCAAACTTTTTATGCACAATTGATCTAACTGAAACTAAAATGGTCACTTGATCACACACCTGGTTCATTGTTAATGAGCACATGTAATCCAACATTACACTTCACTATTTGACTTGCATTTGTTGTTCATGGTTGTACTTGTTCATGCTCAGGGTTCCAGCTTCTTGTTCATGCATTTACTGATTTTATATTTTGTTTGTAAGTTTGCTAATTCAATATAAATATCTGCTTTTCCCTCGCACTAGATGACAATATGTTACAACATGGTACCATGTGCTTGGTGTGGATTGGTGATTCTATGCACAGTATGTTAAATATTTCATTTAAAGTCAAAGACCATTTTGACATCTTGTACAATGAAAAACCAAATTAAAGGTGATTGCTGATGCTTGAATGCATGAATAGATTAACAGAAGATCATACATAAGTGACACCAACCCCAGATCACAGCTACTCCCTGTCAACACATTGGAGACAAACAAATGCATGTGCACCCCGCTGCCAAAACTCTGTCAGGTTGCTCATGATGAGAAGCACAAAAGAGCTGCCTCGCACAAGAAGAAGAGAGATGCACTTTTCATTTATGTTTCATTAACATTTCTCTTTCTTCTTTACCTTACATTTGCCTTGAAAAAGTCTCTCCTCAAGCATCACAGCTGAGCTTCCAAATGTCGAAGCAAAGAAACTCTTGTACCCTGAGCATGCCAATCACTAAGACACCAGATCTGCACCGCCTGCACTCTTTTCTCTTCCTTTACTCAGAGCGTGTTAATGAAAACGCTATCATGTCATTTATCGTCATTGTGATTTTTGTTCACACTATGTCCACATCATGCTGTATTTGAAGGTCACTGTTGCAATACACAGTTAGTTTGGGAGCTATAAACTGTTCTGGTGACATTTCATTCACTTTTAGCCATATGTACTTTCTGATGGCTTTCAATACCAGAATGCCTTCTAAAATAGTAGTAGGAATAATAATAATAATAATAATAATAATAATAATTATTATTATTATTATTATTATTGTAATTATTATTATTATTATTATTATTATTATTATTATTATTATTATTATTATAGTAATAATAGTTATTTATAATGAGCTTTTCACCATAAACATTGACAAAAGAAATCTGGAGCTCCCTGCAAAAGTATTGGAACAGCAAATTTGTTTAGTTTGTCTGTTTGTTATTTTGGTTATTTGAACTTAAAAGCCAAAAAAACCCCCATATACATACATATATATTATATGCACCTATATATATATATATATATATATATATATATATATATATATATATATATATATATATATATATATATATATATATATATATATATTACATGCACCTACGATGACAATTTCAGACCCCTCCATGATTTCTAAGTGGGAGATCTTGCAAAATAACAGGGTGTTCAAATACTTATTTTCCTCACTGTATATATATATATATATATATATATATATATATATATATATATATATATATATATATATATATATATATATATATATATATATATATACAGTAATATAATCAATTGCACTATAGATCAGAATTTCAGCTTAAATTTTTTTGCTAGTTACATTTTTATGAAGAGCAAAGCATGTTTTGTAAAACCTGTTAATTTCCATTTAAGTGATCAAAAAGAATAGAGCATTGAACAATTAATAGCTCTGAATATTTACTCTTGGTTTGAGCCCAATTATTTTCTGTAAAAACAAGATTTATGTTTAAAAAAAGATAAACCAATATCTGCTATTTGGGGAAGAAAAGCAAGCAATTTAGTAGGTATGAAAAGTCGAGAAACTCCACAAGTATTATGAATGTCTTAAAAAAGATTCAAGCTGCGTGTACACTAACAACCAGACAATGATTAATCCATTCAGGAAGCCCCACACCAGTTGATTACAAAAACACTGTGAGAAATGTTAAGAAAAAAACAAATGTGTGCAGAAAGAAAGGATCTGTGAATGACCCATCGGTCAAGCAACAAGGAGGTAGTGTTTGCATGGCTTCTAAAGGCTGCTTCTGAAACACAGTCACTAATCTTGATTGATGAACTTAGTCATGATGGTAGAAGCAGATTGAATTCAGAAGTCTACAGGAACACATTGTCTGCCAATTTACAGATAAATGCATTCAATCTAATTAGGGTGACAATGGCCAAAAACACATTGCCAACACAATAAAAGACTTCTAAACTGAAAGTTTAGTGTTTGACAGGCTGACCAAGTCAAACACTACAATTACTACCCAATTCATTCTAACAGCATTTAAAAAAATAATAATAAAAAAAAAAAAAACTGAAGGAAAAAAAACAGAACAACTGGAAGAAGAATGTAACTGTTTGATGCAGCTAATGCAAGCTAAAATATGATTGCAAACATTAAGTACTGTATTATTTACTTTAATTTGTAACTGATTGCATTAGAAAATTTTTACAAACATATTAATTTTGGCACTCAAGGAGTATGCTAAATATATGGCTCGAGACCAGTCCTCCCGAAACAGCGAAAGCTAATAATCCTGTATATATTGTGGTTACAGTGACTTTCCAGTGAAACATGATTAATGGCTATAAATTCAAGAATGTTATCTATAAATTGTGTTTACATAATTTGTTATAGAGTATAATGATGTACCAATTACTATTTTATATAGTATAACTCCAACATTTTCATCAAGTATGCAGATGACACCAGCGTGGTCAGCCAGATCAGCAACAACAACGAATCGACATACAGGGAAGAGATCCGAAGCCTGACAGCATGGTGTGTCACCAACAACCTGACTATCAACACCACGAAGACTAAAGAGCTCATCGTGGACTTTCAGAAATCTAACAGCAGGAGACATTTCTCAGTCAACATCAATAGAACTGATATAGAGCAAATTCACAGTTCACATCTCTGAGGATCTGTCCTGGCACCAGAACACAGAACACTTCAGCTCTGGTTGGGAAGGCACAACAACGCCTGTACTTCTTGAGAAGTCTCAAGAAAGCTCATCTGTCCCCAGGAATTTTAACGAGTTTCTACCACTGCATCAGCGTCTCCACTATGTGTGAATGCAAAGCCCTGCAAAGGGTGGTCAAAATCGCCCGACGCATCGCTGGCACCCAACTATCTGCCATTAAACACCTTCACCACAGCAGATCTCACAACATCATCAAGGACTCTTTACATCCCAGTCACAAAGTGTTTAACCTCCTTCCATCAAGAAGGAGATACAGAAACATACGCACCAGAACCAGCAGGTTCAGGGACAGCATTTTTTCATCCACCATCACACTACTGTGTACATGGTTCACTTTAAAAACACTGTATATAACTTCTGTACAGTTATACATACAATGTACATATTACATACTGAATTTTTTTATACTCCTTATTCTCCACACATATTGTGCTGCACTATTTTATTTGTGTATTTATATATATATATAGTGGACTTTTTTGGACTACTGCTATCTCCTTTATTCACTGTATATATGTTAACATATGTCGCCATGGCTTGCTCAGGGATAAATGTACACCATTCACCTTAACTGTTAAATTCTGTAAAGCTGTTATGAGGCAATGTCTGTTGTGAAAAGAGCTATAGAAATAAACTTGACTTGACATGCTACATATTTATCTGCACTATTTGCACGATTGCCACTTTTTGCACTTCTGGTTGATGCCAAACTGCATTTTGTGATATCATTCGAACTATCAATGGACAAATACTGAACATTTTTGAGTCAGTAAGGAGTACGAGGCCACTGACCAAACTGCTCTCTATCAAAGACAATCCATTTCACCCTTCTTTATGACATACTACAAAGACAGAAGAGGTATTTTTCTAACAGTCTTATTCGTTTTAGGAAACTATTCACAACCATTCGAATTAGGAAACTATCTGTCTGTCTTTTAAATTTTATATACAGAACCCCATTTAAAAAAAGAAGAAGAATCCCACACTGTGTACAAAAATAAAATAATAATAATGCAGTGATTAACAAATATAATAAACCCATATTTTATTCACAATAAAACAGAAAACATATCAAATGTTTAAACTGAGAAATGTGACTATTTTTAAGGGGGAAAAAAAGATCATTTTGAATTTGATGGCTGCAACACTTCTTATAAAATGCATCAAAAAACTGGAAAGTAAGGTTTGCTAAACAATTGCCAAACAGCTGGAGAAACATTTTGCAGTTAATTAAAGAAATTGGCAACATGACTGAGTATAAAAGAGTACCATAGAAAATGTATCCCTTATGCCTCCAGCTTTACTCTGAAGTAAAGATGGGCAGAGGTTAAAAAAAATTGTGAAAAACTGTATCTACAGATTGTGGAAAGATGTCTGAATAATGTTTCTTAATCTCATCATCTACAGAACATAATATCATCAAAGGTTCTGAGAATCCTGAGAAATCTCTGCATGCAAGTGGCAAGGGTGAAAATGGACATTGGAGGACCTTGATCTTTGGGCCCTTAGCTGGCACTGCAATAAAAACAAGCACGATTCTGTAATAGAAATCACTGCATGGGCTCAGAAACACATTGTGAAGTTATTGTCTATGAAAACAGTTTACCATGTCATCCACAAATACAAGTTAAAGCTCTATCATGCAAAGAAAATGCAGTCATTTTCTCTGAACTAAAGCTAATTTTTAATAGACTAAGGCAAAGTGGAAAACTTTTCTGTGGTCAGACTAATAATTAAAATTTTTTTTTCATTCATTATCTTTTTTAAAACCTTTCGGAAGCCACGATATCTAGACTAAAGAGGAACGGGACCATCTGTCGTTATAAGTGGTCAGTTCAAAAGCCTGTATCTCTGATTGAATAGGAGTGCATTTTTGAGTGAAATAGGCAGCACTCACATCTGGAAAGGCACAATCAATGCTGGAAGGTATACACAGGTTTTAGAGCAACACATTTTTTAGGGAAGGCCTTGCCTATTTCAGCAAACAAATGCTAAACCCATACCGCATCTTTTACAACAGCATCGCTTCTTAATAGAAGAGTCTGGGTGCTGAACTAGCCTTTTTGCACTGAAAACATTTGGTGCATCATAAAAATATTAGTCCCTATTAGTTTAGCCTTAATGAGCAATCCACAGTAACCATATAGATCTCAAAGTCTATTCATTTGGAATTATCCTTAGCTGCAGCAAGTGGTCGCCAGGATCAGTGTTTATATTGACAGAGAGACAGAAGGGGGGAGAGAAAAAGAGAGAGAGAGAAGAGTGGGGAAATTATGAAAAGAGAGACACGTGCATTATTAGGAATTCTTAGTATCCTTATTGTTACATAATAGTTAAAGACATTGTGTTAAATAACCAGAGTACACATTTACAATTACTCAGTGTAAACAAAAAACTATAAAGGTCATAAAATGCATACCATGAATACAAATTAATAAAACTACACTTTACAATACATTATATGAACAAATATTTTTGGACACCTGACTATAAGGTCCATATTTGCTTTTTGAATATCCCATTCCACATTTAGTCCCAATTTGCTGTTATACTAACCTCCAATCTTCTTAGAAGATGTTTCACTAGTTTTTAGAGGGTTCAGCCATAAGGGCATGAGTAAAGTCAAATAATAATGTAGCTGGCAAGCAGGAACAGGTTGGGGACTCATAGTTCAAGTGAAAAGAAGATTTTCTGTTACAGCATCCGAAGACATCCTTTACAATCATGTGCCTCCAAGTTTGTGATAACAGTTTGAAGAGAAACCAAATATGGTAGGAAAGGTGTCCCAATTCTTCCATGTAATTTATATTGGGTAGCAGGCAAACATTAAACTAACAAATAGTCATACACAATAGCTAAAAACACAAATATAATAATACATAAATAAATTTGATTTGTTGTTGAATAATGCTGAATCTTCTCTTTAACTTCTGTTTGGCAATAAAGCTGTGTGCTTTATTGCAGTCCTTGTTGTGCCTATCATACTCATCCTTACTTTAATTGCATTGTTTAATGTAAATACTCCATTTCATCCTTCTCCATTTGTTTTTTTATTTGCATATGTACCTTTAAGATAACAAAAACAATAATAATAATAATAATAATAATAATAATAATAATATTAATAATATTAATAATAATAATAATAATAATAATAATAATAATAATAATAATAATAATAATAATAATAATAGAATCTTCTTCTTTTAGCTTCTCCCATTAGGGGTCACCACAGTAGATCCTCCATCTCCATACCCCCCTGTCCTCTACATCTGCCTCTTTCAAACCAACTACCTGCATGTTTTTGGTCACCACATACATAAACCTCCTCCTTGGCCTTCTTTTTTTTCTCCGTTCTGTTGGCTCCATTCTCAGCATTCTTATACTGATACAACCCATGTCCCTCCTCTGCACATGTCCAAACCATTTTAATCAGGCCTCCCTCACCTTGTCTCCAAAACGTCCTATATGCGCTGATAAACTCATTTCTAATATTGTCCATCCTCGTCACTACCAACGAAAACCTCAACATCTTCAGCTCTGCTACCTCCAGCTCCACCTCCTGTCTTTTACACAATGCTACTGTCTCTAAACCATACAACATAGCAGGTAATAATAATAATAATAATAATAATAATAATAATAATAATAATAATAATAATTATTATTATTATTATTATTATTATTATTATTACATAAAAGCAGAATACATTCCCAAACCAATGGATCAGTCTTTGGCTCATAATCGTATATTAATTAAAGAAAGTAACTTTTTATTTTTCTCATTGAGTACAACAATAAAAAAGCAATGTACAAAATAGTTTTTTGTTCTGAAAAGTTTAAATATTTTAACTTCCTCCTGTTCTCAGTATTACAAAAAATATTTACTAAGAAAATTTGACAGTTATGATTAGAGTGATTAGCCAGTGTGTGGGTGGGTGGTTGTCGGTCTCTGAAATAATTACATGAATTAAGTTTTTAAGTATTTGTTTTGTACCCCATTTTGCATGGCAATGTATAATTCAGCTGGCATGGATTCTTCAAGTTAAAATTAAAGAATTTAAGTGCAGCCTCATCTGAACATGTTCTTTACAAACATGAAGAAAATCTGACCTTTTCAGCAAAGCAGTTATCGTCAGTAACAATCAGCAATAATCAGCTTCCTGGTGGCTCCATCCTCAGCATTCTCCTACCAATATACCCAATGTCCCTCCTCTGCACATGTCCAAACAATCTCAATCTCGCCTCCCTCACCTTGTCTCCAAAACGTCCTACATGCGCTGTCCCTTTAACAAACTCATTTCTAATTCTGTCCATCCTCGTCACTCCCAACAAAAACCTTACATCTTCAACTCTGCTACCTCCAGCCCCACCTCCTGTCTTTTACTCAATGCCACTGTGTCTGAACCATACAACATAGCAGGTCTTACCACAACCCTATAAACTTTCCCTTTCACTCTCGCAGATACTCTTCTATAACAAATCACTCCTGACACTCTTCTCCACCCACTACACCCTGCCTGCACTCTTTTCTTCACTTCTCAGCACCCTGTTGTACGCTTTCTCTAAATCCACAAATACACAATGCAACTCCTTCCGACCTTCTCCTTGAACATTCTCAAAGCAAATAAGGCGTCTGTGGTGCTCTTTCTCGGCATGAAACCATACTGTTGCTCACAGATGGTCACCTCTTCTCTCAGCCTGGCTTCTACTACTCTTTCCCATAACTTCATGGTGTGACTGTGAACCCCTGTGTGACTGTGAACCCCTGTAGTTACTGCAGCTCTGCACATCTTCCTTATTCTTAAAAAATCGGGACCAGCACACTCCTTCTCCATTCCTCAGGCATTCTCTCACCCTCCAGAATCTTGTTGAACAATCTGTCATCTGGTCCTACCGAATTTCCAATCTTCATCCTTTTAAGAGCTGCTCTCACTTCCTCCTTATTGATCCTATCCACTTCCTGCTTCACCATCTCTAAACCTATCTCTATCCAACCTTCTTTCTCTCTCATTTTCCTCGTTCATCAGCTGCTCAAAATACTTCCTCCATGTTCTCAACACACTCTCCTCACTAGTCAACACATTTCCATCTCTACCCTTTATTGCTCTAACTTGCAGCACATCTTTCCCAGCTCGGTCTCTCTTCCTGGCCAATCTGTATGAATCCGTTTCTCTTTCCTTAGTGTCCAACTTCTCATACAGCTCCTCATATGCCTTTTCCTTGGCTTTCGCCACATCCCTCTTTACCTGCTGCGGCATCTCCTTGTACTCCTGCCTACTTTTCTCATCACTCTGTCGATCCCAATTCTGTTTTGCCAATCTCCTTATGCTGTCCTGCACTTCCTCATTTCACCACCACTTTGTCTTTCTTTCTATTTCCAGATGTCACACCAAGTAACTTTCTTGCTGTCTCCCTTATCACTTCAGCAGTAGTTGCCCAATCATCCAGCACCTCTTCACCACCACCGAGCCTCTGTCTGACCTCTTCCCTGAATCTCACACTACAGTCTTCCTCCTTCAGTTTCCACCATCTAATTCTTCTTTCATTCCTCACTCTCCTCCTCTTCTTCTTCACCTCCAAAACCATCCTACAGACCACAATCTGATGCTGTCTAGCTCAGACATGGGAAAACAACGGCCCGCGGGCCACACACGGCCCGTTGGGTTTATTAATCCGGCCCGCCGAACGTGACCAAATTCTATTAAAATAGGTACGGGTAAACATTGTTCAATTTACCTTTCCCCTGTAATGCCCACGTTTCCCCTAAAGATGTCGCACTTCAGCTCCATTGACGTTGTTCGCGTGCAATACTTTCTTTTTCTCTTAAAAGAGCTTAATCTGATACTCTTTAAAAACTGCAACAGTTTCTGACGAACACCTCGGATCTATCCTGAGAATTGCCACAACAAAACTTACTCCAGACTTTGATGAACTGGCAAAATAAGGAGTTCACCAACACTGTTCCTACTGAAACTGAAATATATATATATATATATATATATATATATATATATATATATATATATATATATATATATATATATATATATATATATATATATATATATATATACAGTACAGACCAAAAGTTTATATATATTAATATATTATATATACAGTACAGACCAATAGTTTGGACACACCTTCTCATTCAAAGAGTTTTCTTTATTTTCATGACTATGAAAATTGTAGAGCCACACTGAAGGCATCAAAACTATGAATTAACACATGTGGAATTATATACATAACAAAAAAGTGAACTGAAAATATGTCATATTGTAGGTTCTTCAAAGTAGGCATCAAGAGAATGCCAAGAGTGTGCAAAGCAGTAATCAAAACAAAACCTGTGGCGGTCGTTGGTAACTTGGGCCTCGTCCGATCCAGTTTGAAATTCTTATTTGTGATCTGCATGTTTTATGCTGGATGCCCTTTTAATGCAACCCTCTTAATTTATCCGGGCTTGGGACCGGCACTAAGAGTGCACTGGCTTGTGCAACCATAATGGCTGGGTTATACTTTTTTTTTTATAATATACAAAAATTTTCAATGTTGTCTTTTTTTTTTTTATAATATACACAAATGTTCAATGTTGTCTGTAGACCTTATTCTACTTAAATTCTTTCACAATTTGAAAGTAATGTTGCTCAATGTAAAATTGTAAAGACTTTGAATATCTCATTAATCATGATATAATTAAAAAATTCCTAGATTTTTTTGCAAGGGACAAGGGTGAAAATCAATAATGGTATTTGTGTGCATTAGTGCCTATAGAATAGGCAGCTTGCTGGAAAAGCAAACACCATCTGGAAAGGCACCATTAATGCTGAGTGGTCTGTAAAGGTTTTAGATGACATCTTTGTTTCAGGGAATGCCTTGCATATTTCAGCAAGTCAATGCCAAACAACATAATTTATTTGTTTCAATAGCATGGCTTTACACTAGAAGGATCCAGGTGCTGAACTGGCCTGTCTGCAGTCCAGACCTTCCACCAATAGAAAATATTTGGTTTGTCATTGAACAATATATACAACAAAGAAACCCAAAACTGTTTTGCAGCTTGAATCCTTGATCAGAAACAAAGGGACACCTTCCTCTCCAGAAACTCAATTTGTATAAGTGTATAAGGAGGGGAAAAAAAAGAGGGGATCCTTTACAGTGGTAAATATGCCCCTGTTCCAACTTTTTAAACCTTGCAGAATCTTACTTGGAATAAGACTGCAACAAACATCCCCCATGTAAAAACCTTTTTAATGACAGGGTTGACAGATTGTCACCAAAAAAAAGATAAAATAAAAAGGTCAGTCAAAAAAAATTTCACAATCAAAGGTTTATTATAATTGCAATTTGTGTCTTTCCTATACAGAACCATTTCTATTGTATTTCCTTGTTTTCATGTGGATCATATACATGAGAAGTGAGTATGAACAATGCTAAGCATGGTTCCCATGCAGTAGCTGAAATTACCTATTAGATATTACCTTTATAATCCCAGGAATCCTTCCTTTGTTTCTCTGGTGTAAATTTTAAGATGTGGTTGGACTAGAATTTTTTAACAAACATGGAAATCAGTGGATAAATTGACAGCTACTTTATGCCCATATTGGCAATAAACTACCCATAACATGACTGTCACATAGCACATATTGAACACACACACACACACACACACACACACACACACACACACACACACACACACACACACACACACCTGTTTCATGTTTGTCCTTAATGATCTCTATTTCCCTTCAGGAACTGGAGCTGCATGCAACACCGCTTTGGGAACGCCTCTGCATGACCATGCTCTGAACTACGTGTGTAATCTGTCCAACAGAAGAGCGTGATGTCACTGGCAGGGTGACGTGGCGACTAGGAAGCTATAAAAGCCTTCTGGAAAGGTAAGAATGTAAGAAGGTAAAAGAAAAGAAAATGGTTAAGAACAAGCAATTCTTTAGGCTGTGTGTTTCTCCTTGCCTCCCCTTTGTCATGGGTGGATATACAGAGTCTGTGTGTTGACTGTCCGCATTGCGTACACATGTCTATGGTCCCGGAGCACAGGCTTTGAGAAGGCCACTCTCACCAGTTTCCTCGCCAGTTTATGCCCATATCTGTCTTTTTCCTCACCTGCCAGATCCAGCACCTTCTTTCAGGGTTCAGAAGCTTGCTCATTAGGGGTCCCCCCCTGCGGAGAAGAGGGGAATGAGGGGGGTGCCATACTAGGTGAACCTGTGATCTTGCCTCCACAGCCAGTCCAGTCCGAGAAACTTTTGGAGGAAGTGACTGTTAGCTGTTGCTAAGCTAAACATCGTTTGACCAGCTAAAAAGCAGGAATTACGTCCTCAAAACAAACTAGTTGCCTCCACACTGGTGCCTGCCTTTCTGCACACCAAGGTGTCCAGATCATGCAATAATCCTTATTCAGCCTGCCTCTTCAGCCCCAATGTAACCTTCTACTCTAAGATAGTGGGACTGAAGGAGTACATTTATGGGACAATTCCCTGGATCTCTGGTGCTGCATCGTCCCAAGCCTCTTCTGACCTCCTCTGCTTTGCTGGGCAAAGCATACACAGCAGCGAGTCAGGTCAGTGGCTGCCTGCATACCATGGCAGTCTTGCAGGCATGCCAGGCTGACTTGCTTAAGGAGCTGGACGAGGGAGTAGATATTAAGAACAACGGCATCCTAGAATTGTGTCATGCCACAGTCCATAGGCCATGCCTGTATGCCTTCCCCCCATTGCACTGCTCCGGGGAGAGAGTTCCGTCTTCTTCCGGTAGCCCCTTGTCCGCCGGGCCGGTGTGATGCCCACGAAGGTGTGCCCACATTGTGTATTAGTTGGTTTTTATGTAGTTTATTTTTATTATATACTCTTTTTTTCCAAGATTTATTTTTGTATAACATGTAATGTAAAACAGTAACACATACATGCAATTATACCTCTGCGCCTGTAGGGGGGGCAATGGGACTAGTTTGCCTATGCATCGCCGGAAATTTCTCTCATAACTGAGAAAGATTTAATGAAGGCAAGCCACAGTTTCTGTGTCATCCTTTTTGTTCTCCACTTTTCAGGTGGGTAATATGTTTGAACTTAACAACAGTTGTTGTTATGGCTTTGTGAACATTCAGAGACACTTTTGGTGTTAGTGTAAAGAGTTTTTTCACAAGGCTGGATAAATGCTAATAAAATTAATGCTAATGCTAATGCTAATGTAGCACGGCACCGCGCTAATGTTGTTTAGCAAAGGTAACGTGGCACCGCGCTAGTGTGTGCAAGTAGTACTTTACGTCAGGTTTGTGTAAGCCACGTGCTTATATTTTCACGAGTCAAAATGTGATATCAGGCTCCCTGCATTTTGTTATATTTTATATGTATAGAGATTTGGTTTTACTTTAAAATGATGTTAAGAGATGTTTAAATATAAAATTATATGTTAGTTAGTCTACACGTTTAAAGAAGCTGACAATAAAAACTGGCATGTTATTTACAAGTTGCTGTGAAGCATGTAGTATAAGAAACACTGAATGGTGTGTGTAAAAGTGCATTTAAGGTGCAAGTAACCAGCATGTTAATCTGGAAAGTAATGTAGAGATGTGAAAATGGTATTGTAACAGAATTTGTTTATTTTTGGAGTTTGTGTGGTTTATGTCATGGTTTAAAGACACTCCAATATGTCTAAGAGGACAGTGAATATGGACAGTGAAATAAACTGGATAAATGGACAGTGTTTACAGTGCAGTGAATAACATGTCAATAAACAATAACTGAGAAAGATTTAATGAAGGCAAGCCACAGTTTCTGTGTCATCCTTTTTGTTCTCCACTTTTCAGTTTTATACAGCTCTCTACAGGCGCCACAACCCGGTACCTGTAACAGTTTATTGGGGGCTTGTCCGGGAGCTTCTCCGCTGTCAGGGTGGAAGATGATCCAGTGATACAGACACCTGGGACCAAAGGTGACCAGCCAGGGAACTAGCCACTCATTGGGGAGAGAGATTCGATACGGTTCCAGGCCGGGTGACCCATTGCGTGAAAGAGGGAAGCACTCATGGCAGACAGTGAGAGGAAAAGCTTGGTGTGGACCATCAAGAAAGGCCTGCTCACCCTTTCTGCAGATAAACTGTTCTAGATTGCAAAGTCGCTGTGTCCTGTGCCAGGGGTGGACCAGTCAGCAGTTTCATGCACAGTAAGCACTTGCAAGAGTCTGAGGATGAAGGCCTAGCTCACTTGTTAGAGTTGAAAGAGGTAGTTGTAACTATTCAGTCATGTGTCTGACATACAAATGTGTGTAAAAGGTGATGCTGTCTCACATGTTCCACTGTCAAACTTACAAGTTGATATCACTGGTGAGGAAACTCAAGCTAATGTTAATGTAAATCCAGTTAATGGTGAGACTGTTGAAGTTGATGCTAATGCAATACACCCTTTAGCAAACACAGCTATCAACACACACAACTCAGAAATACAGAAATTACTGTCTAGCTATGAGGAACTTAGTAAGAAGATCACACAGTACATACCCACCTCCACTCTGCAGTCCACACTCCATTCACCTGCAAAGTCACAGTTCACATCACAGAATAGGGACGCATTGAACACTAGACGTTTGGGTGAATATCCCACAACTGTTGCTCATGACAAGTTGGTCTCATTAAGAGAGTTGTCCTATCTACATCGTAGAGAGTTCAAGATTCAGGGTGGTCAGATTGGAGATCATGGTTCAGACATCAGTTATAACAATGTTTGCCGCCAGATTGAAGAAGGGGTAAAGGAGCAATTTAGTGATGCAGAAACTGTTAAAGCTGTCCTCAGGGCAATAAAACCTGGAAATTTCAAAGATATGCTTATGAACAAGGAAGATCTGACTATCGAAGAGTTCAAAATTTTTCTTTACTCCCACCTTGGTGAGCAAAACACCTTGGAGCTTTTCCAGGAGCTCATGTGCACCAAACAGAAGGACAATAAAACACCTCAACAATTCCTGTATAGAGCAATAGGGCTTAAGCAAAAGATCTTGCTGGCCTCAAGACATGATGATACAGATGTGAGGTACAGTCCAAGCACAGTTCAGGATGTTTTCCTCCATACTGTACATCAACGCCTGGGGCCGTCGAGAACTCAAACCATTGCTTGCAGATTCTAGTGTGACTGATGAGACAATCATAAAACAGATACAAAAGATAATGAGCGATGAAAGTGGAAGACAGAGGCGTTTAGGTCCGGCCACCCGTCAAAGGCTCACGACTGTGCACAGTGCTCAGGCTGAAGCAAATGTCATTTAGTCTCCTGGTGTCAAGGAGGAAAAAGTGGAAAAGAAATCAAAAACAGATGTGATCCAACAGTTGACAGACAAAGTTGAGAAGCTGACCAGCCTTGTAGAGGTTATGCAACAGTCAATACAAACACAAAAACCGGGACAAGTCAGGCATGCACAGAGAGGTAAGACAAACGACAGGAGGGAGAAACCATATGGATGTCACAAGTGCATTGAACAGAACTACTCCGCTTGCACTCACTGTTTCCGTTGTGGCGAAGACGGTCATCGAGCAGTGGGATGTCTGAAGAAAACGGTGCAGCAGGAAAACTGGAGCCAGTCCCTGTTGGGGGACAGACAGTGACTGGATCCCTAAAGTCCCAGACACACACCCGCCATACCAATGACCCAGACACACAAAGTGTGACAGCCGTTCAAGCACAAGGCATGACAGAAGTTCAAAGTCAGAGACAAACAAACCCAACCTCTGGTACACCATTTCACATCCTACCGAACAGCAAAAGTGGGCATCTTGCCAAACTCATTGGAAGAAAAGCTCTCACCTACTGTAACCTGAATAGTCCAGCTGTGACTGCTTTGCTAGATACTGGAGCTCAGGTGAGCATGATTGACAGAGATTGGAAAAACAAATACTTGCCAGATACCATTGTTAACTCGCTTAGCGAGATTTTTCAGGATGGAGAGGAGCTGAAAGTCTGTGCAGTTAATGGTGACATGATTCCATTTGATGGCTGGATATCCCTAACAGTTAATTTGATGGGAAATGAAAATCCTGCTCTGTCAGTCACTGTGCCATTTCTTGTCAGCAGTCTTACCCTGGAGAGGCCACTACTGGGCTTTAATGTGCTGGAGGAGATGATACAAGCACAGCCTGAGCAGCTAGTCCCCACACTCACTACCCTACTTTGTAACGCCATGTTGATATCAACTGATAAAGCAGAGCTTCTTGTAAGCTTCATCCAGGCCAGTAAACCCTCTGTACAGTGTGGACGTATACAGACTGGCAGACAAGATGTTGCCATTCCAGCGGGTCAAGTAGCCTGAATAAAATGCCAAGTCCCACCAAGCATGGACTCGTCTGATTTAGCCTTCCTGTTTGAACCTGATGATAACGCATTGCTGGCCGACCTGGATGTTGGCGGTGCTCTGTTGGAGGTGCAAAACCCAAGGAAGCCATATGTAGCTGTACCTGTTGGAAACAACACAAAACACTTAATCCTTTTACCAAGAAAGACAGCTCTTGGCTGCATTCATACTGTTGAGAAGGTGATTCCAGCGGGCCAGCCCAACAACCCAACACCCACAGTAACCATCAACAGTGCTGTTTTAACCCCTGATTGCCCCAGCCCACCTCCATGGCAACCTAATGTTGACCTTAGCCATCTTAACGAGGAAAAAAGGTTAGTGGTCAGTGAAATGCTTGGTGAAAATGATATTGGATGCATACCAAGCCTACAGATGTCGATCACACTTGAGGATACAATACCCGTGCAAAGGACTTACTCTTCAGTCCCTAAACCACTCTTTAAAGAGGTAAAAGAGTACATACAGGAACTGTTGCTCAGAGGCTGGATAGTTAAATCCAAATCCCCGTATGCTGCTCCTGTTGTCTGCGTCAGAAAAAAAGATGGAAGCTTGAGTCTGTGCATTGATTATCGCCTCCTGAACAAGAAGACTGTCCCTGACCGACATCCTCTACCTAGAATACAGGACCTGACAGATACCCTTGGTGGCAATACCTGGTTTAGCATATTGGACCAGGGCAAAGCCTATCACCAGGGTTTTGTTGCTGAAGATTCCCGCCATTTCACCGCCTTTATCACTCCTTGGGGGCTTTATGAATGGGTCCGTGTCCCATTTGGATTGTCGAATGCCCCTGCAGCATTCCAGCGAAGCATGGAAGAAATGCTTGGGCCTCTCAGAGACGAGTGGTGCATCCCATATCTTGACGATGTGCTCTGCTATGCAAAGACATTCGATGAACATGTGGAGGAGCTCCGCAGAGTCCACCAGGCTCTCCAGCGCCTCGGAGTAAAATTGAGGCCAGAGAAATGCGAGCTATTCAAACAAGAAGTCAGGTATGTGGGCCGTTTTGTCAGCTGAGGGG
Source organism: Silurus aristotelis (assembly GCF_946808225.1). Taxonomy (NCBI): domain Eukaryota; kingdom Metazoa; phylum Chordata; class Actinopteri; order Siluriformes; family Siluridae; genus Silurus; species Silurus aristotelis. The sequence goes on from NC_139579.1 coordinate 14,692,613, forward strand.
ATCAGAATAGACCCCCGTGACTTGGAAGCTGTCAAAACCCTGACGAGTAAAACACCACAGACAGTTGGTGAGGTGAGGAAGCTGACTGGATTCCTGGGTTATTACCGCTCATACATTCAGGATTTTTCCCGAATTGCAAAGCCGATCTATGAGCTACTTCAAACGAAGTCAGGAAAAACCCGGATCCCAGTATGAGGTAAAAGTGCTGGGGGACCACAATTACCCTCCCGAGAACCTGTTAGCTGGACTGCTGTACACCAGGGAGCCCTTGAACAATTGGTCACTCTCTTGACAAGTCCACCTGTTTTGGCATACCCTGATTTCCACTTGCCTTTCACTTTACATACCGACGCTTCAGACCGAGGCCTTGGAGCAGTCCTATACCAGCGCCAGAATAGCAAACTGAGAGTCATAGGATATGGGTCAAGAACACTCACACCAGCAGAACGCAATTACCATCTGCACAGTGGGAAACTGGAGTTCCTTGCACTGAAATGGGCAGTGTGTGAGAAGTTCCACGATTACTTATACTATGCTCCACACTTTACTGTCTATACAGATAATAATCCGCTGACTTATGTCCTGGGGACGGCGAAACTCAATGCGGTCGGTCACCGGTGGGTTGGTGAGCTCTCTGATTTTAGATTTGATATTAAATACAGGCCCGGGAAGTCAAATGTAGATGCAGACACTTTGTCTGTATAAATAAGCTGTATTTGGAAAATGATCTCCTTTACCGAAGAACTAAGGAGCAGAAACAGTTGGTCCTCCCCTGCAAATACAGGGTGCTTGCTCTGAAATATCTGCACAATGAGATGGGACATGTGGGCACAGAAAGAGTCCTCCACCTTGCTAGGGAGAGATTCTACTGGCCCTTTATGGCAAAAGAAATAGAGGATTATGTCACCCGAAAATGTCCATGTATTAAGGCCAAGAAACCTACCACCCAGATCCGTGCACCAATGGGCAGCATCACGTCCAGTTTCCCTTTAAAGCTCGTGTGCATTGACTACTTGCATTTGGAAGCCAGCAGTGGAGGTTATGAGTACATTCTAGTAGTGCTTGATCATTTCACCAGATTCGCACAGGCGTATCCCACAAAGAACAAGAGCGGTAAGATTGCGGCCGAGCGCCTGTTTAGCGACTTTATACCGCTGATTCAGATGATGATGATGATTACAACCCAGGGTATTGGTTGAGAACCCCTTAAGTGAGACAGGAGGCAGGGCCTTCTACCTACCTGAGTATTCGCCAAGCTTTATCCTGGCACCTTCAGAAAGAGAAACTACCCAAGGCACTGATAAGGTCCTACATGATCTCACTAGACCTATGGAAGAAAATGAAGGCAACCAGCATGTGGAGCCCAGCACCGAAAGCCGACCCCTAAACCATCTTGTTGAGCAAGACCACACAGAACTGAGAGAAGGTCGACACGTGAAAGGAAGCCAAGACCGTTTCTCACCTATGAAACATTAGGTGAACCATCAACGCAGACACACACTAATCTTAACTTAGTTTCTGCTCACTTATCCCCATACACACCCATCACCCATCTCCCTTCACCCCCATACCTGCCCATGTCATTCATTACCCCAATGAGTCTACCAGGTTTACAACCCATCTTGTACACTCAGACACCGTACCCACCATATACCCACCATACACCAGTCACATATATTCCATCCACAACGCTTTGCTATTGAGTAGAATTTCGATTACTAAGGATCTTTATGATTAAAGAACAGTTTAAGATGTTTGGTTAATATGTTTGAAGGAATGCCAGGAGCCATTCTTATTTTGTCGGGGAGCGTGTGATGCCCACGAAGGTGTGCCCACATTGTGTATTAGTTGGTTTTAATGTAGTTTATTTTTATTATATACTCTTTTTTTCCAAGATTTATTTTTGTATAACATGTAATGTAAAACAGTAACACATACATGCAATTATACCTCTCCGCCTGTAAGGGGGGCAATGGGGCTAGTTTGCCTATGCATCGCCGGAAATTTCTCTCATAACTGAGAAAGATTTAATGAAGGCAAGCCACAGTTTCTGTGTCATCCTTTTTGTTCTCCACTTTTCAGATGGGTAATATGTTTGGAAACTTAACAACAGTTGTTGTTATGGCTTTGTAAACATTCAGAGACACTTTTGGTGTTAGTGTGAAGAGTTTTTTCACAAGGCTGGATAAATGCTAATAAAATAAATGCTAATGCTAATGCTAATGTAGCACGGCACCGCGCTAATGTTGTTTAGCAAAGGTAACGTGGCACCGCGCTAGTGTGTGCAAGTAGTACTTTACGTCAGGTTTGTGTAAGCCACGTGCTTATATTTTCACGAGTCAAAATGTGATATCAGGCTCCCTGCATTTTGTTATATTTTATATGTATAGAGATTTGGTTTTACTTTAAAGTGATGTTAAGAGATGTTTAAATATAAAATTATATGTTAGTGTGTTAGTATATAAAAATATGTTAATTAAAAGAGTTAAAATACACAGTTATATGCAAAGCTCTACACGTTTAAAGAAGCTGACAATAAAAACTGGCATGTTATTTACAAGTTGCTGTGAAGCATGTAGTCCAAGAAACACTGAATGGTGTGTGTAAAAGTGCATTTAAGGTGCAAGTAACCAGCATGTTAATCTGGAAAGTGATGTAGAGATGTGAAAATGGTGTTGTAACAGAATGTGTTAATTTTTGGAGTTTGTGTGGTTTATGTCATGGTTTAAAGACACTCCAATATGTCTAAGAGGACAGTGAATATGGACAGTGAAATAAACTGGATAAATGGACAGTGTTTACAGTGCAGTGAATAACATGTCAATAAACGATAACTGAGAAATATTTAATGAAGGCAAACCACAGTTTCTGTGTCATCCTTTTTGTTCTCCACTTTTTAGTTTTATACAGCTGTCTACAGGCGCCACAACCCGGTACCTGTAACCCCGGCCATGGTTGCGAACCTGGTAGCCCTTTTTTAAACACCCTCCCTAGGAGATTCCTCTCAGGTGGGATCTCTTTTCTTAAACAGGGGCACTCTATTTTACCCCCACCTGGAGTTGTGGAGTCTGTGGCTGTTGCCCCTGAGGGTCAGTCTTTCCTCACAGACATAATAAATATATGTATAGAAAGTTTAAAATGTCTTTTACATAAACCAGTTCACATCGAAAACTAATTTTCTCTGATTTTGTAATCTTTATGAAAGTTAGAAGAAATGGTATCCGGTATCACCTCATTAACCGTCCATGTGGAAACATAGCAAAAGTTCCGTTTGGTGTCCTGATGATTTACATAATTTAAACCACCATAATTACTTTAAAACATTTACAATAATTTTTTGTCTTCATGCTCTATGTTGAGTTTGGTTTCACTAATAATAAACTTGCATAAAGCATCCATATTTCTCCATGTTCCTGTTACTTAGAGTATTAAAAACATTAATATATGTAAAAAAAAAAAAAAAAAAGGATTAATATATGGTACATTAAGAACAGATAGGAATGTGCGATTAAGTAGCGATTAAATATTTTATTCGTTGCCAACCCTAATATTAACAAGACACTGTGTTTGTTTCACATAATACAAATGCCGATCTTATTATTAGATCCATGGGATCAGTGAGGATGATAAATATAAAAAATGTTTTAATGTAATGTTGTAATGTAATATACCTTACATTAACTGGCAAAAAAGTATTAATTTCTTGTGCAAACAAATGTGTTTTTTTGTGATTTCTTCTTTTGCAAAACAAAATTGTATTGTTCCACAGAGAACAACACTTTCATTCTCTTCAAGTTAATAGGCATCAAGTACATTACACAGGATTTTGTAATGCCGCCTAATTACACCATAATACTGGCATCAGCAGATACGCTGACAGTTTAATTCGGTAGAGTCTTAGATTGAGCCTAACACAGTATTAAGCGAAAAAGACGAAGGTAAATATTATTTGCACTATAGAAGGAAATATCCAATATGTATACTGTATATTTCCTTACACATTTTCTGTTTTGTTCTATTTTCTTTTTCTCTCTTTATTTCACAAGCATAGCTTAACAGCAATATTTCTATATTATCTGTTGTGTGTGTGTGTGTGTGTGTGTGTGTGTGTGTGTGTGTGTGTGTGTGTGTGTGTGTGTGTGTGTAAAAGCTATTATATTCCCATAGAAACCTAAAATTGTTAGGAACACAGAAAACAATAATAAAAAGTTAACATACTAAATGTTGACCTCTCTCTGGAGAGTCAGCAAGGTTTCTCCTGGCCTCAGTAAGTACCTTCCTGGCCAGGCATGAAATGCAAATCCAATACCCCACCTCTCTCCCCACTGCCATACCCTTTTTCTTTCTGTCCACTGGAGTTTATAAAAACCTTGTTTCATTGCAACCTTTTTTTCACCCTGCTCAGTATGAGCTTATCTATAAAGTACTGTTTTTTGCTTAGATGTAAATTTGCTTAACAGGTAAAGACACAGCTAAGAACTACAAGCATGTACGATATATCTCCTTGATTACACTAAAAAGTTTTTAATATATTATAGTAGTAGTTGTAGTAGTGCAGGAGCCATGGCTTAATGGTTAGCATGCTTTTCATCATAACTTTTTAGTAGCAGGTTGGAATCCTGCAAGATTTCCCTGATGTTTTCTCCAGCTTTTCTTCTCCAAGTCCAAAGGCATGGAGACCATGTTGCCTTACAGTTGGACAATAATGTGAAAAAAAGTATTTCACTGGCGTTTTTCAGGTGTGAAATCTTCATTACTTCCTAAGTTAATCACCCAACCTGAAGCCCTATATGATTCACTTATCGAAGACAACAATGTTAGCTATAAAAAAGGTGGCACTAAATATGGCTGCATTACCAGCAATGAGATGCACATCTGTTGTCTGTATACTGCACATTCTATAGAAAATTATTGCCTAAAGGCTTAATAGGCTGTCAGCTGAAAGGTAACTATAAAAATAATAGGGCAACACAGAGGAAGTACTCTCCCATTTACCATGACTGTATTCTTCAATTTAGGGGAAGCCGTGAAGATTTGAAATACCGTTTAACCATACCATATAATAAAAAAAACCATTATTGTCAAAATAGGTGCCAATAAAAGTGAGTACACCCTAAATGATAACAGCGTTGTATGTTGTTTAACCATGCAAAGTTCATGTTTTATATCTGCTTGACAGGACCATACAAATTTGTGTATCTTGTATTTAAAATATTCTAAAATTAGGTGCTTTGAGTACAATTCTCTCATACTGACCACTGGATGTTCAGCATGGCACCTCATGGCAAAGAACTTTTGAGAATTTAAGAATTAGAATTGTTGCTTTCCACAAAGAGGAGGCCATATTTGGCTTTAAAAACATTAGTAACACCCTAAAACAGAAGTTTTCCAAGAGGGGCTCCACTTGGAACAGGCCTCACAAGGGTCGATCAAAGAAGGTAAGGCCTCATTCTGTGTGTCAGGTACAGAGGCTGACTTCAAAAAACAGACTCATTAATGCAGTGGTCTGATAAGCTTAAAATAAACTTCTTTGGCTCTGATGGTGTTCAGCATGTGTGGCGATGCCCTGATGATGAGTATTAAAAAAATTGTCTTGCCTACAGTCAAGCATGGTAGTGTTTGCATCATGGACTGGGGCTGTATGAGTGCTGCTGGTACTGGGGAGCTGTATTTCATTTAGGAAACCATGTATTTCAACATGTACTGTAACATTCTGAAGCAGAACATGATGCCCTCATTTCAGAAACTGGGCCGAACGGCAGTTTTTTCAAAATAATAACAACACAAACACACTGCCAAGATGACAACTGCCATGAAGGTAAAGGTGATGGAGTGGCCAAGTACGTCTCCAGACCCGATCACTATTGAGAACCTGTGGGGCATCCTCAAGTGGAAGGTGGAGAAGTGCCATGTGTCTAACATCCAGCAGCTCTGTGATATCATTATTGAGGAGTGAAAGATGATCCCAGCAACAACCTGTTTTTGGACAGAGTTTTGACATGTTCACTCAGGATGTACAAACCCGATTCCAAAAAAGTTGGGACACTGTACAAATTGTGAAAAAAAAACAGAATGCAATGATGTGGAAGTTTTAAATTTCAATATTTTATTCAGAATACATCATAGATGACATATAAAATGTTTAAACTGAGAAAATGTATCATTTTAAGGGAAAAATAAGTTGATTTTAAATTTTATGGTGTCAACACATCTCAAAAAAGTTGAGACAAGGCCATGTTAACCACTGTGTGGCATCCCCTCTTCTTTTTATAACAGTCTGCAAATGTCTGAGGACTGAGGAGACAAGTTGCTCAAGTTTAGGAATAGGAATGTTGTCCCATTCTTGTATAATACAGGCTTTTAGTTGCTTAACTGACTTAGGTCTTCTTTGTCACATCTTCCTCTTTATGATGTGCCAAATGTTTTCTATGTGTGAAAAATCTGGACTGCAGGCTGGCCATTTTAGTACCCGGATCCTTCTTCTACGCAGGATTATGATGCAATTGATGCAATATGTGATCTGGCATTGTCATGTTGGAAAATGCAAGGTCTTCCCTGAAAGAGACGACGTCTGGATGGGAGCATATGTTGTTCTAGAATTTGGATATACCTTTCAGCATTGATGGTGCCTTTCCAGATGTGTAAGCTGCCCATGCCACACGCACTCATGCATCCACACACCATCAGAGATGCAGGCTTCTGAACTGAGTGCTGATAACAATCCTCTTTAATCCGGATGATATGGCGTCCCAGTTTTAAAAAAAGTCTGACCACAGAACAGTTTTCCACTATGCCACAGTCCATTTTAAATGAGCTTTGGCCAAGAAAAAACGGCTGCGCTTCTGGATCATGTTTAAATATGGCTTCTTTTTTGAGCCGGCAATGGCAAATGGCACGGTGGATTGTGTTCACCAACAATGTTTTCTGAAAGTATTCCTGAGCCCATGTTTTGATTTCCATTACAGTAGCATTCCAGTATGTGGCCCGAAGATTACGTTCATCCAGTACGTTTTCCGGCCTTGACCCTTACGCACAAAGATTGTTCCAGATTCTCTGAATCTTTGGATGATATTATGCAGTTTAGATGATGATAACTTCAATCTCTTTGCAATTTTTCTCTGAGAAACTCCTTTCTGATATTGCTCCACTATTTTTTGCTGCAGCATTGGGGAAATTCGTGATCCTTTGCCCAACTTGACTTCTGAGAGACACTGCCACTCTGAGAGGCTCTTTATATACCCAACCATGTTCATCATGCCAATTGACCTAATAATTTGCAAATTGGTCCTCCTGTTCCTTATATGTACATTTAACTTTTCCGGCCTCTTATTGCTACCTGTTCCAACTTTTTTGGTGCTCTCATGAAATCCAAAATAAGCCAATATTTGGCATGATATTTCAAAATGTCTCACTTTCAACATTTGATATGTTATCTATATTCTATTGTGAATAAAATATAAGGTTATGAGATTTGTAAATTATTGCATTCCTTTTTTATTCACAATTTGTTTAGTGTCCCAACTTTTTTGGAATCGGTTTTGTACTTACATTTCTTGGCAGCTATTTGCACAAAAAAAGTTCAGTTGTTTCAGAGGAAAGTTAATCTATATTACTATACAAGCTGCACATTGACTACTCTAAAATATATACAAGTTTCATTTCTATAGTGTCACTTGAGAAGATACAATAAAATGGTTGCTGAAATGTGGGTAAACAAAATTCATGGTTCAGTACCTCAGTTGTACCTCAGTTTCAGCCTGTCAATCCTGTAAAGCTGAACTACCACGTTATCCAACTGTCCATCCCAGAACCAATACCCATGCAAATAGTTACCCAACGGATATTGAAAGAGAAAGAACGTTGCCTCGCGGCTAGAGCATGCCTATATTGTGGTTATTTAGGTCACTTAATGCGCTAGTGTCTTGTCAAACCCCTACGTCCTTTGATGAGTACAGACCATCTCACCTCAGAGATAACCAACCTCTCAAAATTGCCAGTCAAACTTATCACCCCTACATTGTCACTTCTTCTTTTGACCCTTGCAGACTCTGGCTCCTCTGGAAATTTTATCTCCCAAGAATGCCTAGAGCGCCTCCCGCTCCCTCTGGTCCCAACCGCCCTAGAGGACCTCCGTGGAACCCGAGTATTCACCAAATTAGATCTACGGAGTGCATACAATCTAGTGCGCATGTGCAAGGTGATGAATGGAAGACGGCCTTCTTCACCGGGTCATGCCATATGGACTCTCCATTTCTTCAGCAGTGTTCCAGACATTTATGAATGCAGTGTCCAGACAGTAATTCCATTGGTTTGTCATAGTATGTTATAGTATTGATGACATCCTGATATATTCTCAAAGTCTGACTGAACATTGGCTTCATGTCGCCGGAGTCTTGGAACGATTATGGGAACAGTATCAGTACAGTATCAGTCCTGTGTAGAGTTCCTGGGGTACGTACTCAGTCCATCGGGGGTACAAATTGACCAGGGGAAAGTGAAGGCGTTCCTAGACTAGCCCGGGCTCCATGAAAGAACTCCAACAATTTCTAGTATTTGCTAACTTCTATTGGAGTTTCATATACAAATTTTAGATTGTTCACTGCCCCGCTCACCTTTCTCCTAAAGGAAAAGGCCAAGAACATAGTTTGGAATCAGAAAGCCGATGAGGCCTTCACTGAGATCAAGCAGAACTTCAGTACCACACCTCTCCTACGACACCCTGATCCCCAGTTTCTATTTATAGTAAAGGTGGATGCCTTCTCCAAAGGCCTAGGGGCTGCATGGTCACAACATATGGGTAATCCTCCATGCCTCCAACCCTGCGCCTTCTACTCCAAGAAACTCTCTTCTGCCGAAGAAAACTACGATATTGGTTATCGAGAATTTAAACTGGCTCTGGAGTAGTGGCGGCACTGGTTGGAAGGGGCAACTCACCTATTTACTGTTGTCACCGATCACAAGAAACTCAAATACCTCTTAACCTCCTTCAGGCCATGGGCATTATTCTTCACGCGTTTTAACTATATAATCACCTATCGTCCTGGTTACCCTGGATACCCTCTCAAGAATCCACGCTCCAGATGATCCCATGGACCCGGAACCTATCATTCCTCCCAATCTCATCCTCAGTCCCATAAAGTGAAACATCAATGAAGAGATCAGAACTGCAACCCTTTCGGATCCTGCCTCATCAAAATGCCCTGAGGGAAGGACATTCATCCCAAATCCCTGCTGTCAGCTCCATTACCATTTCTAAAACACCTCAACACTTACCAGTGGGCAAACTGGTTCCCCTACCGGTGCCTTCCGGAAGAAATAGTGTCGGACAAGGGTTCGCAGTTTAATTCCCACATTTGGAAGTCTTTCTTTAAACTACTCGGTTTCACAGTTAACTTATCCTCTGGTTACCATCCAATGACCAACGGGCAGACAGAGCGGAAAATACAAGAACTTGGATGCTACCTCCGATCGTACTGCCACCACGATCAGAACAGCTGGAACCAGTTCCTCCCGTGGGCCGAGTATGCACAGAACTCCCTAAGTCAAGAAACCACCAGCCTGACTCCATTCCAGTACATATTTGGCTTCCAACTTCCACTGTTCCCCTGGACGGAAGAACCTTCCAACGTCCCCATGGTGAATTACTGGCAAGAGAGTCTAGCCTCCGACTGTCCTGCAGGAGGCTCAGCTCTTGTTACATCGGACCGTTCACTATTCCGAGGCGTATTTACGACGTGTCCTATCAGCTCGACCTCCCTCCCAGGTACCGCATCCACACTACATTCCTTGTGTCGCTTCTAAAGCCATTTTCTCCCTCTGCCACAGATAACCCTAGAACTGCAAACGATCCGCCTCCCTCTGAGTTGCTGGACCAACCCTCCGTGTACTCCATCCAAGGCGTTCTGGACGTCAGGGCCCCCTTGCTTGAATTGGGAGAAGAGGAACGCTTCTGGGTCCCCAGACAGGATGTCCTGGACCCGGCACTCCTGGAGGAGTTCCACTTTAATCACTCTGACTGTCCTGCACCCACCTTTTAATCACCTGCACCTGTTTTTTCCATAACAAGGTCCCCTTTAAAGAGCTCCCTCTCCATTCACTTACAATCCTATCTACCATACACTTCACTTCAATCGGGCTTCTTACTGCTCCCGTGCTTCCCTGTACTCATTTTGCATGCTCTAGTTAAATTTTTTGTTCTTTGCACTTTCGTTTTATAGTTCCCTTTGGTTTGACTTTTGTAGGTTCAATAAAACTAGACTTTGTTTTACTCCCGGTTTCTGCTGTCTGGTGATTTGTGACAATTTAACTGTTATATTTATTTCAGCATACTTTAACAAAATGTCTTCCATCCTTCATTAATTCACTCCCTTGATTTGTGGAATTGTCAGGATTTTCTCCTTTTTAAATAAATTTTTTAAGCTAGACATAAAACACGAAAGAATCCATATCCATATATATATATCAGAATAAAATATAAGGGATTCATTAACACCGTAATACTGACGTACTGTTCCAATCAAAGTATAAAATTTGTCTTGTAATTGTTTAATTGGGTCAAGATTGTGGACACAAACTACATTAGGAACTAGCTGTAACATGATTCACTAACCAGTTCTTTAACACTTGAATATAGTGTCACTGTTCACAGCACTTTTTGTACTTTGTTTGTTATTCATGGTTGTTTTCACTTTTGCCTTTCTCATGTGTTTAGTCTTTTGGTGTTTTGTTTGGTCTGTTTGTGTTTTGTGTTTGACATTTTCTGCACTTGCATCTATTTCCTGCAACCAGCTCCACTTCAGTCTTTTGTTTACTTCTTTCTAACTAATGCAAAAATACAGAGAACTGACTGAGGAAATGTGTGTGTGTGTGTGTGTGTGTGTGTGTGTGTGTGTGTGTGTGTGTGTGTGTGTGTGTGTGTGTGTGTGTGTGTGTGCAAGAGAGAGAGGTGTGATGTGCAGTAATAATTTCATTCTGCTAGACCTGCCCCATTGGTTTTTCCTAAGCAGAGTCTGCCAGAAAACGAAAAAGAAAAGAAAAGCAATAATCATCTGCAATTTGGACTCCTGAATCAAAGCCATTTTTTGACTCATTTTTGTGGGTTTATTTCTGTGGTGCCATTGTTCTTGATACATATTTATGTAATATTTCATAGTCCTAGTTTTACCAGCAAATCCATAAAATTCTACTTTTTTTCTCTCGGAAGGTTTGAGGATTAGTTTGTAATCCTAGCTAATCCCTAACTGGCATAGCCTACATTTGGCTGACTGTGTTCAAAACAATTTATCTTGTAATTTAGACTTCCAGCATTGTACTGCGCTCAGCACTGTCAGAGAGACATACAGGGCAGTTTGTACGTGTTTAGACAGCGACAGATTTTTGGAGGGGGAGCTGGTTTTAATGGTACAGAATTTTCTTTGTGGTGCCTTATATTTATCCATAGCTACCTTTCAGCAGATGGTAAATAAGTCTTTAGGCAATAATGCTTTATAAAATGTTTAGTAGTCACTACAGACAACAGATGCATGTCTCATTCCTGGTAATTTTTTGTTTCACCTTTTTTGTAGCTTTACAGATTCTTCTTCTTCTGACCATCCAAGGTGGTGAAAAAGTTTCAAGACCATCTCTGTTTGCAAAAAAATACTTTATCTATGTTTAGACACTATATATATATATATATATATATATATATATATATATATATATATATATATATATATATATATATATATATATATATATATCAGAATAAAATATAAGGAATTCATTATTATCAGTATTACGGTGTTAATGAATTCCTTATATTTTATTCTGATATATATATATATATATATATATATATATATATATATATATATATATATATATATATATATATACAGTGAGGAAAATAAGTATTTGAACACCCTGCTATTTTGCAAGTTCTCCCACTTAGAAATCATGGAGGGGTCTTAAATTGTCATCGTGAGTGCATGTCCACTGTGAGAGACATAATCTAAAAATAAATATCCAGAAATCACAATGTATGATTTTTTAACTATTTATTTGTATGATACAGCTGCAAATAAGTATTTGAACACCTGAGAAAGTCAATGTTAATATTTGGTACAGTAGCCTTTGTTTGCAATTACAGAGGTCAAACGTTTCCTGTAGTTTTTCACCAGGTTTGCACACACTGCAGGAGGGATTTTGGCCCACTCCTCCACACAGATCTTCTCTAGATCAGTCAGGTTTCCTGCCTGTCGCTGAGAAACACGGAGTTTGAGCTCCCTCCAAAGATTCTCTATTGGGTTTAGGTCTGGAGACTGGCTAGGCCACGGCAGAACCTTGATATGATTCTTACAAAGCCACTCCTTGGTTATCCTGGCTGTGTGCTTCGGGTCATTGTCATGTTGGAAGACCCAGCCTCGACCCATCTTCAATGCTCTAACTGAGGGAAGGAGGTTGTTTCCCAAAATCTTGCAATACATGGCCCCGGTCATCCTCTCCCTAATACAGTGCAGTTGCCCTGTCCCATGTGCAGAAAAACAACCCCAAAGCATGATGCTACCACCCCCATGCTTCACAGTATGGATGGTGTTCTTGGGATGGTACTCATCATTCTTCTTCCTCCAAACACGTTTAGTGGAATTATAACCCAAAAGTTTTATTTTGGTCTCATCTGACCACATGACTTTCTCCCATGACTCCTCTGGATCATCCAAATGGTCATTGGCAAACTTAAGACGTGGCTGGACATGTGCTGGTTTAAGCAGGGGAACCTTCCATGCCATGCATGATTTCAAACCATGACGTCTTAGTGTATTAGCAACAGTAACCTTGGAAACGGTGGTCCCAGCTCTTTTCAGGTCATTGACCAGCTCCTCCTGTGTAGTTCTGGGCTGATTTCTCACCTTCCTTAGGATCATTGAGACCCCACAAAGGTGAGATCTTGCATGGAGCCCCAGTCCAAGGGAGATTGACAGTCATGTTTAGCTTCTTCCATTTTCTAATGATTGCTCCAACAGTGGACCTTTTTTCACCAAGCTGCTTGGCAATTTCCCCGTAGCCCTTTCCAGCCTTGTGGAGGTGTACAATTTTGTCTCTAGTGTCTTTGGACAGCTCTTTGGTCTTGGCCATGTTAGTAGTTGGAGTCTTACTGATTGTAGGTGGGGTGGACAGGTGTCTTTATGCAGCTAACGACCTCAAACAGGTGCATCTAATTTGGGATAATAAATGAGTGGAGGTGGACATTTTAAAGTCAGACTAACAGGTCTTTGAGGGTCAGAATTCTAGCTGATAGACAGGTGTTCAAATACTTATTTGCAGCTGTATCATACAAATAAATAGTTTAAAAATCATATATTGTGATTTCTGGATTTTTTTTTTTTAGATTATGTCTCTCACAGTGAACATGCACCTACGATGACAATTTCAGACCCCTCCATGATTTCTAAGTGGGAGAACTTGCAAAATAGCAGGGTGTTCAAATACTTATTTCCTCACTGTACATACACACATATATATATATATATATATATATATATATATATATATATATATATATATATATATATATATATATATATATATATATTGTTCATTGGAATAAAACAACCTCAGTGGTCTTTGTTGGTCTTCTGTGTATCATTGCAACGGCCACACATATTTTAGGTTTTTGGTCTCAAACAACATGGTTATTTTGGGCTTGTTGAAAAGCGAGCATCATAACATAAATCAAAGTAAATTGCCAACCGATTTGTCACTTAATGTGTGTGTGTGTGTGTGTGTGTGTGTGTGTGTGTGTGTGTGTGTGTGTGTGTGTGTGTGTGTATAGCCATATGTTTTTGCTATTGTGGCTTGTTTTTTTTATTTGAAATGTGTGCTGAGTCCTTGTCAGCACTGTCAGCAAAGCACCTTATAATGACTTAGCGTTAACAGTTATTGGCACTTGTGACTCCAGATGTAAATTCTGCTAATATATACTAACAATTGTTCCCCCTGAAAACAGCAAAAAGAATGCTTTGTCTATGTGTCTGATTTATTTCTATGACATAAGTAATCATTCTAATGACTTGGTATTTAGGCTCATCATGGATTCACTGAAGGAATCAACAGTGCTTGAGGTGCCAGGTTTCTATTCAACAGTCCACTGCCCTGAATCGGGTCTTGTGTGTGTACCAATGCTGCAACAATAAACATATGATAAGAAATATAACTGCACATTACATTCTTCGGCAGCATGGTGCAGCAAAGGGTAGTGTTAACATCTCACAGCTCCGGGGTCCGTTCGATCCTCAGTTCAGGTTTATGTTTTTGCAGAGCACTGCAGTATTATAGATGCAGAGCATAAACTCTATAACCATAAAACCATTAATGGATACTAGAAGCATGGAAATGGTATAACAATAAGGTATTTCTAAAGAACATCTGACAATATCAACATTACATCTATAAAATGTTCTAATCCTCACATTCAAGACAAAGAAACTAGTAGTTGCTTTCCAAGCATGAAGATACACAGCTCAGCTTTATTAGTGATTAGCTGTAATTGTTTATTAAAAACCTATCCATCTGGTCACACAAAACTAGGTCCACCTTAATTCAGATACATTTTAAATACAGTATTTTTTTCTATATCTTTCATCCATACTGAGATACAGTTTTTGTATTTAAAGACAAAAATTCTGTTTTTAAATTTCAATCCTGGATAAATAATAATGTCTATTATTATAATGCCTTATAAAGTGGCACTGCTGATCACTGTACAAACAGCAGTTTACCGACAGTAATACCGACAGCTAGTTTTTTAGCACCACAGACAGCGTACTTGGAGGAAAACCGCACATGATAGAGATAAACCTAAAGTCAAGCATGTGCTGCTGGGAGCTACTCATCATAGCAGTGACACAAGGCAAGTGGCTTGTGCTATCGATTGCTCCAAAGCTCTAATCTTTATCTGCCACTTTCAGATTCTCCTGCAAAGCATAATTTCCAATCTCATTGGTGAGCTCCCACTCAATGCCAAAGCTTTCCAAGCATTGAGACATTTTACTGTGCCTTTCTCTCCCTCAGTCACTCCCTGCATGAATTAAGCATCCTTCACGAGTCAATATTGAATTCATATGTTTTATTTTTTTTACCCTAGCCTTGACAAGGTACAGCATGATAATTGTAAAGTATTTTATTAAAATCTTATCTGGCAAAGGTCAATATAAACCAAACCTGCTGTGGCAGAAACCTTCTGAGTGGTCTATATTTCAGTCAGTGTGCTCAGGGCTATTTTTGCTCCAAATAGTATAACCAGTTATCATAACACTTTAAGCCACCAACAGAGGTCTTAGGTGTTTTTAAAAAGGAGGAAATAATGTACCAAAAAAAAAAAACATTCAGTACTCAAGATTGTCAAGTCAAGTGATGGGGACAGGAGGGGTAAATAAAATACCAGTCTGTGAAGTGGAATTATTGTGATGAAGCATGCATATTTATCTGGAACTGAGAGTTTAAAAATACATTAGATAGACAAGCAACAAGTTCACACTAACTCATTGGATTTGATCCTGGCTTAATCATGAGGTGAACTATTCCCATGGAAGAGTCAAGCCACATCACCTGTACTTCTGTTATTGTCTTAAGAAAAAGGTAACTAGATGTTTTGGTTTATTTAGGTTTCTGGGTAAGTGTGTGTGTGTGTGTGTGTGTGTGTAAATCAAGAATAGGAAAACCTGCTTTTTTTCTTTCTTTTCTTGGGCACCACCTGTGTTTAGTCCCTTTTTCCCAGAAGCCCACCTAAAATATTCATGTCTTATATGTCTGTATACTAACTTGTTGAGTCTCCTTTTTTTTTTTACAAACCTAGCAAGGCATGTTCTTTTCAAACAGTTACTCACCCCTGGGATATAACAAATATAAGCCGTTATGCTAAATCACAGTAGATCCAAGTGTCAGAATCTTTATTAAATATCTGTATGGCACACTTTTGGCATTCTTTTAGTCAATATTTTTGCTTCCCCACTTTGAAAAACTAAAATGAGTTTGAAACTTGATGAGTTTGAAAAGTACAAAACAAAAGATCGGACCTGCAATTTTTTATCTGTGATACTAAAAGATTTTTTTTGCCCTTTATAGTACATTTATTGAATCCAGATGCATGTTCTCTTCCTAACAGTTCAACAGTTGAATGAATGTTCTTATGTGTTGGAACTTCTTAAATGGACATACTTTATTTGTTTTTTTTTCTTTTTCTTATAGTCACTTCCTATTTTGTAAAGCTCAACAAACTTTTGCCACTCGTAACAATTAAAAAAATATTCCTTGGTCTCACTGATTGTGATGAATAATAAAGGGAATTTGGCCTGTGTTACCGCATATTTATACTCCAGTGACACAGGATACCTAATCTGGATCCAAGCACGCTATCGAATTACAGACCAATTTCAAATCTCCCATTTATGTCTAAGATTTTAGAAAAGATTGTCGCTGCCCAGCTATGTAACCACTTGCAGGAGAACAATATCTTTGAAGAGTTTCAGTCAGGTTTTAGGCCCCATCATAGCACAGAAACTGCTCTAGTTAAAATCACTAACGACCTGTTTTTAGCTTCAGACCAAGGCTACATCTCCCTATTAGTTTTACTAGATCTTAGTGCTGCGTTCGACACTATAGATCATGATCTTCTCCTCGATCGCTTACAGAATTACATCGGTATTCAGGGACAGGCATTAAGCTGGTTTAAATCCTACCTGTCCAATCGTTACCATTTCGTAGATTTAAATGGAGAGCTATCCAGGATAATGCTAGTAAATTATGGCGTGCCACAAGGGTCAGTTCTGGGACCCCTGCTTTTTACAATATACATGCTTCCATTAGGAAATATTATTAGAAGGCATGGAATTAGCTTCCATTGTTATGCTGATGATACCCAGCTATATATTTCATCCAAACCAGGCGATACAGCTCAATTAGCTCGCATAACTGAGTGTGTTGAAGAAATAAGAGATTGGATGACCCATAACTTTCTGCTATTAAATTCTGATAAAACGGAGATTTTGCTCATCGGCCCAAAATATAGTACACAGAAGCTCCAGCATCTCAGCCTGCATTTAGACGGTTGTTCTGTAACTACTAGTTCAACGGTAAAAGACCTGGGAGTTATTTTAGACAGCAACTTATCTTTCAAAAATCACATCAATCAAGTTACAAAAACAGCCTTCTTTCACCTTAGAAATATTTCTAAGCTAAGAAATATGTTATCTATATCTGATGCAGAGAAGCTCGTCCATGCGTTTATGACCTCTAGAATAGACTACTGTAATGCATTACTAGGTGGATGTCCTGCATCATTAATAAACAAGCTTCAGTTAGTTCAGAATGCCGCAGCAAGAGTTCTTACTAGGTCAAGAAAATACGATCATATAACCCCAATCTTATCGTCCCTACATTGGCTTCCTATTAAGTTTCGAATAGACTACAAACTACTGCTACTCACTTATAAAGCACTAAATGGTTTGGCTCCCATGTATCTATCCAGTCTTTTAACACGCTACAATCCGTCACGCTCCCTGAGATCTCAAAACTCTGGGCTTCTAGTAGTTCCTAGAATAGCAAAGTCCACTAAAGGCGGTAGAGCATTTTCACATTTAGCTCCTAAACTCTGGAATAGTCTTCCTGACAGTGTTCGGGGTTCAGATACACTCTCCCAGTTTAAGTGTAGATTAAAAACATATCTTTTTAGCAAAGCCTACACATAACACACATCACACAGATCACATCATAACCTTGTGCTCCAGAACATCTGATCACATGCACATTATCAACTTGTGCTGTTAATATCATGAACAGCAGCTACGCTAATTCCTCTCCACTGCTTCTCTTTCTCTCCCCATCCCGAGGCATCCTGAGGTTTGGCCAGCTCCAGTCACGTCCCACCTCGTGAAGATTATGGACCTATGGATGATCATGGAGAAGTAGATGCCGAGTGTTTAAAGGCCCTGGCATGGAGAAGCTGATGCTGGATCTATGATGATCACAAATTGTTCTGTATTGTTGAAAGATTTATGACCAAACTTTTGATGTCACCCATATGAGGATGGGTTCCCCTTTGAGTCTGGTTCCTCTCAAGGTTTCTTCCTCATATCATCTAAGGGAGTTTTTCCTTGCCACTGTCGCCACGGCTTGCTCATCAGGGACAAACGCACACCATTCACCTTCACTGTTGTTTTCTGTAAAGCTGCTTTGAGACAATGTCTGTTGTGAAAAGCGCTATACAAATAAACTTGACTTGACTTGACTTGACAGGATATAATAATTTAATCATTTCCTGCCCCTGGTCATCCAGATGTAAAAAAAAAAAAAAATTAAATATGTATTTGGAATGTATATGTATGTATGTATCATCATCTTCTTTTGGCTGCTCCCTTTTGTGGTCGCCACAGTGAATAATTTTTCTCCATACTACTCTGTCCTCTACATCTGTTCTTTTAAACTGACTACCTGCATGTATTCCCTCAACACATTCATAAACCGCCATCCTCAGCTGCAAACTGTAAACCTTGTACATTATTTCATATATATATATATATATATATATATATATATATATATATATATATATATATATATATATATATATATGAGAACAAAGTATTTCTTTATTATTTGAAAAAAATTATAAAAAACAATAAAGACAATCTACTTTAAATAAAATTCTGTTTTATTAGATTTTAGCTACTTTGACTGTTCATATAAATTAAATTGAACAACTTTAAATATAAAACTTTTATAAATATAGTAACTTTTTATAAATAATCATTTATAAAAATGATTATAAATTGAAATTATAATTTCGAATTAAATGCTGCATGTTCTTTTAGTGAAATATAAAAGTTGTGGCTCCAATTAATATTGAATATATGTTTATATAATAAAAAGGTTTTGGGAATCACTGCTATAAGTAACCTAATTATTGTATAAGTGCATTTAAAAAATCCTACATCTCATAATGAAAAAATAAAAAAACGAAACGTAATTTCCTATATATCATGATTTTCTGTTATAATTGTTCGTTGTTACTGTTTTTGTTGTTGTTGCATAAATATTAGCATGATTGGGGTAATTCCTGAGCGTATTTCCACACATCAGACATTAATTAGAGGGTATTCATAGATTTTGTGCTCTCAAGCTTCATTAGTAAAATTTATGTATTTGGTGATTAGAGTGCACCATGAACAATAGTGAATTTCTTTTCATTTGTAAAGTTACTGTGGATAATTTTTTGTGCCATTTCAGCATGATTTTGCAAAATGCTTCCGAAATATTTTCCAGAAGTCCTTGATGCTTTGACCACCACATATTGATGTTATCTAGATTTGGAGATTTGTTTCAATGACAAAGTAAAACTTTCAATGCTCATTCTATAGAAAATCCACATCTGCAGATATAAGACACTGAACAGGAATTACGCAGTTACAAATATGTAATATGTAAGTGCCTTCAGGAACATCATACATTATTCATGTAATTGTCTAGCTTAATATTCCTTAATGTTTTGTTTTTTTGATAAGATTACAGGAGCTAATACATATGAATTTTATTGATAATTTTTTCTGTGGTCTTCCTGTGTCTTCTAATTGACTACAGAGAATATATGCATTCTCCTCTACCACAATAAGCAGAAAAATACCTGACAGCTGCTTCATGGAGCTTGAGAACTGTGCAGCCCAGTGCCACAGGTTTCGACTAGACTGTCCTGCTGGAGCTTTAATGAAAAATATTGAACCATCTCAATGACCCTCATGCTTCATTAGCCACTACATGCAGCCAAGGTTGCTCCACAGCCAGGCAGGTGGGTGGGTGAATAGAGTGCACACTCATAACACCAAAGCCAAAACACACATTTAGGTCCCACATGGTTTACTTAGCAAACATGAGCTATAATACAACAATCTTAATATCGGTTATATTCCTGTGCAGTGTTATGAAGATTGATGTTGCTCTTGCAGATATGAAACACCTGGTTCCCACAGATGGCTTGATCTAAATCGCCAACCAGGATTGCTGACAGTAGCAGATAACACAACTGTACTACTGGACAATTTTTGGATGGGTTTTCAGCCAGAAGCAGAAACGATAACTTTCTTGGACTTGATTAGAAACTGCTAAATTGTGCCTTGCATGGATCATGCCAAATCCTGTGCCTTACCACCAACATTAACATCTGCACACTGTCCTGATACTGTATATAAATTTGAGGTATAAAGTTATCCTGTCCCCACTGGCCTAATTATATAAATAAAGCTTTCTAAGCATTATTACTAGCTAATTTGTTCTTGCAAATTGGGAAAAAGGTGGGTGGTTGTATTCAATATTGTTTTACTCTGTTGTAAGCATAGCTTCCTTGCTAAGTAATGGAAAACAGAATGGCTGGTAGAATAGCAGTGTAATAGCTCTTAACATTTCAGTTAACACTAATGAAGAATAAAAAAACATAGTTTTCATTTCTGATGTTGAGTAGCAACATGTTGCATTTGTTCTAAAAAAAGGGCATGCTTGACTCCTTAAATATCAAGGATATTTAATTATTTTTGAGATAAATAAAAACAGAATGCAATGATTTACATATCTCATAAAACACATTTTATATATAATAGAAAATAGGAAACAAATAAAATGTTAAAAAATAAGATTTTTTTAATTGCATGGTCACAAAATTTGGGACAGGTTTAGGACATGTTTACCACTGTCTCGCACCCCCTCTTCTCTTAACAACAGTCCTGTTTCAAAAGAGGAATGTTGTCCAATTTGTGTCTGATACAGGATTCTACCTGCTTAACGGTATTTTTTTCATATTCAGACTAGTCATTTTTTTTATAATATGCCAAACATTTTCAGTTGGTAAAAGGTCTGGACTGCACTAAGTTTTAATTAAAATTTTTTTCACAGAGTCTCAACTTTTTGGATTTGTGGTTGCAGTTTAATCTAATGAATGAATCCTTTTGTATTGTATAAATTCAGTGTTTACATGAACAGCAGTTAAATGTAACTAATACATGTAATTGTCAAATCTAATATGAAATCTGATGACTGCATATATTCCAAAGGTTATAGAGTAGATATTTTGTATAACAGTTTATTGATTATTTGGTTATTTAGACCAAGAAATTCTGGGCGACCTTAGTCTAGACAGAAATCTTTTGATAATGATAGTATAACGACCCACTAACCCTTCATACTGTGCATACATGTATTGATATTACATATTTCATTGAATCAGTTGACCTATTTTGGAAACTGTGGGCCTTTTTCTGAAGCTAACATTAACGCTGTTGGTATAGATGTGGTTCCCGTCACATGCCATAAGACTTTTTTGCTTAGGGTGAGTAGCCTGGATAATCTAATCTAATAATTTTTACTAATCTTTGAGGTTGTGAAATTTTTATCTGCATTGCTTTTTTTTTTTTTTTGAGCATGACAATTCCTTCTCTGTACTTTCACAAATTTGCTATTCACTTCTGTGGTGACTCCTGATCTAACTGCACAGGAGAGCTTGGTAATACCTTAAGACCCTTATTAGCATTCCATAAACATAATGGGTCACCCATGACAATGAAGTAGGGCACATTCAGGTTATTCTATACGTTGTTAAACTTCATTCCCAGACACCTGTCTACTGTAAACAGTATCCACTCGAACAGGAAAAGGAAGAAAGAGTATTTGAGGTCATCCAATCACTCCCTTCTCTCCTTACAATACACTTGTCAACCCTGGGAGGAAAAAGGGTAAGGAATGGTGTTTCACCCAAGATTTTAGACATATTAATGATTTGATTATTCCAGTTAGTCACCTGGTACCTTATGTCAGTTAGATCTTGTCCTCTATTTCCCATGAACACACTTGTTTCTTTGTTGTTGATCTTTAGTGCCTTTCTGACTGTTTGTGATCAGCCAAATGCAGCATATTCTTCAATCAAATTTAGGCAATGTCACTACACCTGCACACGTCTCCCTAAAGGGTTTATTGATTCCCTTGTTGGGTTCTCTTCTAAGGTGCACACTGTTCAGTCTTTTCTCCAACTGCCCGATGGTTGTGATGGTTATCCTCAATTATACAGACAACATTCTGCTCTCAGCAAAACATAAACAGATTTTCAATGAGGATTTCTTGCTTCTTGGTTTTAAGGTGGCACTTACAATGCTCCAGTTCTGCCTCCGCCTGCTGGAGTATCTGGGTTTTATCATCAGCCAATGTGAGCAGCACTTCTTCTATGATTCAGTAAAAGCAATTATTGATGTCCCATAACACATAAAGGTATGCTCAGTTTACTGAATTATAAATTACTGTCATCAGTACACATCAGACTGTTCATATTATGACAAAGTAGTTAAACAGGGTTATCTAAAAAGAAAACCATATATTAACATGACTCATTACATCAACCATTTTGATATTTAAAGGAATCTCTAATTTTCCCAGACTCTGCCCCGGAGCAGAGGTTATCATCCAGTCAAATATTTAACCAAATCCCTTAAACCTGTTATCCAGGGTATTCCTTTAGGTTTATAGGCCCTATCAGCATCTGCTCAGCTTGTCTCAGATGCTGAGAATGTAGTACTCTCACACCCACTTGTCCTTAACAAAACTCATCAAGTCATCACAATCCTTAATAACATTAAAACTCAGCGCATGACTTTTCATGATAGATCTGGATATGAGGCCTTTTGGTGTGCAACTCCACAATCTCCCCATCAAACTCATTATGTTAAATAATTAATTCATGCTGCTATTCTTTTTATATCACCTGCAGCATGGTCAACAATCAATCAGTCCTTTAAAAAAAAATTTCTCATGTCTATTCCTTTACTAGGAACAGTACAAGCCCTTGCATATATACAAATTCATTTATTTATAGTAATTCCTTTATCCTGGTCAGGGTCAGGGTGGATCTAGAGCCTATTAATAAAGCATTTGGCTTAGGAGAGAATGCACCCTGCATGGTACACCACTCCATCAATGTACATTTACATTTAAAGCACTGTCAGAAGCCCTTATCCAGAGGAACTTTCAAATGTGATGGTTCATCAGTGGTACACCATTCCATTCAAATACACATATTTTCCCCCATGCTATTTTAATAATATAGGCTAATACACTGCCTGGCTGAAAAAAGGCACTACCTGGATTTAATTTAGCAAATAGGCTAGCTTCCTTTGAATAAAAGTGCAGCGATTGATATGTCTCATCTAGCAACACGTTAATTAACCCTAATTAATGAGGTGAGTAGCTTCTCATTTCTTAAACAACCATGCTGGAAGATCCTGTGGTCATAGAAATGATGCTACTAAGTTTCAGAACATTCCAATAACTGACCTGCATCAATTAAACTATACATTTATGGAGATTGCTAAAACTACTAAAATTGAGTTAATAATTGCTCAATGCATTGTTAAAACTGGAAGGATATTGATGAACCATAATATGTGAGGAAGAAATGTGATCAGAAAAAAACAACTGAATAATAGTTTTTGAAGTTCACGTAAACATTTGCTAAAAATCAAATTGTAAAAAACAATTGCTATGTTTACTAATGAAAGTTAGAGCATTTCCATTTGCACAACACAAAAAGAACTTAAGTGATTGTGACTCAACTGCAGTGTACCCTTAAGAAAACCACTTTGGGTAACATCAGGGTAAGGTGATGCACCCACCCAAGTGTAGTGCCTACTATTCAAAGTTGTGGGGGATGCATTATGATCTGGGGTTACATCAGTAGACAGAAATTGGTTAAGCAAAGTTATGTGCTCTGAAAAATGATGTAAACTGACTACCTGAATATACTCAGTTTTTTCCATCAGTGTATCTTTTCTTCTCTGGTAGAATGGGCAGTGGTTCAGGGAGCATGAGACATGATTTTCACACATGGATTGGCCAGACACCTTTAGAATATATGGAATGTGCTGGAGAACACAATATACTGACTCTCTCATCATTAATACAAGATCTTGGTAAAATCTTAATGCAACTCTGGATGTAAATAAATGTGAAATGGCATAAGCTTATCAAAACGTTGCAACATAATTAAAAGCAAAAGGCTGTCCACATTTTTTTGTTTGGTCGTTTTTGACAGACAGTGAATATCCATAATGTACAGATGGATAACAAATTAAGAAAAAAAAATAATAAGTACCACAAACCATCAAAACAGTTTAGAAGTGCCTAGGTATATATTCTACTCTCAAGGAATGTACTGGTCTAACACCATTCTATCAAAATATATTCCCTTATTGTTCTTTTGATCCTGGTTGTGTATCTAGTACATTTCTTGAAAATTCTCTTCAGATGTTCACTTGAGTTGAGATCTGGTAAATGCAAGGGACATGGAATATGATTCTGACACGATATAGCCATGTGCCTTTTTTTGTCTCTAGACCCTGTCTTATCGTCAGCATGTTTCCCTAATGTGTGCACCTGTTCCATGTTATACCATTAATTCGTTTGTTAATTTCTGCTCTTTCTACATTTTAATTATTTTTTTCATGCTTTGTTGATTCCTTGTTTCCAGCATGCATGGTTTTTAAGTGGTGTGCCTCTTTTCTTTTTCAAAATGAGTTATCTCTGTTTTTTAAATGTTGTCTACCTATGGCCCAATGTTACAGACATTGATAATGATTTTGCCAATAAAAAAAGCACATTGAACTGTGCATTATAGGCTGGATAGAATACTCATTCATTCATTTGTTCATTTATCTGTTTATAATCTGAACCTTCACTTTTCAAGTGTGTTTTTTTACAATGTGTCCATGCTAGTGTCCTCTATTTCTTGCAAACTGATGAGTTTTTACATGAAAGGGTTTGCATGGTTTACTGAACAATTTTAGTGATGCAGTTTGACACAATAGAAGCCTTTTACCTGAGCAACTAATCAGAGTCAGCTTGCTTGAGTAGTATTGAATAGATGCTGAGGAAACCAGCTCATTTATGTCCAGCTTTTAGGTCCTTTACTAATGTATTGTAATTTGATTAAAACGTACAAGTCTCTGAAATATGCTGTGCCATGTAAAAGCTAACAGTGTAGCATTGGTGTATACTATATGGGCTGGAGTAATGACTAATCCCCTTAGCTTCATTACAAAAACCACATATTCTAATTTTAACTGACTTATTGGTCACAGTGGAGATGGAGAGTGAATATTTCAAAAAAGCCAACATGAGTCAGTGCAGAGTAAGCATTTTCCATTAGCGCTGTCTTCGCTACTTCACAGGTTAACCTTTGTCTGTCATTCCCATTAAACCTCTTCACCTTTCTGCACTTTTTATTATATGGCATTATACAAGGTTCATGGCTGAGAGTGAGGAAGGTGTCTCCTAAACATTCATGGGGATGTAGAAGCAGGTGGGGGGAGTAACTATCCTTTACTTTTTACAGCTGTCCAAGCACAAGCACTCCATCATTATTTAATAAGCTCTTAGGATGGCATGTAATTTTAAAGCGATGTGGGGTCAGTGATTAAAATGCAGTCCAGCTGGGCTGTACCCTTCTTTTCCATGCTTTTTTTTTCACTGATGCTACTTCACTCTGTTTCTCTCTGTACTATCCTCTGTCATTTTTATCGGCCATTTTCTATCCACTTCCCTCTTTTGCAATTGTAATTAATCCTAATGCTCAGCTGTAATTCATTAGAGTGGGAGTATTTGTGAAAACCTCTTCCATCTAAATAGAGAGTATGACCTTGTTCGTGCTGGGTGGGTGAGAGATCGCTCCCTGTGCGTTAATTTGTGCTGTCTTTCCTTTCTCTTTATTTCTCTGCCTACTTGTGTATGGGGAATATCTATGAGGTTGACCCGAGACACTCCTCATGTAAATGGGCTTGGTGTGCTAGACATCACGTCTAGTTATCACAGGCCGGTAAGAATCTTTCTCATCTTGTGAATGAGAATTAAAACTGACATTTTGTGCTTTAACCTCATCAAAATGTTTTAATTTGAATGTGATGGAATAGGCTACATGGCTACAGCAGCAAGAACAATTTCTTTTTCCAAGCACCACGGACTGAAGATCTACAAGTCTTTACACTAGAACATTATATTGGCCATATTTAATGGTGTAAATTCTCTTATTATTAATCTCACCTTCCAAAAATACTTTTAATTCTTTAAAACTTGGTTAAACTACTTACATTTTGTCATTTCATTTTATTAGCCTGTAAGTTGGCAAAAGTGGAGGCGCAGCAGTAAACAATCTGCAATCTCTCCCCAGACTGTTCTCTTTGATTTTACGATCTTGGTTTTAAAACCGTACCAAAGCATTCAGTCTAAAGCTTTCCAGGAGCATTACTCGCATCATGAATTTAGTCACATCTTGCTACAGTTTCTCTCCATCATAGAAACCATGAATGGCTACAGTCCAAGTCTGATTGGCTTAATGTAATATAATCACTAATAAAAGGTTGTGGTCTTTTCTAATGCTAAAGAATAATCACACAAAAAAAACACCACCTAAACTAAAGTAAGTGATTAATTATTATTAATCAAATTAATAAGTCAAATGTGTAAAATTGTATTAGTGTAAACTGCACTGAACTGTTCTTGACAATGTTACCAACATTGCTACAGAAAATGGTCACATAAATACCAAATACACAATGTATTATCTAAATGTATATTATCATCTGATTTATTTTTGCAATGACACATATCATGATCACACACATCAGCCAGAGCATGTGTAGAAGATATAGCAAGTTGAACAGTTCTATTAATGAAAGTGTAAGTGTAACTGGATGAACACAATTTCTAAATGTTAGGTACAGAGTGAATAATAATTATATAAAATACGTTTTGTAGTCGTATAATTTGCTCAAGTATAAGCAAAAAAGTTGGAGTTAATACGTTATATACGTAACCTAGAGACGTTCCCTTTCAAGAACTCGAGCTGCTTCACAACGCTTTGGGAACGAGAATGGAATCATGCCACAATGACCAGTCCTTGCCCAGTGTGTGAGAGCACATCCAGAGCGCAGGACAGAGGAGCCGGGAGTGGCTCTAAGGTCGAGGTCATAAAACCTGATGAAGTTCAGTGGGGTGGGCAAGCCAAAATCAAGGGGAGGCAAAAAGTCAGACTTTTCACGATTCGAAATAGAAGGCTGGAAGGTCCCAAACAAAGCCCCGAAACAAAAGCAAACAAAGTATCCCGGGATGTAGACAGCCCTCAATAAGAGCAGTTTCCCCTGTGAACACAGGAGGATCTGCCATGCCAGACTGTATAGGGGCCGAGATCGGAGACCCCCCCTGGTGGTTGATGTAAGAGACCACTGATGTGTTGGTGGAAGGTTTATGTGCCACATGAGATGGAGCCTGTGCCAGTCATGATCACTCCCCACCGCAAGAGGGATGCACCTGTCATTAGCATTGCGTGCCGACAAGGAGCTCTCAGGACGGGGCCTTAAGACAGGAATGCCTGTTCTATCCACATATCTCAGGCTCGAAGGGCTTGCCGCGAGACCTTAATAATGCAGAGTGGACTGACCTTCTCTCATTCTCTTGACTGTCGTGAGGATAGCTTCGATCCGAGTGGGAGACAGATGTGCCCGCATAACGGTCAAGTCCCACACCACACCTAAGAAGATGGTTCTCTGTACTGGAGAAAACACACTGTTCTTAGTGTGTAGTCTTATCACCAGCTCCTTCATATAGGCGAGAACGACATCTCGATGACAGATTGCCAGAAGCTCTGATCAAGCTAATATCTATGAATTATCAATATAGTTCAGAATGCGGATGCCCCGAAGTTTTATCGGCATCCATGCATTTTGTGAAGGTACGGGGTGAGAGCACCAGGCCGAACGGGAGGACCAGATATTGGTAAGCTTCACCCCCAAAAGCAAACCTCAGGAACCTCCTGTAAGCAGGAAGGATGGATATGTAAAAGTATGCATTCTTAGATCTATCATGAAAAAAACAGCCCTTAGACCTGATCTGAAACACGACCTGCTTAAAAATAAGCATCCTTAACCTGAGCCTCATAAGGGAGTGGTTCAAGGAGGGTAGATCTAGAATCGGACGCAATTCCTGCATTCCTTCTTGGGAACCACAAAGCTGGCTGTAGAACCCAGACCCTCTGAGTAAAGGAGGGACAACCTTGATGGCTTAAGAGAGTGCGTACTTCCTGTTCCACGACAAGAGCCTGCTCGTGCCCCACCAGAGTGGGACACATCCTGATAAAACAGGGAGGAGAGGACCCAAACTGAATCAAGTCGCCCTTCTCTACCGTGTGCAGGACCCACTGAGACACGTCTGGCAGGCTTCCCCAACCTGCCAGGAAGTCTCATTAGGGAACCAGCCTCTCAAAACTCATCTCAGGTCCATCCAGAGCGGCTGGAGCAGTTCCCTGCAACCTTTGGGGCCTACTAAGAGGCCACGTGTCTCCTCAATCTGCTATGCGACCGGGTGGAGGTGGAGGAAGACACCCGCTGGAAAGGCTGAGCCACAGATGCCTTTCTGTGTCTAATAATTTCTGACATGGACCGACCCACAGCCAGAGAGAGATAAACAGCTAGTGTCTCTTTCACCTGTGGCATCGCCCTATAGCTGCACGCTTTCATCCCCACCACGTTCACACACAGAGACTTGTAGGGTGAAGTGGCGGGGTTGTGAGGCCGGGTGCAGGAAGCACGCATCCAGCTTGCTGGGTGTGCACTGCTTTCTCTTTTTGTACGGCCAAGCTAGCTCGAATTTGGACACGGCTCGCATCACTGCCTCCAGTAGCTACTTGTACAGCACAGGCTGGGAGGAGTCTGTGGGTTTGCTAGCTTCCATAATCTCTCCCTTCTTGGAGGAAGAAATGTGGCTACAATGCGAGCAGTCAACTCCCTCAAGAGCCGACTGAGCATGCTGCTCTTCCAAAGCCACCGGCTGTGTGTATCTCCTAAAAATCATTTTAAAGGTTTAAGCCTTAAGCAGTGATTTTACAACACTGTTTTACAAAAACAGTGGAAAACATATAACGAATGTATTTGCTGAATTTGTAATAACTATGTGCATAAAAAAATGCAGTACTTAAACAATTATTGTAATAATTTACAAACACATTCACTGCTGCAAATCTAGGTTTATTAGGAAAGATAAGGCTCCACTGAACAACATGCTGTAAAGCATTTTGCTTCAACCAAACAATCAATTTAAATAATTATTGTTTTGTTTGCGTCACAGTACTTCGATTGGTGTATTGTTTTTTATATGTTTTGGAATAACTTTTGCATAATAGACGGCATCTTGGTGGTATAAAGTGGTAAAAAAAATAATAATATTGCTGGTAGTTACAAAACAAATGAGACCACAAAAAAAAAAAAAGAAAAGGAAATGGTAAAAGAGGCAAATCTCGGGCTTTAGCCTCCACTCTATAGGCAGGTGTCATGATGTTTTTATTATGCAGCACCTATCATTTCAAACCTTTTATTTTTAGCCAGTAGCATTATGTAAACAAAATGATTGATGGAAAATGTAACCAATGAGTGCAGGATTCTAACGATATAACACTAGCTTGTCTGGCTACCTGTCCATAAATATGAATGCCAACTTAATATCAATAGCCAAACATGTATAACAATAGGCTTTAATGGTCAGCCATTAATTTATATGCAGACTGAATGAATAGAGTATGAATGGCCACCTGAGTTTAGCAGGGAGGGGTGAACCAGACATGGCTTTTACCCTGTACTTTTCTGGATTGCTCCATTACTGATTTCATGTATTTATATATGAAGAAAAAAAAAATCAATTTAGGAAATGTATATTCACGGTACTTCATTTATTACTTTCTATAACTGATTATCTTTTTGAGCAATATCAACTTTAAATAATGGACAGTAAAGCTCAAAGGGTCTTCTCAAAAAAATATTTAAATTGTGTATGTAGCCCACTTTTATCAGGAACTGTCAACATTTAAATTCTGGCAGGGCATTTTAAGCTGTGAGTCCCAAAAGCTGTGGCAAAGACTAACAGGTTAAAGTAAATACAGAAATAACCAATTTAATGGCTTTTGAGTTATTAGAGCAGCAGGCAAAAATAAAAGGTAATTTCATGCTACAGGATTCATCTAGATTTCACAAGCTTCCACTTTAAAGTAGAAATCTCTTATCAGCATGTACCACAGCTGGTTAATGACTAACAGGTGAAGTGTATTAAAATTGTTACCAACTCTAAGTAACATGTATTAACACAGAAAACTGATACTGTTTTATGCTAAATTAAAGAGAGAGAGAGAGTGTGTGAGAGAGAGAGAGAGAGAGAGAGAGAGAGAGAGAGAGAGAGAGAGAGAAGAAACATCTTATCCCCATGCACTCACTGGCAATATCTGGGCAGCAGGTGTTTCACTGGAGGGAGTCCAATCACAGGGCATGTCTGTGCAGCATGCCAGAGCTGGAGCCAATCAATTTCACCAAGAAAAAAGTTTGCACCTTCAAATCCTGCAGCTGAGTCCTTTTCAGAGCATGGCTAAATCTGGTCTATGAGCTGATTGCCATGATCTACATTTTAGGTATTCCTAAACAAAGACAGTGTTCCTTTTGCATGCTTTTGAAATATTGATTTTGTTTAAAAATGAGAGGCCAGGCATTGCAGCAGTTTATTTATTGTAAATGCATTGTTTGTGGGTAGAAAGAGTATAAAATGTAGAATATTGCACAATATAAATCAATTGCACTTTCTCAAAGGTAAAGCAATGCATCTGTGTCTCATAATGCTACACTGACAGCTAGTCCACACTGTGCAATTCAACTGTAAATATAAACTAATATGTTTCTGAATTATAAAAAAATATATGGTTTAATGATGTATGGATATCCATTGATTGGTTCCTAACATTATACTGCTGATAGTATTGAAGTCGATGTAGGTTAAATAATAGCTTGAGGGAAGTCAACAATTCTTGAGTGACTAATACAAAGCTAAACAAGTAATAACTGTTTCAATTTATATAAATAAGATATTTACATAGCCCTCTTTTTAGTCTGTATCATTACACTTTTCAGGTCGCAAAGAGTTTTAGGTTTTGAGTTTTGTACACAATTGGTACAGTTCCAGTGGTTGTGTTAGTAGGCTGTTGTTGTAATAAAACAATAGCCTGAGACGATACCACTAAATGTTGTTGTTTTACATTCGTTTCAGACATACTACCTTAGCTATCATTCTGTATGAAAAACAGACTATTGTTGAAATCGAAAGTCATACAATTTATAGTAAAGCATTTTTCTGAGAACACACAAAGAGAAAGCTCCTCTTGAGCTTATAGAATACTACAAACACCCAACTCATTTACTCTTCAAGAGCCAAATCCTCAATTATCAACAAAAAAGTCTTGACATTTTTAATGGAAAATATATAAAGTTAGCTACAAACTAAAGTAGTCATATATAAAGCCATGTCTTGTGCATGCAGTCAATTAATTCTGCATGTACACATTGTCTTTCAGAACTCAAAGTCTGAACAAATCTACTATTTTTTTGAATAAATGAAAGCAAGAAAGAAAGGAAATAAGATTAAACAATCATTATATTCTCCCTAAAGTTTGTGCTTTGCCATCTAGTTGTGATAGATAAATATCAAACTAATTCTTTCACTCTATTGAGCCCCTGCAGAAGGAAACAGGATTTAGGACAAAAAAAGGAGATAAAGACTTTTGTTTGTTTTTTTTTCTCGGTTTTACTAGTAGCCCTAAATTTTCTTATCCAAAATGCTCGCCATCGTTCTTGCTTGCTTTAGACATTAAACAAACAAACAAACAAACAAAAAAAAAACGTTTTGGTAAACATGATTCCAGTCTCCAGGCTCTTATAAAAAAGGATAGGATGAAAACAAATGTGATTCCTCATTCAAATCCAATGTCTGTTTGTCAGTGCAGAATTAGACACATGGGCTGCTGGGTGTTTGTTATGGTGTGATAAGTGAAATAAGAGAGGTAAAAGTCATGATTCAGAGAAACCAGAGTCTCCAGCGTGCATGCTTCTTGGCTTCGGTCTTGGACTTGCGCTTGGGGGTGGAAGTGTAGACTTCATGCGTATAAGGCAGAGAAGGGTAGGCCGGCTCTACTGCTGGACATAGTCTTGTCATCAATGGCTGGAGTTTGTCTTCTTGCAATTTAAAGTCCAGCTCCACACTAAAAAAGATATATGCAATTACTTGAGGTTTAATCCTTAATGAAATATGAGTGTTATATAATGCAACAATATTATGTACATTGCAGCTATAATGAACAGAAACACCAAATAATCTTGATGTATGGCTTAACATTGTGTCCAGAGTTTTACTAACTGAAAACCTTTGGTGCCTCATGAAACAAGAACACAACAAAGAAGACCCAGAGGTGTTGAGCAACTGGAATCATACACAGACAGGACAACATTCATTAACCAGAACTGCAACCACTGGTCCCCTCACTTCCCAGATGCATATGGACTTTTGTTATAAAAGAAGAGGGATTGCTACACAGTGTTGAACATGGCCCTGTCCCATTTTTTATTAAAGATGTTGCAGCCAACAAAATTACTTTTCTTTTTCCCTAAAATATAACATTTCTTCAGTTTAAACATTTGATGTTGAGGTTCTATTGCAAAAAAATAAGGGTTTATAAAATTTACAATTCATTGCTTTCGGTTTTATTAAAATGTATTCATTTATTTATTTATTTTACATTTTTGGAAATTAAGGTCGTACATTTTTCAACTTTCCACTTTCCACAAAAACAGTTTGTTTGTTTAGAATAGCATTTGTACTAAAATCATTTGTGTAAAATTTAAAAAGAAAGGCCCAACCGATGCATTTTCATTAGTCTCCAGAAATAACTGTTTGTGAACAAAGTGTTTACAACAAAGTGTGAAGTCTGTGCCTTCCTCAAATACAAGTTAAAACTCTATCATGCAAACAAGAAGCCATATGTGAACAGGATCCAAAAATGCTGCCATCTTCCCTGTGCAAAAGCTAATTTAAAATGGATTGAAAAAAGTGAAAAACTGTTCTTTGGTCTGACAAATTATGATGTGCAATTCTTGTTGGAAACCATGTACGCTGCATTCTCTGGACTAAAGAGGAGAGCATCCATCTGGCTTATCATCACGACTCAGTTCAAAGTCAGCATCTCTTATGGTATGGGCATGCACTAGTGCCTAAACATGAACAGGGAATGAACAGTCTGCACATCTGCAAAGGAAATATCAATGCTGAAATATATGTACAGATTTCAGAGCAATACAGTAAATGCTTCCCTCCAGATGGTGTCTTTTTCTTTTTTTTCATATTCTAGCAAGGCAATGCTTAATGCTATACTGCAACTGCATGACTTTTGTGGTTGGAGTCTGGGTGCTGAACTAGCCTGTCTGCACACCACACCTGTCACCAACTGAAAAGTATTTGGCACATCATGAAATAAAAAAATACAACAAAGAAGATCTAGGACTTTGGGGGGATTCCTCTCGCAAAACTCCAACTCCAACTGCAACTGGTGCTGTCAGTTCCCATATGCATAGAAATGTTTTACAGCCATTACATCCAAAATTACTTTTAAGTGGTACATATCCTCAGTTTAAACCACTGATATATTTTCTGTATTTTATTGCGAATAAATGATAAATGAATACTATTTTTATTTACAGTTTGTATAGTATAGTATAGTATAGTATAGTATAGAATAGTATAGTATAGTACAGTATAGAATAGAATAGTATAGTATAGAATAGAATAGTATAGTATAGAATAGTATAGTATAGTATAGTATAGTATAGTATAGTATAGTATAGTATAGTATAGTATAGTACTTATTTGGAATCACGGTTGTATATAACACTAATATATATTTTTTGTCTTTAGCAAAGGTTTGATATAAACCCAGAATTGCATAGAATACTAGTTGTGCAGTTTGTGTGTCAGTGTGTGTATGTCTGAGCTAGCTGACCCACTCTTTTCCTCTATAGTTATGATCCCTATCTGATAAGATAATCTACGTGGACAGGAGCAGTTAAAACCTCAGATTAGCGGCCTGAAGGCTTTAATCTGATCTACATAAATTTACTCTGCATGCAGCCGTGTCCTGCATACTGTGACTCATCGATGAACAGCACTGAGATTGAGAAGCTCTGCAGTTTATAGGCGCATTAACCCCCCTTCCCCTTCCCTAATTTATTTCATTTCAAACACACATAACAGGATGGATATGAGTACAGTCATGATCGTCAATTACATCTATTTATTTAAGATTAGTATGCGCTCTAAATAAATTACAACCACTTTGGCAGGCAATTGTATTCACCCATGCACAAAGCACCTTTTGCTTGTTATGAGATCACTTGGCAATAGAAAACACAGCATTTGTAAAAGACAGAGTGCAGCCTGTGATGATTTACACCAATCTTTAATGCAGGAAAAAAAAACATGTCCTCCAAATATTTATTCCCCTTTTTTTTTTTCTACTTTGACTGTACGCAATGACAAGCCGATGCAATTCTATTGACTGACAGCACTGTACAAATGATTGGAGTCAATTTCTCTTCAGTGTGTTAAATTTAGAAGTAACAGACTTCTTATTATTCTTCTTGCACTGTTTGGGAAGGCTCAGCAATTCTTGGCTGCTATAGATTGTAGAGGAATAGGGAAGCTGTGCACTGCTCCAGCATGTGTCCAAGATTGTACTAAACAATTAATCAATGGTTAAGGTCTGGATAGTTGGTAGCTGGTAGTTCTGTGTTGTCTTGTATGTGGCCAAGTTCATGTTAATATCTGGTAACAAAAGTACTTTTCTGACTATTAAAAAGACTTTGAATCAAGCTTTTATTTAAATGATCACTTTAAATCAATAGTTTGAACTTTTAAAGGACCACAGTCCAATCACATGGTGTTTGTATTATTCCAGCATACATTACATTACATTTCTTTGATTGACAGCATAGTTATGGATTCATAAATCTCTTTCTTTTGTTGGTGCCTGATAAAAGTAACCTAAGGTCTTTCTCAATTATATGCTCTGATGCTTTAGCTGACACACACGTACACTACTCTAACACGCTCAGAAAAATAGGATTTTAGAGAGAATCCCCTTGAGTATTTTATCACCAAATTACAGACTAGTCTAGCTCTGTGTATTGCCATAAATATTTAAATAAAAGGTTTTTCTATTAAGCCACTGCTTCTGTGTTGGCACAAAGCGAGATAGTTAGATCGAGATTGATTGCGATAGATTGGGTGGTGTTTACTCTGTAAGCTGCTGGATCTTTAGCAGTAAGCGAAAGGCACATTGGAGTACCAGCTGTCTGTATCTCAGTAGGTTCCATTGAGGAAGAGATTATTCTGGGGGCTTGGCTTAAACTGTGGACAAAAATTGTGCTTCATTTCTATACTGTAAGACATCAGATATTGTAATTCAAGCCACAATATGACCATATAGAAATATATTAATGTATATGTATGTATATTTATGAGTAAATAATTAAACATGATGCCTTTATAGGAAACTAATCAAGGACTGTGTAAAGTGATGGTTACCTGGATGACACTGCCTACCCCAAGCTGATTATGGATTTTTTTATACAACATATACTAAGTATTTTGTAGAAATTTGTTAATTTGTCATTATTTAATAATTCATTAATTAATATTTTATTCCACAAATCAAGTGGTTTTCTATTAGAACTTATAGCAGGTATATAAAATGATTCTCTCACAAGCATTTTTGAAGTTCAGTTACAAGAATAAATAAATAAAATCAGCATGTTAGCATTAAGGCCTCTTGTATCAGAAAGCTCACAGTTTAAATTGTACCTTTTTAACTTGAAAACTCCTTCAAAAACTTTGCTATTTTAACCAAACATTTTTTTGTTTTTATAATTAAATGTCCTTAAGTGTTGTAATATACTCCTTGCAAGTGGTAGGTCAAATCTATAATGTTTTTCAAAAGAAAAATTAATAAATTAACAATCTTCTCCAATCAGAACTAAGCATTGAAGAGTGCTGTGGTTTAATTATAGTTATCATTCTTGGCACTTGATGCATTATTGTTATTTAGAAACAACTGCTAAAACAAGGCAGAAATGCTGCAATTATCTTCTGCTTTCTGTTGTAAAACATGGTTATCACTGCTGCTTCTGAATCCGTCTGCTGTGCTCCCCTTGTCTGTTTAATGAGCCATCAACGTCCATTCTCTATGATGCTTGGAATGGATAGAGAATACAAAGAAAGGCAAGTTACGGAAACAGAAAATAATTCACTCAGAAGCAAGAGAGAGGGAGGAGGAACAGGACGACTGACTGGACCAGATCACCTGATTGGAACTTCAGGCTAAAATGCAGAACTAGCCATCAACTGTCAGGTCAAGCTCTCTAGACAGGTCAGAATCAGATTGGTGCAATCAGACATTGTCTTTTTCCACTTTGTTTTTGTTTCAGATTGTTTCAATGAGTCAGCAGATCTCATTAGTGCTGACTACAGCCCAACGTTCAAACCGTTGCTGGCTCACATACTATGTTCTCTCTTTAACTCTTTTTATAACAGCATATGCTCCCTTTTTCTAAAAGCTAATCACACAGAGTGAAAAAGAGAGAGCTACTACAGCCGAACATATTCATCTAGACCTGCCATAAAAGTATTGGATTGTCTCAGTTTATCCCACTACCATAAATTCTTTATTGGAAACAGACTTGTGACTTATAATGCAAATATAGTGCTCATATAAAATGAGACAGGGAACTAAATCAACCAGTAAGAAAATAATTAATGTTAACAGGACAGAAGCAATAATTATCCTGAAAAGAAATAAAAACAGGCAAAAATGCTGCAAAGTGATTACTACAGCCTGGTGTAAATAAACTTTATGCATTTCCATAAAAAATGCATGGACCTTCCAGTTAAGTTTTTGCATGCATAAGAGGTATAACAATACCTTACAGTTATTTAAGTTCTTTTGTGGACAGTCATACTGAATTCATATTGGATGATATGAAACACAAATCCATTAAAATGTTTCTTTATGTCAGTTCTCTACATACTATGGCCTGGCTTTATACTTCTTTCCATAATCTTTCAGCAAGTTTATTGAGATGAATATGATAAATTGTACAAGGAGATAGAAAATGCTGGGTATCTAATTAAATAAACAAAATAAAAGAACATTTTCATTTAAAGCCCCATACTGTTTCTTATTGTGACATCAATTGTGACACCACACACATTAATACCTGTATGTGTGGTGGCACATTCTACTTCATACTGAAACTTACAGCCTTTCCAGACCTGAAAAGACCTTCTCTGTTGCAGGTATCTTAATCTTATCACAAGTTCTAGTGTTTAAAAGCAGTTTAAAAAGTGCAAAGTGCAAAAAGGAGTAATGAGATCTCACTTTGATTATTAGAGCCCTATTAACATCAGTCTCTGGCTCATTACATGAGTTAAAATTCACTTGCAGCGTTTAACTTGATTTTAGTTCTCTTACGTTGACTAAATATATTTCCCAACTGCACAGTGTCTTTAACTTTTATACAAAAAGGATATTTAATAACCCATATTTCTCTCTCCCTGTTAAACCTCTTCTCTCTCTCTCTTTCTCTCTCTCTTTCTCTCTCTCAGTCAAGATAAACATGCTCCTGAGGTAACAGTGACCAGTGTTCCTGTCCCCCCCCTCTCCTCGGATATGCCCACTTCATCCTTGCCTGCTTCTGAATGGTATTTTCTTCGATTGGAGGCCACTCCGTGCACTTGGGAATGTTTCACATTAACGGCCTGAGGATCCATGAAATTACAGAGCAACACAGAAGCTTTTGAGGATAGATTTGGACTATACTTAATATCAACAGTCTGCTACAATGACTGAGGACTACAGGTAGCATTTGATCACCATCACTGCATACCTCAACATAATTTATCTCTAAAAAATTTGCATTTGGTGCAACCCAGATGAGGATGGATTCTGTCTTAAGTCTGGTTCCTCTCAAGGTTTCTTCCTTATGCCATCTCAGAGAGTTTTTCCTTGAGACAGTTGCCACCAACTTGCTCACTGGGAACATACTTACACTTATAAAGAACAATCTTATTCATTCTTTATTACCGCATTATCTGTGTAAAGCTGCTTTGAGACAATGTCCATTGTTAAAAGTGCTATACAAAAAAAATTTTTATTTCATAGATTTTTCTGTTTGCACAACATCACTGTATGCAGACATAAACCACATTTTCTTGAAGTAGAGATACCAGTGTAAAAAATTGTTACTGACACAAAAAAAACCCCACTACATATAAACTATCACACATACTGTACATCCTTGCTCAAATTTTCATTATTCCCTGTTTATGTTATAATAGCATTCACTCTGCTGGGAAGGTTTCCGAAAAATTTTGTAATGTAGCTATGGAGATTTGTGTTCATTCAACCGCATGAGCATTAGGGAAGTCAGGTAATGATGTCGGGTAAAAGGCCTGGAGTAAAGTCTGATTTCCAGTTTATCAGAAAGGTGTCCAGTTAGATTAAGGTTCTGTGCTGGCTACTCAAGCAACTTCTTTTACTCCAAACTCACTTTATTCATTGTCATGTTGGAAAATATTTTTGTCTCTTTGTTACAGCGAAGGAGAAACCTTCTTCTATACAGTTGTGTTCTTCAAAGTGTGTTGCGGCGGTGGTCAGAGTGTGATCGTCAGGTGTCCACAAACACTGAGCCATATAGTGTCAATTTTAATTAAATCCAGGTTTCCAAAATTCAATTTAAGCAACTTTGACACTAACGAATTGTGAGATGATGTGTTTGAATTGTGAGATGATGTGAATATGTGGATGAGACTGTTTGTTAGTAGAAAGGTAGGTATTGGGTGGGAACTGGCATATGGCCAAACTGGGACAAGCAACCACTATGCTGATATATTAGAATAATTTAGCCTTAATCCGTAATCCTAACCACCTCCCTTGCTAGTTTAGCATGCAATTGTAACAATTTCAATAAAAAAAATATGCATTTGTAAATATGTTTTTTAGACCCATGTTCTTCCTTTTCAAAAATCTTGTGTTGTGTGCAGGGTATAATTCCGTTTTACAAACCTGAGTTATTATTACCATGTAAATTGCTTGTTTTTTTTGTTATTTAAAACCTATTACACTGCTGGATACATGTGCATGCGTTGAACAATTATCAAACTGAAGAAACCTCCAAAATCAAGATAAAATGCTGTTACACTTGGTTTTAACTATTTATTTATAATAATAATAATAATAATAATAATAATAATAATAATAATAATAATAATAATAATAATAATAAATAATTATGCCTTTTGTATCAGTGGTGCTAAGTGACTTTCCTGGTTTTTACATATACGTTTAAATTAATTTCTAATCTATCTAGACAAATGCATTTCCATTGCCATCTGCTGCGTGGTTGCCTGCCACTTTTATTAACGGGTAAATAGGAAGCTAACATTCACAGCAACTTGTTTGGTTTGAGAGTCCATGTACAGTAGCTGAAAGGAAAAGTGTGTGCATAGTGTATTCGTGTTGTTACATACTGATATAACTATTCATGAATAGATCTCGCATCGCAGTACCTGAGTAAACCTCTGTACCTGTAACATGCAGGAGCATTGTCAAGTTGGAACATTTTTGTGTCTGTTACAGTGAAGGAGAAACCTTAAATCTCCACTATGCAAGTTATTCTATACAATTGCTTTCTTTAAAGTTTGTTGCAGCAGTTCGGAGAAGTTACACGTGTTGTCAGAGTATGATGGTCATGTGTCCACAAACACTGAGCCATATAGTGTAAATTTTAAGTAAATCCAGGTTTCTAGAATTCAACTCAAGCAACTTTGACTTTAAATAAGCATTTACAAATAGATATTTAACTATACTTCCCGTGGGCTCACCACCTGCAGGAGGGACCGTAAGGGATGGTGCTATGAGGATTGGGCAGCAGTCGGAGGCGGGGGCCTGCTTACACTGCTGCCCCCGCGACCCGAATTACGGATAAGCGGGAGAAAATGAATGAATGAATGAATATTTAACTATATTCAAGTAAAATGTGGCATATAAGTACAATATGTTTGTAGGGATCCGTGTGACAGCACTGAACCATAATAACCTTGTTGGTCTTTGGTGACAAAAACATCACTGTGCATTATGAGTGTAAAATTCTTCAATAGGATCCAGAGTGTTTTTCCGCTAGGAGTTTTTCCACTCGTGTCTCATACTCTGTTGTTGACTCGCACACATCTTATAGGTCATCCTATGATTATATAATGATGCAATCCAATGCTCTATGTTGCAGAAAGAATGCCCTCTGGCTCTGTATTACATATACAAACACACAGTATAGTATGAATGATCACAGAAGGAAAAGCCTGCTTTGCCAGTGGCCATAGCACCAAATAATATCCGTAAAAAGGTCAAACAATTCCCATAGCTGATCAAACTGAACATCTCTGACATTACACTTCCAAGTATGCTTTCTTTGGTCTCATCTCTAAAGAAATGTAGCTTGTCTGTTTAATTTTATTTTTGGACCATAGCATGATTGTAAACCAGTATTATAATTTTATAAGGAATTGGTGCAATTAAAATGATTTCTGCTTTCTGATAATGACACCCCAAAGACACATTAACAGCATAGTCAGTTACATAGCTAGCTAGATAACAATGTAGTTTGCACTTGCAAATCAGATCTTCTCTAATGAGCACTAAAAACTATGTAATTGAACATTGCCTTCTATTTAATGCAATCAGAAAGGTTTTATAAAAGAAATTCAGCTGTGTTTCATACAGCATGTGTGGTTTCTATCACTGCTGCCAGTGTGTAAAATGTACACATATGGTAATATCATTAACTGTCCTGTCCATGTCTGATACACTACTACTTCCCAACTCAATAACAAAATATTTACAGAACAAATGTGTTACAGTGATCTTTACACGAATTAGCTGTTAGTACTTGTTATACCGTAGTTCTCATTTTCTCACAACTAGGTGCAAAACTAATTATACAGATCCTAATTGTTTAATAATAAGGAAGGTAAACAAATCAGTTAAATGTCAT
The DNA here is from genome assembly GCF_946808225.1 of Silurus aristotelis. NCBI lineage: Eukaryota > Metazoa > Chordata > Actinopteri > Siluriformes > Siluridae > Silurus > Silurus aristotelis. Next base: position 14,733,628 of record NC_139579.1, read on the forward strand.
CTTATGTTATGCTATGTCTTTAAACTGTTGGTCATTTAAATAAAAGTTAAGATTTTAAATCTAAAATGATTATATGGATATTCAGGAATGGTGGGCAATAATGAAGTATTTATACTTTGCTACTGTAATTATTTATTATTTTTATATTTACTTTTTACTTTGACTTTACTACAATTTAATGGATTATATCTTAGATTCTTGTCCTCTATAATACAGAACTATATTTTACAGTTATGCTTAATACGTAAGTATTTATTTTTTTTTACTTAAGTTGAAATGTAAAATTCCTTTTACTGGAGTCATATTGTTAGGCAGGGTACAGTAATCCCCTGTTTATCGCGATGGTTACGTTCCAAAATGGACCGCAATAAACGAAAACTGACATAAACGGATACCACCCCAAAAATGCTATTTTATGTACTCAGTACTGTACTGTATTAACATTTTACTTCATTTTATAATTAATAATTATATTTTTATGAATACATTTTCTTATAAATATTTTGTGCTATCCACGAGAGACCAAGGAAATCAGGCAAATAAATTAGTAATAATTAGTAATTAGTGTGAATAATAAATGAATCGGACATCAGAAGAATTAGTTAGTAACGCGTTAATTTTGACAGCCCTAGATTTTTTTAAATTAATATCTTAAATTAATTTTGTATAAGAAAACATTAACAAGATTTGTGAAAGTATAAATATTGAGTACCTACAAGTGAGTAAATTCTGAGAACAAATATGAATATTTAATATTTAATTGCATAGAATGCAATTGCATTAAATTGCATTAATTTTAATAAATGTTATAGCTGACTTTTAATTTATTACAGGCATTTCTTTAAATGATGTTGAAATGAATGTGCAGACGTGATAAATTAAAGGAAAATTTGTTGCTTGTTTGTGCTGTGGGAGGAACTTTGGATATCATTCCCTTACAGGGAAGTGTCACTACAAATCATTGCAAATTTATTCTGGCTCTTCCTTACCCTGTGATGAATTTTAATCTTGATGTGTATAAGAAAGCTGTAAATTATTTACTATGGACATTACTGTCACCAGACCATAGCTTAACTGGAAACCTATGGGAAAGTTTAAATCAACATATTTTGATTATCCGCCACCATCAGCATCATCATTAATGAAAAACCAACCGAGGGAATATCTTTTGAAAGATTTGTGTTGTCTCTCTGATACAGTTTTTGAGATTTGCCCAGGCAAAATCTCTAAGTGAATTTGCAGTGCATTATAGAACTATACATGCCAGTACGCTATACCCATATTCTCATACATAGCATAATATAAAGAGACTTTTTTGGAGTCAATTCATTATGAAATCTATTAAAATGTCTTACACTGTATAAATAGAAATGTGCAATGTAGTACTGAATTGTTCATTATATTCAGGTTGACTGACTGGACAAAACTCTTCTTCTTTTGGCTTCTCCAATTAGGGGTCGACACAGTGGATCATCCCTCTCCATAACCCCCTGTCCTTTACATCTGCCTCTTTCAAACCACCTGCATTGTTCCTCCTTCGTGGCAGGTCCATCCTCATCATTCTCCTAACGTTATACCCCATGTCTCTCCTCTGTACATGTCCAAACCATCTCAATCTAGCCCCGCTCACCTTGTCTCCAAAATGTCCTACGTGCACTGTCCCTCTAATAATTCCGTTTCTAATCTTGTGCTCCTTGTCACTTCCTATGAAAATCTCAACATCTCAACAGTTCTGCTACCCCCAGCTCCACCTCCTGTCTTTTAGTCAATGCCGTTGTCTCTAAACCATATAACATCGCAGGTCTCACTACAGTCATATAAACTTTCTTTTTCACTCTTGCAGATACCCTTCTATCACGAAGCACTCCTGCAACTCTTCCACTCACTTCACCCTGCCTGCACTCTTTTTTTCACTTCTCTAACACACTCTTCATTACGTTGCACTGTTGACCCCAGGTACCTAAACTCATTCATCTTCTCCACCTCTTCTCCCTGCAACGGCACCACTTCACTGCCCTCCCTCTCATTCACACACATGTACTTTGTCTTAATCCTACTGACTCATTCCCATTCCACTCATTCCACCATCTCCACATCATCCAACCTTCTCTCTCTCTCTCTCTCTCTCTCTCTCTCTCTCTCTCTCTCTCTCTCTCTCTCTCTCTCTCTCTCTCTCTCTCATTTTCCTCATTCATCAGCTGCTCAAAAGACTCCCTCCACCTTCTCAACATACCCTCCTCACTAGTCAACACATTTCCATCTCCATTCTTTTTTTATCTAACTTGCAGCACATCCTTCCCAGCTCGGTCCCTCTGCCTGGCCAATCGGTACAAATCCTTTTCTCCTTCCTTTGTGTCCAGCTTCAAATACAGCTAATCATATGCCCTTTTCTTGGCTTTTGCCACATCTCTCTTTACCTGCTGCTGCATCTTCTTGTACCCCTGCCTACTTTTCTCATCTCTCTGCCGATCCAGTCCTGTTTTGCCACCCTCTTTCTCCTTATGCTTTCTGGCACTTCCTTGTTCCACATCTCTTTGTTTTCCTCTCTATTTCCAGATGTCACTCCAAGTACCTTTCTAGCTGTCTTCCCTATCACTTCTGCAGTAGTTAACCAATCTTCCAGCACCCTTTTACCACAGTTTAGCCCCTGTCTGACCTCTTCCCTGAACTTCACACTACAGTCTTCCTTCTTGTTTCTACCATCTTATTCTTCTTCCAGTCCTCACTCTCCTCCTCTACATCTTCACCTCTAAAGCTATCCCACAGACCACCATCCGATGCTGTCTAGCTACACTATCCCCTGCCAACACCTTACAGTTTTCAATATATTTCAGGTTGCATCTCCCACATAGAATATAGTCCACCTGTGTGCACCTTCCTCTACTCTTATACGTCACCCTATGATCCTCCTTTTTCTTAAAATAAGTATCATCACTTATGCAATATGAAATCACAAAGTTGTTTTCATTAGTCTGGTGGAGTGAGCATCTGTCAAGCCCTAAAACACTCCCACCTCCCTTTGAACCTATCAGCATTCAACATCTCCAGGCTTATAATTATCACTTCATTTAATGACTCAGTAGTCTGTGTATTTATACTCCCTGTTTTTCCACTGTATACTTTATGTCTTGCAATTACAATGTTCATTTTAAAGTTGTGTGGATTTTAATACTGTATAGCTTGATTTTTTTTCTTCTGACTTTGTTTTTTTGTTTCCCATTTCCAAACATTCCCTGTCTAGTGTTTTTCTTTTTTTTTTTTTTTTTTTTTTTTTTTATTAAAATGCTTTTCTGCAACATATTGTGTGAGCCCATATAAAGATCAAAGCTTTCAAAAGGAAACTGAAAGTAATTGAATCCATTTTAACCAGTTCACTGTTTGTGAAAAATGCAAGGCAGACACATAAACACCATTCCTGTTATAAAATACAGGGTTACGGTAGCATCAACCCACAGTGTCTCACCTGTAGATGATGCAGGCACTATTGCGGCACGTGTCACAGTTGGCTGTATCCTGCCCTGTTCGGTATGATAGTCGGCTGCAAAAGAAAAAAGAAAACATATAAAAATATCTACTCTATAGATCTAGAACAGTAGTCCTACAGACATGTATTACATTATGTGATTAAATAAGAGGTTTCAAAGATGTTTTAACTTGATTAACTGCTTTGTCTGGGTCATGCAGTGTCCCTGGATTCTATAGCAGGAACAGTGGGGACAAGGCAGGACCCAGGACCATGAATGTGAGGCCAGAATATTGCAGTGCTCTCACACACATACTCTACTCTACACTACGCATGCTCACTCATTCACAGTTATACCAGGAGGTCTACCACCCAGCAAGTTCTTGAGAGGTGTTAGAAAACTAGAGAAACAGAAAACAGACAAATGCAAAATAGAATAGAAAATAACCCTTGGTGGGCCTTGGTGCTGTGACCTAGCTATCTATTGTACCCATATTTACAAATATTAGAATATCAGCATAAAATGTTCATTTATTTTTTAATTCCATGCAAATGTACACTCATATTTGTAAACTTCTATGCCACAATTAAAGTCTATGTAATGAAGCTGACATATAAATAAACAAACAACAGGTGAGACAAGCTATAGGTAAGTGCAGGACAGGGTCAGTAATGGCTCTTGGCTAATGGCTCTCCAGTATACTGTTATCAATTATCAGCCATAAATTGAAGACAGCTATAGAGAAGCACTTTTCCCTAATTAAAACAATACCCACTCTCCACCCTACTCCACCCCAGGTAACCAGAGATGGCAAAAGTACACACATTCTTCACTCAAGTAGAAGTACAGATACTCATGTATCATGTAAAACATGAGTAAAAAAAACTAAAGTACAGTACTCACTACACTTTTTTACTCAAGTTAAAACAAAGAAGTATAGGCTCTGACATGTACTTAAATAAAAAGGAGCCATTACTATTACCTGTTTTAGTGTCATGCTGGTAACTGGACCTTACATCATATTAATATATTAATACAAAAGAATTTCATATTTTGTTACCTAATGAATGTATCCAGGTTGAACAACCACAATATAGAACACATGTAGAGAAAAGATGATGATCAGGTGATAAGGAATGTCTCTGTACTGAGTCATGTTTACATTGCTTACTTCCTCTGTCTCGTCCACATTAGCAATAATGGACTTCTTGTTGCCTTCTGCCTTGCTCATTGTTAGCTTTATAGTCTAACCTACCTCTCTGGTGTGTGATAGCCAGAAAATGATACACCAGTGATAGGATGAAAAAGCTGCGCATTAAGTACAGTAATGAAGTATTTGTACTTTATTACTTTCCACCTCTTAAGGGAACTGATCTAGTTAGTGAATGCACAATATTTAAATGTACTATCTGAGTTTATAAAGAAGAGAGTTTATTTGTATATATATATATATATATATATATATATATATATATATATATATATATATATATATATATATATATATATATAGACACACACACACACACACACACACACACACACACACACACACACACACACACACACAGAGTGGGTCAGCCACCAATTGTGCAAGTTCTCCCACTTAAAAAATGAGAGAGGTCTGTAATTTTCATCATAGGTACACACTTCAACTATGAGAGACAAAATGAGGAAAAAAATCCAGAAAATCACATTGTCTGATATTTAAAGAATTTATTTGCAAATTATGGTGGAAAATAAGTATTTGGTCCATAACAAAAGATCATCTCAGTACTTTGTTATATACCCTTTGTTGGCAATGACAGATCAAATGTTTTCTGTAAGTCTCCACAAGGTTTTTACACACTGTTGCTGGTAGTTTGGCTCATTCCTCCATGCAGATCTCCTCTAGAGCAGTGATGTTTTGGGGCTGTTGCTGGGCAACACGGATTTTCACCTCCCTCCAAAGATTTTCTATGGGGTTCAAATCTGGAGACTGGCTAGGCCACTCCAGGACCTTGTAATGCTTCTTACGAAGCCACTTCTTTGTTGCCCAGGCAGTGTGTTTGGGATCTTTGTCATGCTGAAAGACCCATCCACGTTTCATCTTCAATGCCCTTGCTGATTGAAGGAGGTTTTCACTCAAATTCTCACGATACATGGCCCCATTCATTCTTTTGGACATGTACTGGCTTAAGCAGGGGGACACATCTGGCACTGCAGGATTTGAGTCCCTGGCGGCATAGTGTGTTACTGATGGTAGCCTTTGTTACTTTGGTCCCAGCTAGGTCACTAGGTCCCCCCGTGTGGTTCTGGGATTTTTGCTCACCGTTCTTGTGATCATTTTGACCCCACGGGGTGAGATCTTGCATGGAGCCCCAGATCGAGGGAGATTATCAGTGGTCTTGTATGTCTTCCATTTTCTAATAATTGCTCCCACAGTTGATTTCTTTACACCAAGCTGCTTACCTATTGCAGATTCAGTCTTCCCAGCCTGGTGCAGGTCTACAATTTTGTTTCTGGTGTCCTTTGACAGCTCTTTGGTCTAGCACTGATTAATTGGAACACACAATTGGTTTGGTGAGCTCATTAAGACTTGAACTTCATAGACAGGTGCATCCCATCATGAGAAAAGGTATTTGAGGTGGCCAATTGCAAGTTGTTGTTCTCTTTGACTCTAATCTGAAGAGTGGCAACATGTGGGTCTCAAAACAACTCTCAAATGACCTGAAATCAAAGATTGTTCAACATTATTTAACATCATTTAGGGGAAGGCTACAAAAAGTTAGCGCAGAGATATAAGCTGTCAGTGTCCACTGTGAGGAACATGGTGAGGAAATGGAAGACCACAGGCACAGTTCTTGTTAAGGCCAGAAGTGGAAGGACACATAAAATATCTTGACAGGCAAAGGCGAATGATGGTGAGAACTGTCAAAAACAGCCCACAGAACACCTCCAAAGACCTACAACATCAACTTGCTGCAGATGGTGTCACTGTGCATCGTTCAACAATTCAGCGCACTTTGCACAAGAAGAAGCTGTATGGGAGAGTGATGCGAAAGACAAGCCAGCTTTATTTTGGAATAAGGTGCTGTGGATGGATGAAACAAAGATTGAGTTATTTGGTCATAACAAGGGGTGTTATGCATGGCGGCAAGGAATCAGTCACAAAGTTGAAGTTACGCCGGAGCTGGATATTTCAACAAGACAACGACCCAAAACATCGCTCAAAATCTACGGGCATTTTTGTAGAGGAACAAGTACAATGTTCTGGAATGGCCATCACAGTCCCCAGACCTGAATGTCATTGAACATCTGTGGGGTGATTTGAAGCAAGCTGTCCTTGCTCGGCAACCATCAAACCTAACTAAACTGGAGATGTTTTCTAAGGAGAAATGGTCCAAAATACAGACACTCATTACAGGCTATAGGAAGCGTCTATAGGCTGTTATTTCTGCTAAAGGAGGCACTACTAACTATTGATGTGATTTTTCCAAATTTATGCACCTGTCTAATTTCGTTTTGATGCATATTGCGCATTTTCTTTTAATCCAATAAACCTCATTTCACTACTGAAATATTACTGTGTCCTTCAGTTATTTGATAGATCAAAATTAAATTGCTGATCCAAACACCCAAATATTTATTAACCCCTGACAATGCATACAACTTCGCATACAACTGTATATATATATACACACACACACACTATATGCACATACAGAGCTACATTATATGGACAAAAGCATTGAGACATCTGACCTTTCCAGCCATATGTGGTTGCTAAAATAAAAATTTCCCTTCACATAAATTTGAAGATACAAACCCGTTCCACCATAACAGTGCCCATGTGACCTCCATGAAGATGGTGTTTACATGTTTGCAAGTGGAAGATATTGAGTGGTCTGCTACAGACCTCTGACCATAACCCTACTGTCTATTTTTGGGATGAATCACACACTGACTGCATCCCAGGTCTCCTCACCTTTATTAGTCAGCACCTGAATTTACAAATGAACTTGTGGAAAGTAGTGCTAATTTAGCCACAACTTCACAACCACAGTTTCCAAAATATAGTGGATCTTCCCAGAAAAGTGGAGGTTATTATAACTGCAAATGGGGACTAAATATCAAAATTATGGGGATGTTCAAAAAATTAACATGCAAATCTTATGATCAGTTTACCACACTTTTGTCTGTATATTGTAGGTTAAATGTTCTATGGTGGCCCTGAATGCTTAATACTAAATAGCTGTGGAAGGGCAGCATTCTAGATCATCTCAGGATTACAGAAAGGCATTGAGAATCCAGGGTTTTCATGATATCCCCCTAGCTATAGCTCTGTGAATATGCACAGCAAGGAATTTGGCTGTGCATCACTCCGGCCAAGTTTTCACAGATTGATGTATTATTTGTGTGCTGCCATGACAGGAGATTCTCATTCCTCCTGAGAAAACACTCAGCACCCAGAGGCCATGCAGTTATGTCTTTTCATTAAAGCTTAATGAAAACTTAATTGCATCACTTTATTTGTCAGTGCACTGGAACGTCATTGTGGTCATTGATATTCTGTACGTAGTCCCGTGGAAAACAGTGTTTTATGTGGTGCGTCACATACCCTACAGTTGCCTAGTATAGATGTAGATTCTCTGATATATGAAAAAATAATATCAGTGTAAGATGCAACTGAATACATATAGTATAGTATAGTATAGTATAGTATGAATGTTCAGAGAATACAGTGGTGTCTAGATGTATGATACCACGTTTTTATTTATAGAGTTTATGTACAAATTTTTAAAAACAGCCGATTTTAGAAAAGAAAAAAAAAATATATATACAAGATTATGCACTATATTTCCAGGTCTCTATTTAAATGTAAGCAATTTTGTTATTTTGCCATGTGATTTCTAATAAACACAGGAAATCATCTAAATATACAAAGGTATCTTTTTGTTACTGTTTTTGTTGTCAATAATATAAATGAAATGAGAAAAGATTGCAGAATAGAAGCATTTTCACTTGTTTGCCTATATTTGTATATATACCCCATTGTATATAAAAAAAGACAAGCACTTTTTCTGACATAGGGCATCAGAGGTCTGCATTGTTACTGTGTTTATGCAAGACACAAGAAAACAAGCACACATGATGCTTATCGAACAAAGAAAGATCGTGTTCATTAACATAAATAGGAGCGTGCAAACCATTAAGAGTTCATTCCTCCTTAGTAACTGCTTGGTACAGTATTTTTAGGCTGCTAATTTGTTTATAATAGAAACAGTTTGAGATAATTAAAGATTGGCCTTGTGCACTTGTGTTGAATTATGTAGCTGAGTTTGAGAAACTGTCAGAGCAAGGATACTCAGACATGAATATTTGGAGCATTTATCAGTTACAGGTATATTAATGAACACAAGAAGTGGGACACAACTTTTTCAGCCATATATGGTTCCTTTACAAACTGTGACCACAAAGTTGGACAGGATGTCTTTTGATCTTGGCTGAATAGGCACAATCCAATTGGAACATCTTCTAAGAAGAGTGGAGGTTATTATAACAGGAATGGGGACTAAATGTGGAATGGAGTGTTTAAAAACCAAATGATCAAGTGTCCATAAACGGTTGTCCATATAATATATGTAGATAGTAGGGGTGTAACGGTACCGAATTCAATGCTTTTTACTTGCGGAACATAGTTAAATTCTGAGTTCCCTCAGTGTCAAACCGCAAGTTTGTTTAGACTCCACCTTGCACTTTGAGCGCAATTTTTTTGCAAACGACAAGTGGCAAGCAGCTAATGCTAGTGCTATGGATTCTTTAGTGTTTTATATTCCGCTTAATTAATTTTTCTTAAAAGGAGAAAATCCTGATGATTCTGCATATCGAGGGAGTGAATGAATGAAGGATGATAGGAATAAAGACAATTGATAAAGCATGCTGAAATAAATAGAACAGTTATCTTTAGAAAGTTAAATATTATTTTTACACACACACACACACACACACACACACACACACACACACACACACACACACACACACACACACACACACACACAATATCTTACATACACATCTGTATTACCAAAAAGGGGTATAAATGTAAACTGTTTAATTACATTTTACTCAATTTAATCAATATAATAAAATTGTTTCTATTTTATTTCATTTTTTTTACATTTAAATTATTATTTTATACATTGTTTAACAAAGCAGGTTTTTTTTTTTTTTATTTAAAATTGTTTTAAAAAATGTACTGTTTAAATGTTGATCACAAATGTTAAGCAATTTTATGATTTGCATTTCTTCTACCCAACTGTACCAAAATTGTATCAAACTGGGACTTAAAAATTTATGTACATGCAGGACCATTATTTTGTGTACCATTACACCTCTAGTAGATAGTGTTATAAAGTATAACGGTTTTTTATGCTCAGTGTATTTGCAATATTTGCCTAGTTCCAGGTTAAGCTTACTAAACCACTCATATCCTGTTGAAGTTTAACACTGTCATACGATTTTTAATAAGCACTGTGCAAACCTATGCCAAAAATGGGAAGGAAAATTTTTTTATCGTATTATTGCAGTCACTATTTAAAGTAACTATTTATCATTTCTGTACCGTCAGTCTGCAGTAGACCTTCACAAATCATGTAAACACAAAAACCTTTTGGGTCCAATATGCAACCCAACAAAACAGCTCACTTTTGCACCATTTCAAACAGCAACTTCTAAGGGTTTAAGTACTCAATTTGTCAAAGTGCAAAAAAAATATCACAAATATTATACTAATTGAACTACTCTCTCTTGAAGTTGTGACTTTTTTTGGATGTGCTATGTCAGTGTTTACAGAGGGGCTCTTGTCTTTCCATACTTTGCTGCAGGGAGCTGGCACAACATCTTGTGCTAACCTTAGTATTTAGCTTAGTACAGTATACACTGGGAGAGACATTTTGGAGCCGTGGGAATACAATAGCAGAGCACGGCACCATGCTTCATCATTAACCTGTGAAAAACACCCTGGCAGGTACATCCTGCATTACATTACACACTGCATCACTGTTGCTTTACAGTTGAACCATGCAGTGTTTGTGTGCAACTGAGATTAGTTTTTTTTTTTTGGCAAAATTATGCTAAAAAAAAAAAAAGAGTGAAACAACTACTGATTATTTTTTGAAATACCTATAATTAGGGCCTAATCTGAAGATTAAAAGGTAATCTTACCTATCACAACAGAAATCAATGTAGGGATCAATGACATAATATAAGTAAGCATGTTGGTGTCAAATGCAGGTGGATTGTTGTTCTGTTATTTCGTCTTTCTTGGGAACCTGACACATATTCTAGATATTACAGATAACAAATTACAAGCTATTTTAGCTCATAAAAAATGCATGTCATCTTTGTTTAGTGTTCTTTGACAGAAGGAGCTAGAATATTGGATTACATTTTGACAGTCATTATAGTAGGCTTATGCCAAACTTCATTGCAAGCGAAAGTGAAATAATGACTTTGGATTGTCTTTGCTCGTACTGATATCAAACGATAGGACTGTGTCTGTTATTTCTATATTATTATACCACCCTTCGAATCGACTACAAACTATTGCTACTTACCTACAAAACCTTAAATGGTTTAACTCCCATGTATCTATTCAGTTTTCTAACAGGTTACAATTCATCATGCTTCTGAGATCTCAAAACTCTGGACTTCTAGTAGTTCCTAGAATAGCAACGTCCACTAGAGGTGGTAAAACATTCTCACATTTAGCTCTTAAACTTTGAAATAGTCTTTCTGACAGTGTTCAGGACTCAGACACACTCTCCCAGTTTAAGTGCAGATTAAAGGCATATCTTTTTAGCAAGGCTTACACATATCACATATCATAACCTTGTGCTCCAGTACATCTGATCAAATGCACATTATCAACTTGTACTTGTTAATATTATTAACAGCAGCTACGCTATTCCTTTCCACTGCTGCTCTTTCTCTACCCATCCCGAGGCATCCTAAATTTGCGCCAGCTCAATTTGTGTCCCACGTCATGAAGATTATGGATTTTTAAAGAAGTAGATACTGAGCCAGCAAACATTCTGAACCATCTAGAGACGTACCAGCGCCAGTTGGATTCCACCTCATGTAGAGTTTTGACATTGGACCTTTTTGAATTTTAAAAGGCTCTGGCATGGAGAACCTGGTGTTGGATCTATGATGATCTCAAATGTTGAGCTATTTTATGAGTTGCTCAGTAGCTCCTGGTTCCATAACCCTAAATGACTGTATAAGATTGTAGAAAGGACATTACTCACAATCTTAAATTCCGGTGCTCATGTTAGTTCTCACTCGCCGGTGTTTTGTATTGCTTTAAAGACTTATAATCACGCTCTTAATATCACCCAAATGAGGCTGGGTTCCCCTTTTGAGTCTGCTTCCTCTCAAGGGTTCTTCCTCGAAACATAAAATTTAGTGGCCTTCACCTGTAAACCCATTCCTGTTTTGGGGTTGTCACGTTGTTGCTCCTCTAGTGCACCTGCTGTTATTTTCATTAACACTTTGGATATATTTATGCATTCGGCTGCATTATGCTAGCTTTATGAAATATATGGCCTTAATTCTAAAAAAGATGCTGTGTGAAATGTAAATAAATACAGAATGCAATGATTTGCATACCCATAAAAATCCCATAAACCCAAAACAGAACATAGGAAACTTATCAAATGTTTAGACTGAGAAAGTGTAAAATGTTAAGAAAATAAATATGTAGTTTAAAATTTGATGGCCAGAACACATTTAAAAAATATATAGATGCTCATAAAATCCTAATAAAAATAAACAGATAGAGGAACTTTTTGCAACTAATTAGGTTAAATGGCGACAGGTCTGTATTATTATTAGGTATTTTAAAAACCTTTTATAGAGGCAGAATATCTCAGAAGTAAATATAGGCCGAGATCCACCAGTCTGCAACTGTACATATACACAACTGTATATACAAAATTCAAAATAATGTTGCTCATCAAAAAATTGCAAAGACTTTGAATATCTCATCATATACAGTAGGTATTACCATCAAAAGTTTCAGAAATATGGAAAATCTGGGGGAAAATCGATATTCAAATCCTGTGATCTTTGAGCCCTTGGGTGATACAGCATTAAAAACAGGCATGATTCTGTTTTATAATTCAATGAAGAAGACAAATGTGGATGATTCAGAAATACTGAATACTGATCTTATCTGGGCCAAAGCTCATTTAAAATATACTAAGGACAATGAAAACTGTTTAGATTTCTGTTGTGGTCAGACAAATATTTTTTTTTATTCTTTCTGGAAACTATGAACACTAAATCCTCTGTAATAAAGAGGAAAGGGACTAACCAGCTTGTTGTCAGTGCTCAATTGAAAAACCTGCATCTCTGATGGTACGGAGTGCATTACTGTCTATGTAATGGGCAGCTTGCATATCTGGAAAGGCACTATTAGTGCTGAAAAATATGCGATGTATGTGATGAAAAAAAAATGCCTTGCATATTTCAGCAGGACAATGCTAAAACCACTAACTGAATTTATTGCAACAGCATGGCTTTGTGGTAGAAGAGTCAAGGTGCTGAACTGGCCTGTCTGCAGTCCAGACATTTCAGCAATTGAAAACATTTGGTGCATGATGAAATAAAAAAATATGACAAAGACCCAGATAGACTCATGTATAAGACATAAATGGGACAGCATTCCTCTCTCAAAACACCAGCAACCGGTCTCCTGAATACCAGATGAATGGGGGATAAACAGTTGTAAACATGACCCTGTCACAAATTGTCCTGTTATAGCCATCAATTTTAAAACTACCTACATTTATCTTCTGTTCAGTTGCTAATAAAATATTGGTTTAAAAGATTTGCAAATTCTTGAATTCTGTTTTATTTATTTTATACAAAGCTTCCCAACTTTCATGGAATTGTGGTTGTACATACGGAAATAGCATTTTGGCTAAAAGTACAGTATGCGAACACCTAACCATCACAACCATGTGCCTGGTTAAATTATCATCCTGAAACCAAGTGCATTTTATGGAGTTGATTCTGTCTTCCCTGCTAGACTTTTTCGGGAAGACTTTCTACTAGATTTTGGAGTGTGTCTGTGGGAATTTGTCCTTTAGCCACAAGAGCATTCGAGAGGTCAGGAACTGATGTTGAATGTTAATGCCTAGCATGCAGTGTTTTTCATTCCAATGGTGTTTTTTAAGGTTGCTGTTGAGGTCAGGATTTTTGTCCATATAGTGTAGCTCTATTAAGGCTGAGGCAGCCCACTTCCAGAAAATAAATTCAGAACCAAGACCCCTGGATTTTAATTACAGAAAATCATAATGTGAATAGAACCACATCCTAGATTATGATGTGTATTTGAATTTTAGAGAAGACCAACATACAGTATAAGGATCATGGTCTGTCATCTACATACTTTTGCCAATATATTATAAGCAACAGACAGTATAGGGGCATGCTTTTAATACTAATTAATAATTGTGATTATCATGCACTGTTATTAAAACTGTGCCTGAAAATGTTTGTGGTGAGTGCCTTTACTTTTGAGAAGCATGGCTTTGCCTCAAACAGAAATGTGCTTGGTATTTTTTCTTTTGTTGTTTTTGTTTAATGGAAGACGCTTAAAAATCCAAGTTAGTTATTTGTTAAAGAAGCTTTTATTGTCATTTCAACCATATATAGCTGATGCAGTACACAGTGAAATGAAACAATGTTCCTCCAGAACCCTGATGCTACATACAACAGAAAACACAGGGCTTAGTACTAGGTGCACTTACTCTTGTTGTATATTGTAAACAACTGTATGTTGTTTATTATTTTGCCATTACTCACCCCAATGCCAACTGTCCAGCAGTTGTCCACTTTTAAGTGAAAAATCTGTTGGCCATTTACTTTGATTTATGTTATGATGCTCGTTTTTTTAACACAATTACCATGTTGTTTGAGACCAAAAACTTAAAATATGTATGGCCATTGCAATGATACACAGAAGACCAACAAAGACCACTTAGGTTCTTTTATTCCAATGAACAATATATATATATATATATATATATATATATATATATATATATATATATATATATATATATATATATATATATATATATATATATATATATATATCCTGCTTGTTAATTTCTATGTAGAAGAACATAAGTAAGGAGTTAAATAAAACAAAATTACAGAACAAATATTATTTAACACAAAAATATATAAATCATAATCATGAAAGAAAATACTAACTACTGTGTAGAATCTGTTTTAGGGTGTGCATTATATAAAACAAACAAACAGTCATCCAGTAAACAAAATACGGCAGTGGCAATATTTCCAAACGTAGTCTTCAGTGCTAATTATGCTCCGATAGGCCGAACACACAGAGAGAACTTGTATGGCTTGCACATGCTGATGCGTTAGCTCACACTATGTTAACAGTTGCACCTCGAGATCTTGCATCCACACAAATGACTGCAGACATATATATCACTCTTTAGAAAACAACACGGGTACAAGAAACTCACAATCCATTTTTTGATTTACTTTATAAATCGATGATACTGGATCTAGCTAAAAGATGACATCACCAAGCATCTTTTAAAGAGCCCCTGTGTTCATTCTCACCAGGCAGGCATAATCTGTAGCATATATAAATTAATGCACCTTAAACTACCACTCGGGTAAATTCTCCCCTGCACCAGTGTAAGCGCCCTCGATTACTCCTTCAGGACCAGGATACTCTCAACCTCCTTTACTGCTTCACAGAATACAGTAGATCTAGTTGAATGAGTTACAGTGGCTGTGTCCAAAACAGACTTGGGCTTATGGTACATGTAAGTGCTGACCTGCATTTGATCTCTTGCTCCCTTTGTCTCAGGAGCTGTGTCAGACATTTCCTCTGTTTCGGAGGTCCTAGCAAAATCAGACACACTTAAACTGGCATGGTCAGCATCAGCCACTGACTCAACACCTTGTGGGCAGACAGACTGGATACCCCTGGATACTCCCCTTCTTTGGAGCGGTCAGACTAAACTTCTGGAGCTTTTGATATTTTTCTGGGTGCCGGCACAGGAAGATTTACGCACATCCTTACACCAACTCTGTGTACCCTCTTTGTTGGCCCTCCCTCTAGAGGCTCTACTGTATAGGTATTTCCAAGAATGTCTATAACTCGAAAGACTGTTGGTCCCCAAGCATCCTGAATTTTGTTTCAACCTAATTGCCTGTTTCTTAAGTACACCAGTGAACCTACTTTAATCCTCTGACAATAAATTCTGTCTTTCTGCAATTCAATACGCTCAGCAGCTTTCTGTTAAGAATATTCCCTTGCCCTGGCGTGCGCATGACTTAGACGTAGTTGGCAGATATTCTGGCCAACTCCGCTTCTTTTCCGGTGGTAACAGAAGGTCATGCAGCGTCCGCTCACATTATTGTTAATAGTAGGATGATAAGGTGTAGTGTGGCTCTTCTTTACACCATAAAGCTTACAGAGTTCAGTTACAACTTCGCTTTCGAAGTTATGGCCCTGGTCTGAATGCAGGCGCTCTGGGACCATTCCCTAAGCAATACCTTAGCTGTAATGTCTGCCTTTTGGTCACAAGTAGGAAAGGCCTGGGTGAATTTTGTTCTTGACATTTGACATTTTGACATTCTCACGTCCATCTAATGTGGGTTCCAGCACAGTGAAGTCTACAGCAACTTCTTCCAGCAACCTAGAAGCCAAAAATTATTTAATCGGTGGATGGACCTTTGGTTGCAGCATTTTAGTTAACACACAATGCTGACAGTGTTTAATCCACTGGGCAACAGCATTGTGCATACTCACCAAAAAGCATCTGCTTCTCAGCAAGTGCAAGGTAGGCTCAATGCCTTGATGGCCCATAGAGTTGTGCACACACTCCAGAACTGGTTTATTCAGGCTAGAAGGCTGATAACATTCCCCATCTACCACATCCCTAATCACTCAATACAGTAAACCCTGATGCTCCCTAATCCTATTCCAATGCTTTAACATGGACTGAACAGGTTTAGGCAGAGCAATGCGCTCCTTGCCATATGGTCTCTTCTTTTGCTCCCACAACCTCCTAAGTACACTAAGCACAAAATCCTGCTGTTGGAAGGCACGAAGCTCGTCTGTAGTATAACCTGGAAAAGTGGGTGTATTTTCTTGCCTCAGCCTATTAGGATCATCATTTTTGGATTCCACCACCCGTATCTGCTTTACTTTACAGCTGTGTAGCCCAGCAGCAACAAGTCCATCTCCACAATAAATGGTTTTGTAAAGTCTGCAAAACCTAGTATAGGTGCACATGCAAGCTTATCCTTGAGACTGTCAAAAGCAGCTTGGCATTCTTCAGTCCACAGACACCGCAGCAAGTGATAAGTTTAGTTTGCACTTCCGCTATTTAAACATGAGTTTACCACATTATGCAAGGGACCGGCTATTTTGGAGAACCCCTGAATGAATCACCCATAGTAACTGCAGAACCCAAAACCTCTGACTGAAGAAAATCAAATTTCTCCAGCTTTACCTTCAGACCAGTCTCTTGAAGCTATGTAAACACAGTGTCCAGTCTAGCCAAGTGCTCCTGAAACATTGACGAATACACTAAAATATGATCTGGGTAGACTAGCAGGATCTGGAACACTAGGTCAATTATGGTGGCTTGCATTAACCTCTAAAAGGTCGCAGGCCCATTGCAGACACCAAACGGCATCCGTAAGTACTCATATAACCCAAAAGGGGTTGAGAATGCTGTTTTGTGTCGATCTCCTTCCTCCACCGCCACCTATTAATAGACACTTGCTAGATCAATTGTGGAGAAATATGGTGCTCCCCGCAGAGCATCACATCTCTTATCTATGCGGGGTAGGAAACACATCCCTTTTGGTCTTCTGATTTAGTTTTCGGTACTCTACACATAACCTGATGCTTCCATTTGCCTTGCACACTAGAACTTTAGGTGATGCATAGGCACTGTTACTCTCCTGTATGACCCCCTTCCGTAAAAAGTTGGAGATAAGTTCCCTCACTTCACAGTACTGATTTGGTGGAATCCTACAATATGGCTGTATAACAGGATCATCATCTGTCAAACGAATTTCGTGTTTAACCTTATCAGTATATCCAAGGTCCTTATCCTCTACAGCAAATACATCAAGGTACTTTGTTAATAATGACCTGAACTGAGTTTGCTCCTCCTCACTACCAGCCACGTCAATCTTATCCAAGATCACCTGTAAACAGTTTCTATTAGGCTCACCCTCTACATCTACAGTCACTTGTTCAATGTCAGCTGAGATTCACTGAAATTTCACTTCACAATGCTGTGAACTCTCTACACACACTACTTTTGACAGGATACCCAGCCGCGTCCTAGGGGACAAGAACACATCCTCCAGAGAAAGATTTTAAATCTCAAAAGGTATACAAAAATTATTTGCCTCAACAAGCATGGGAATGACTATCAGACCTCCTGACAATGGAGTACTCAAAGGTTCTAACATCCTAAGCTGTCCAGTTCCAAGATCTCTATTAGACGCCCTTGCCAAGATAGTCACTACTGACCCAGAAGGTATTCGCTCTGTCCGTTTCCCAGCGACCACTGCAACACGTGTCCTTTTAATAGTACACATCTGTTCTTTCTGGATAACATCCCTCCAATCAGAATCCACTTTTGCATCCAAGGTAGTATCAAATTCTGCATTGACTAGCTGCCTACAATGAATGATTATGTTCATGCTTATAATACATGGCAGTGATTTGTCAGGGCTAACAATGTCTTTAACAACTAAGAAGCCACAGTGCGGCATCTTGATTCCCATGGCCTCAATCTCTAACTCCAAGTAGCCAAGATAGGGTATGTCAAGCCCATTGGCAGCTGTGAGTTTTAGCCAGCCAGTGGTGGAGAGCATGTCACTATCTTTCCCACACAGATGGTTCTAAAAATACTGCTCAGTTATTGTGCTCACCTGACTACCAGTGTCCAGCAGGTACTGGGTGGCAACACCACGAACCAAAAGCTCAACTACAGGGCATGTACCTACAGCGCGTTTTATCAACTGGTCACAAGAAGGCGGGACATCCTCTTAGTCAGTTTGCCTTCCCCGAATTGCCCGACTTGTGATGATTGGGGGGTGCCACTTCCCTGAGAGTCAGGGAGAACAGGCTGAGCCAACGGAGTACTTGGCTTTTGAGTACAATTCTTTGCCACATGTCCAGTTACTTGACACCTAAAACATATTGGTAGCCCTTCCTCAGTGAATCTAGGTTGAGACTTGGGCCTACTAATGTTTACACTTGTGCTACCACCTTGTGCAGTGAGATATTTCACTGCATGAGTCAGCTCACTAATTGCCCTCCCTTGCTTGACTATGACCTTAAATACGTCCTTTAAGGTATCTTTACGTTCACGTACCTGAAGTGCTAAACAATTAGCAAAACTACTACTATGTCATGACTTATTTGCTCTAAGAACCACATCTGTGCTTCATTTCGGACATCAATCATAGTACAATCAGGGTGATTGCAAACTAATACAAAGTTTCCACTTAAGAGAAGGATCCCAGACACCTTCTACAAACTGATCCCTCAATGCTACCTTCAATTCAGCTACAGCATCTGAGGAACATTTCAGAATCAAATTGAGTGCTTGTGACAAGTGCATGAGCGAACTCTCTTATGCTTTCCCTTTCTAACTGCTTGCAACTATGACACTAACTATGTCTCCAAAGCCTTCTCTGAGATATACAAACAGTTCACTAACTCCATCATCATCACTGCATAAATGTACCTCTTCAAGGGTTGCCCCTCTTAACAGAAACATGACGAAATCATACTGGTCATTGTCAGACTGGTCATTGAATAGTATGCAGAACATGCTCGACCTCTTCTATAAAATCATCGACTGACCTGCCATCTTTCTCAGTGTCACCACTATAGGGCGAAATGTGCCTTTCTCTTGGGACATAAACAAAAGATCTCTGATTCAATGCAGAAATTGCAGCCATGGCTTCATCATGCCTATTCTGTAATTCCCTTCTCTGTTCTGGCAAACTAATTTCACTATGGTTATCATCTAGTTCCAATATTGTTAGATAAAAGTTCTTAAAAGACTTTAAAAAAAGGATAACGTCTTGACGTCCTTTCAATCAGACGTAGCAGTTCCTGCACAGTCTCTCTTTGTGCTGGTTTCTGCTGAACTCTGGCTGGGCCTCAGCTATAGTCCTTGAAGATCCACCGATGTCCTTTCACAACACCTGGTGTCTCTCTCTAGTTCACTTGAACTCCCAGCCTCTTCACCACCACCGTATTATTTAGTGTAGCTTGTACTGCACACTTTTACAAAAGGATTTAATCTCCTAAACACTTGGAATACCCCACTCTTGGTACCAAAATTTGTGGCCGTTGCAATGATACACAGAAGACCTATCTATCTATCTATCTATCTATCTATCTATCTATCTATCTATCTATCTATCTATCTATCTATCTATCTATCTATCTATCTCTCTATCTCTCTATCTCTCTATCTATCTATCTATCTATCTATATACACACACACACACACACACACACACACACACACACACACACACACACACACACACACACACACACACAGAGTGGGTCAGCCACCAATTGTGCAAGTTCTCCCACTTAAAAAATTAGAGAGGTCTGTAAATTTCATCATAGGTACACACTTCAACTATATATATAGTACAGACCAAAAGTTTGGACACACCTTCTCATTCAAAGAGTTTTCTTTATTTTCATGACTATGAAAATTGTAGAGTCACACTGAAGGCATCAAGGGCTATTTGACCAAGAAGGAGAGTGATGGGGTGCTGCGCCAGATGACCTGGCCTCCACAGTCACCGGACCTGAACCCAATCGAGATGGTTTAGGGGTGAGCTGGACTGCAGAGTGAAGGCAAAAGGGCCAACAAGTGCCAAGCATCTCTCGGGGAACTCCTTCAAGACTGTTGGAAGACCATTTCAGGTGACTACCTCTTGAAGCTCATCAAGAGAATGCTAAGAGTGTGCAAAGGAGCAATCAAAGCAAAAGGTGGCTACTTTGAAGAACCTAGAATATGACATTTTTCAGTTGTTTCACACTTTTTTGTTATGTATATAATTCCATATATAATTCCACATGTGTTAATTCATAGTTTTGATGCCTTCAGTGTGAATCTACAATTTTCATAGTCATGAAAATAAAGAAAACTCTTTGAATGGGAAGGTGTGTCCAAACTTTTGGTCTGTACTGTATATATATATATATATATATATATATATATATATATATATATATATATATATATATATATATATTTTTTTTTTTATTTATTTATTCACATACACTTGCAATCAGAAATATTCAACCCCTAAAATGTTTTAAGGATTTATAAATAAAAATATTTTCAAAGTGCAGGATTTTGCTTTGGGTGGCTTCTTAATGAGTTTAGTGATACATAAAATCAACACAAAAAATGTATGATGTAGTATTTGTGTGTAACAGTATATTTTGTAAAAGATCACCATGTCACAATTATTTAACCCCTATATAATATTGTTGTTTTTAAAGCTTTCTGACAGTTTTTATGGCCTGAAGTGGAGCTGAAACATCATTAAGCCTTTGGGAACTCTATAACAATCCTTCATTTGCTTCAGCTGTGATGCATATATAAACCCCGGCCATGAAGGTGTTCAAGGTGAGTTGCAATCATGGGAAAGACAAAGGAGCTTCCACAAAAGCTGAGAGAGGAGATTATTTTATCACATCTAAAGGGCCTTGGGTATAAGAAGATTTCCAAAAGATTTAACATTCCAAGAGACACCATTGAGAGCATTATCGGTAGGTTTAAAACTTATGGAACAGCTGGAAACCTGCCTGGCCGTGAAAGAAAGCTCACAATTTCATCAAGGGCCTTTAGCAACTTAGTCAGGACCACTAAGAAAAAACACTGTGTGACTGCAAGACAGCTACAGGATGACATGATGAAGGCTGGTACAAGTGCTTCAGTGGCAACTATAGGACGTGCACTGAATAATCAAGGACTTCATGGCCAGACACCAAGACGCACTCCACTCTTGACCTCAAGGAACATCAGGAGTCGACTAGAATATGTAAGGAGGAATTTGGAAAAACTACAGAGTTCTGGGAGACAGTTCTATGGACCAACTGGAACTTTGACATATGGACCAGTGGTATGTCTGGCGTGCAAAAGGTCAGGCTTATGACCAGAAGAATACCATCCCCACGGTCAAGAATGGAGGTGGGTCAATAATGATGTTGGGCTGTTTTTCTGCGCCAGGAACTGGCAATCTTGATTGTGTACCTGGCATCATGGATTCCAAGAAATACCAGGTCATTTTGAAGAAGAACGTGATGTCTTTTGTTGATAAATTAAACCTTGGTGATCATTGGATCTTCCAGCAAAACAATGATCCCAAGCACACCTCCAAATCAACCAAAGCTTGGTTGGGGAAAAGATGCTGGAGTGTCCTGGAGTTGCCTTTTCAGTCACCAGATCTAAATCCAATTGAAAATCTTTGGTGGGATTTGAAGAAGGCAGTTTCAGCACGGAAGCCGTCAAACGTCACTGATTTAGAGGCTTTTGCACGTAAAGAACAGGCAAAGATTCCAATCGAGAGGTGTAAGAAGCTTGTCAGCACTTAGTTTATAAAAACTAAAGGGCGCCCCACAAGGTACTGAAGCTGGGGGTTTATTAATACTGCACATGCTCATGTGTTTACAAGACTTACAATTTTCATTTAAACTTTAAAGTTAAGTGAACTTCTGTTGTCAAAATAACTCCTGTATCAATAAATATTTTTTTTTATTTTTACGTGTTTTATTTTTTCTCATTTATTTTAATTATCGTTCATCAAAATCACTGTATTGTCTATTGAGGTGAGGGGGTTGAATATTTCTGATTGCGAGTGTGTATGTGTATATATATATATATATATATATATATATATATATATATATATATATATATATATATATATATATATATACACACACACATACATACATACATACAGTGTTACCCGTTACTTTTATAAATGAATTAATTTTGGCTGAAGTGTAGACTACAGCCTAACTTGCTTACAGCAGCGTCACATTGTAGGATTGGTGGATAAACCACTGTAAACACGAAGAAGACGCATTGTAGGATTGGTGGATTACCCTCTGTATACACGAAGAAGACACGCTGTGGGCGTGTCTCCGTTTATTCTGGTCTATGCGGCAGTAATGGCGAGTCGAGGCGAGAGCAAGACGAGTTTCTCAAAGTGGAAATATGCTCATTATTTCACTTTAGTTAAGTATAAAGACAAAAACTTTTAAGTCAAATGTAAGCTGTGTCTTTCTGGTTCGAAGCTCGTATGTACTATATATATATATATATATATATATATATATATATATATATATATATATATATATATATATATATATATATATATATATATATATATATATCTCCTGCTTGTTAATTTCTATGTGGAATATATATATTATAATCATAAAAGAAAATACTAACTACTGTGTAGAATCTGTTTTAGGGTGTGCAGTATATAGAACAATAAACAAACAGTCATCCAGTAAACAAAATACGGAAAGTCAAAGGTAGACTTCAGTGCCATTTATGCTCCAATAGGCCGAACACACCAAGCAAACTCATATGGCTGCACATGCTGGTGCGTTAGCTCACACTATGCTAACAGTTGCAACTCGAAATCTTGCATCCACACAAATTACTGCCCCTGTGTATATTCTCACCAGGCAGGCATAATCTGTTGCATATAGAGATGAATGAAACTTAAACTACCACCCGGTTATATATGAAAAGAAAAGTATGAATATATAAACTCTGGCTTTTTTATTTTGTCCAACACTGGCAACATTTCATAGTTGGAAAGTGACACTTCAAAATCATATACCATCAGATGCATATTCCATTTTCAAATGTTGATCATGTGTGTATTCCTTATGAACACATCAGAAAGGACCTGAAAAAAAAAAAAAAATTAAAATATGGCATCCTTGCTAGGGGTTGCTTTGTGATTACTATTGTCAGCCAGCTACAGGGATCTGTTGCCAGTCTGCATGACAAGCCAGTCGTGATAATGATCAGAAATTGGTTCAGGTGGCTAAATTTATTTTTGGATAGGTTGTAGAACAGTAGTCCTTGAAATTATTGTTGCAAAAAAGGCATACCCACAAAATGAATACCATCCAGCAAAATGATTATTCCCATAGACAGTTAAGTATTAAGTCCATTAGCAAGATAGACACAATGAAGTTAGAATTACATCTACAGTAGGTCTCTAAAGTGTAAGTCTAGGGAGTGTGGTTCATAGTACAGTAGATGTGCCAAATTTCTAGGGAGTAAATGAAAGCAGACTAGAGAGGATTCATTTTTCATTGAAAACAATAACGAAAGAGATACAGAAGAAATACAGATACATATAATATATAATATCCCTAGTGTAAACCCTTCAGGATTATATGAAACGCTAAGTCTACAGTATATTAGATTGCAGAATAATACCAGAACTACTGGACACTCTAATGTTTCAGGTCTTTCCACCTTGCCTGTCTAGGCAATGCTGTCATTTGTTTTAAGTCTCTATTCAATGCTCAAGGAATGCAGAAAATCCCTCTGTCAAATCTTTGTTGGCCAGCTGAGACAAACAGGAGCTTTTATGTGCCCCTGCTGCTCTGCTTCCCCTCATGAGCACAGCTGCTTTAAAGACAGCACAGGCCTGAGTAGGGGATCAGAGGGTGTCACTCTAATAATAACTGCAGAATGGCTTGGAAAGCTCTCTAACATGCACACACATACACAGAGAGGGGTATACTCCTTTGGAAGATGAAAGGCCTGCTTAATGAGGCACTACTAATTGAGGCTGTTTGAGTGGTGGTTTTGCACTTCCAAGACCAGGCAGGGCTTTTGCTTCTTTCCCAGTAAGGGAATTAGCCAGTACTCCACTGTTTCTGTGACCATGTGAAGCAGGTTTTAAAGCCATCTACCCCACTCACAGCCCTGGTGGCCCTTTAATGTTAATACTGAGAGGGTTTAGCTCAGGTCCACTGCCAGGGGTGAGTAGCCTAATTAAATATTATATTCAAAGATATATATTCAGAAAATATTTTTGGTTGAATGATGAACCATGTAACCAAGGTCTTACACTAAACCAAAAGTGTCCAAAACATGGCCCATGGGCTTGAACTGGTCTGATATATGTTCTAATCTAGCCAACCAAATAAATATATTATGAATATTTTTGATAAAAATGTCTTTTTTGTGGAATATAAATTCATTGGAATATTTATGGGGAAAATAGAGTTTGTCTCTTTTAATTCCGGCCCAAAATAAAGAAATAACACTGGGCTATAAACTAAGCAACTGCCAGAATGTGCTTAAATATACTGTATGGCCAAAAGATGTGGATATCGGACCATCAGACTCATGTATGGGTCTTTCCCAATCTGTTGTAACAGTTTATAACTGAGCATCCAATTGTCTAGAATCTTGGCATTCTATATTTTTAAAACATTTTTTAAGCATGTTTCAAAATAACAATCATTCTGCCCAATAAGCTAAGACCTTAAAGGCATGGTTTGCCAATGTTGGAGTGAAAGAACTTGAGTGACCAGCAGAAAGTCCTTGCTTCAACCCTTCTATTTAACTTTTGAATGAACTGGAAGGCCGGCTGAGATCAGTGTCTGACCTCTCTAAAGCAAATTCCCACAGGCACACTGCAAAATCTAGTAGAAAGCTTTCAAAGAGAAGTGTTATTAAAACAATCAAGGGAGACTATGTCTAGAATAGGATGTTCAAAAAGTAAATATAAGTGTCATTTATATGGTCTATGAAATTCTTAATTAGCAGGATAAAATAAATGTCTCTTTTCAAACGAATTTTATTAAAGGTTTCAAAGCAATAGTGTTGAAGAGGTTGATGTGTTATCTTTTTTTTGTTGTTCAGCCTGCTTTACATTGTGAAAAGTGGCCCATACCCTGAAATGAGTCTGACACCTCTGATGTGTAAAACTATAGAATACACAGATACCACATACATGTAATACATACTTGGCACACATGTAACACATGTAGCTGAACAAGCAAACTGAGAATATCCAGAATTCATTTTCACTGGTTTTGCATTCAACTGTAGGTGAAAATTCCACTGTTTACTACAATACAGTCCACAAACCTGAGCCAAAAGTGCACCAACCGCTTAAACAACTAAAGCCTTTTCTGGGTTCAATCTGATTTGCATACTCTCAAAACTTCAGACAAACAGTTTCAATGTGGTTCATAGTATTTACAGAATAATATGCTTTAATTTGGATAGCTATATAATAAGCTGTGATAAGCTAATATGTGGTCAGACTTCCAGTGTTTCACCTCATATGGAAAACTTTTAGTATTATTCCTCTCTTATGAGGTCATAATCTTATGGACTAAGACAAGACTCTATAAAAAAAGGGGTATATAAGGGAAATGTAAAATTGGTTTGCTTCAAATAATTAAAACAAATTTCACATTCCTTTAGCCTTTTCACTGAAAAAGCATGCTAGATGTTTCAAATGGTATTGCAAAGTGAATGGTCAATTAGACTGATCTGAAATCCATGACAGACAGTCAGAGGCTCTGTTACTGTCACTGTGGAAATATATAGGTATGTTGCAATGAGTATGTGTACAATTACATTTTCTACTTACATTATAAACAAATTTTTAAATGTTTATTTAATCTTGACATTAATTTGTAGGGGTTCTTGTGGCCAGTTAAATGGGCTAATAGCTATGTGATCTTAATAATAATTATTGAGATATTGATTATTATTAAAAACACAACATATTATAATCGTGGTTTGTGTTTTCTACTAAAACATTGTTCTTTAATTCATATTGAGTTTAGGTACAGAATCAGTTGGCAGCCACATAGGCCTATAATCTTTTTATTGGCATTTGAAAACTCGTTTGGGATTTTTGTGTCAAAGTAACATATCAAACATCATATAACGTTGGCTCTATGCATATGCAAGAGAAAGGAGTAAATTACATGTGTAAGTATACAGTAATTAATATGTCTTATGAAAGGCTATTACACTAATACATCATTCATTACCCTAAAAACAGTTTGAGATTCACATACTGTAAACTTATCCATCTTTCAATGAACACTAAATGCTATATTGAGAAGGTACAGATAACGGTTTGGAAGTATAGAATTTGAGTGAAATATATGTTAAAATATAGTGACTCACCCCTCCCTCTGTGCCTCTCCCTTCTCTAGTTCCTGAATGACCCCCAGCAACACTTTAATAGTCTCCTGGCTTGAACTGATGAGAGTTTCCATAGCCTGCAGTCGGGCTTTCACATCTCCATCTGTCCCAGGCAGTGGAATCATCTGCCCACATACATGACCCCTGGTGACTTCATGGGTTTCCAGACCACCAAAGCCGAAACTACCATGGGAGTGAGCCTGACTGGTATCCTGGGAGGGGCAGCTGGCTGCATGTGGTAAGGTCTGAGACTGCAGACCATTCAATGGCACAGGATCTTTTTTAAGTTTACACTGCACTGAGGGACTGTCCAGACATTCCACTTGTGTCAAAGATGTCCATGCTATGGGGCCTGTAACCTTTGAAATGACACCTCTGTCCTGCAGAGGTTGTGTTGATGAAGATGAGGAGGAGCTTTTGGTGCAGTTGGGCTCTTGGTCTACTCCGATTTCAGTCTGATTGGGTAATCCTTTGTGCTTGGAGCTACTTCCTTGGACACACTCTTCTTCCTTTGAGTCTGGTTGATGCAGTGTTGCATCTGCCTCCCTGCCTTGACCTGTGGAATCCAGGCTGCTATCTGGGCACAAATCCTGCACATCAGTACATGGTGGCATACTGTGCAGAAGCACTCGAGTCTTCTGCACCCTTGCCCCATGTGGCCTTTCCTCCTCTGTAGCTTGCACTTCACTTAAAAATCCATTGTTTTGGTTCTCATAGTTCTCCACCAAAGCTGTGTGTTTGATAGTGTGCCCCTTTTTGCGATCAAAGGGAAAAGTCTGATAATGCTTTTTTAATTCAGGTGATGTTTGCACTGCTGTGCTCTTGGTCACATTAGGTATGGATCGGCGTGCTGGCATGGTCATGTACCTTGTGTGTACGACCTTGCATGAAACAGAATGTGCTCTGTCTCCCCGGGCTAGACGTGCTGCCTCATTCTGGGCTTCGCAGATGTCCTTGAAGCGGACCTGCAAGGCTTTGTTCCTTTTGTGCACTACGTCCCCACTTTTAGTGCTCTCACTTCCAAGGGTTGGACCTCCGGTCTCTGAGTCTGACTCTGAATTTGACAGGACGCAGGGGCCAGCCTCCTTACTAACCATCACTCCTAAGTGAGAGGGAGAAAGAGAGAGGGGGAAATACAGTGCATAAAATGACAGTGATTGCAGTTTCAGCACAGATGGCCTAGTTTTATTTACTGTAATAACTCACGACATCCTGGCAGCCAAAGCTCATTTTTGTCCCTGTTTTATTTAGAGGGAGAAGCTGTGACTGACATTGAGCTTGTTGAATTCAGACTCATATCGATAATGATGCTTGGTGTGTAGAAATGCTCTGAATGTACTCTGATAGCCTTTTGTAAAGTTAGTCTATGTATTTCAATTTTTGACAGCAAATATAGAAACAAAAAAGATTAATTGAAGATAGAACAATCTGATAGCATTCGAGATGAGGTCTATGCTGAAGTAAAATCCTGAATCCTGAATTGTACAGTTATATACAGTGAGGAAAATAAGTATTTGAACACGCTGCTATTTTGCAAGTTCTCCCACTTAGAAATCATGGAGGGGTCTGAAATTGTCATCGTAGGTGCATGTCCACTGTGAGAGACATAATCTAAAAAAGAAATCCAGAAATTACAATATATAATTTTTAAACTGTTTATTTGTTTGATACAGCTGCAAATAAGTATTTGAACACCTGTCTATCAGCTAGAATTCTGACCCTCAAAGACCTGTTAGTCTGCCTTTAAAATGTCCACCTCCACTACATTTATTATCCTAAATTAGATGCACCTGTTTGAGGTCGTTAGCTGCATAAAGACACCTGTCCACCCCATACAATCAGTAAGAATCCAACTACTAACATGGCCAAGACCAAAGAGCTGTCCAAAGACACTAGAGACAAAATTGTACACCTCCACAAGGCTGGAAAGGGCTACGGGGAAATTGCCAAGCAGCTTGGTGAAAAAAGGTCCACTGTTGGAGCAATCATTAGAAAATGGAAGAAGCTAAACATGACTGTCAATCTCCCTCGGACTGGGGCTCCATGCAAGATCTCACCTCGTGGGGTCTCAATGATCCTAAGGAAGGTGAGAAATCAGCCCAGAACTACACGGGAGGAGCTGGTCAATGACCTGAAAAGAGCTGGGACCACCGTTTCCAAGGTTACTGTTGGTAATACACTAAAACGTCATGGTTTGAAATCATGCATGGCACGGAAGGTTCCCCTGCTTAAACCAGCACATGTCCAGGCACGTCTTAAGTTTGCCAATGACCATTTGGATGATCCAGAGGAGTCATGGGAGAAAGTCATGTGGTCAGATGAGACCAAAATAGAACTTTTGGGTCATAATTCCACTAAACGTGTTTGGAGGAAGAAGAATGATAAGTACCATCCCAAGTACACCATCCCTACTGTGAAGCATGGGGGTGGTAGCATCATGCTTTGGGGGTGTTTTTCTTCACATGGGACAGGGCGACTGCACTGTATTAAGGAGAGGATGACCGGGGCCATGTATTGCGAGATTTTGGGGAACAACCTCCTTCCCTCAGTTAGAGCATTGAAGATGAGTCGAGGCTGGGTCTTCTAACATGACAATGACCCGAAGCACACAGCCAGGATAACCAAGGTGTGGCTCTGTAAGAAGCATATCAAGGTTCTGGTGTGGCCTAGCCAGTCTCCAGACCTAAACCCGATAGAGAATCTTTGGAGGGAGCTGAAACTCCGTGTTTCTCAGCGACAGGCCAGAAACCTGACTGATCTAGAGAAGATCTGTGTGGAGGAGTGGGCCAAAATCCCTCCTGCAGTGTGTGCAAACCTGGTGAAAAACTACAGGAAACGTTTGACCTCTGTAATTGCAAACAAAGGCTACTGTACCAAATATTAACATTGACTTTCTCAGGTGTTCAAATACTTATTTGCAGCTGTATCATACAAATAAATAGTTACAAAATCATATATTGTGATTTCTGGATTTTTTTTTTTAGATTATGTCTCTCACAGTGGACATGCACCTACGATGACAATTTCAGACCCCTCCATGATTTCTAAGTGGGAGAACTTGCAAAATAGCAGGGTGTTCAAATACTTTTTTTCCTCACTGTAGGTTGTAAATTAAACTCCTTTTGTTACATTTGTAACTGTCACAAACGTTAGGGCATATACCATTCAAATAATCTCAGACTTTCTGATTAACTAGCACTGTTAAATAAGAAAATCTTTTGCGTCATCGAAAATGAAAATTTTGTTAAAAATTCACAAACACCAACTAGCAGTTGGTTACTACAAGGAAGGGGTTGCTGCTAAAAATAGACTGTTTGCTGTGCAAATTGTCACAAGCAAAATGTGCCAGTTTTGTAATTTGTGACAGGGCTGCAATTAGCAAAATATAAAGTGACTGCTTGAAATCACATAACCTCGTTAATAATAGATAATGAAAAAGCAGAGGGATAAAGACAGAGCAGTCTTAACAGTTCTTAACCTCAGCCTGCCCATTTTTTGTTTTTTCATGCTACCCATGCAAATTTTATATTAAACTCAACTCTTCTAAGAAATTTTGAGTACCATGTTTGTCACTTTTAAACAGTATTTTTAGTATTTGTAATGCTAGAACCTCAAACTGAAAATTTACTAAAGAATATTTCATTAATACAGTATGACGTGAATATTGTAGTTCAAAAAAATTAATTAGCAGTTATAAAGGTAAAATGATGTTTGCATAACCATGCATCACTCTGGCTATGAAAGCCTTAATTCATTGTAATCAGCTGCAATCAGAGATAACATTATTAGTGAATGTAGTCCACCTATGCATAATACAATTGTTATATGGTTGCAATATTCAGTTTTCAGTATATTCAATATTCAGTTATTATAAGTCAATCAAGTTGTATGTTATTCCCTAATTAATAAATGTATATATTAGCAGAATACATTTCTGAAATCGAATTCATGTGTTTATTTTTGGAACCTGTTGCTTTTAACTCTAATTGTGAAGTGCAAAATGCTGTCACTGTCAGTAGGGAAGGCCACCATTAAGATAAAAAAAAGAAAAAAGAAATAACAAGCTAATCAAAGATAATATTTGTGGCTAAGACATTTATTCAATTCATTATTTAAAATAAATAAAGTGCTGGTGAGCTCAGGAACACAAAAAGGCTTGGAAAAATTCATTATTTATGGTGGACAAATAAAAATTCCTTTCCCTGGTGAAAAGAAACCATAATATTTGGCCAGCTCAGGACACCTTGCAGGAGGTAGTTGTGTCTGTGTCTTGAATCATGAGAAGATTTTAATACAGTGGTTTATTGCAAGATGTAAACCACTGGTAAGTCTCAAAAACAGTGAGACCAGAAGAAGACATTTATGGACAGATGAGACACAGGCAGAGGTGGCTAAAGTACACACATCCTTCACTTAAGCGGAAGTACAGATATTCATGTTTTAGTTAAAGTAAAGAAGTTTGAGCTCTAAGCAACATGGACATGGAGAAATATTGATGATATATGCAAATGTATGCTTATTATTAGTGAAACCAAACTCAACACAGAGCATGAAGACAACAATTCTTGTAAATGTTTAAAAGTAATTATAGTGGTTTAAATTACGTAAATCATCAGAACACCAAACGGAACTTATGCTATGTTTCCACACGGACGGTTAATGAGGTGATACTGGAAAAACTGTACCTCTACTAACTTTCATACTGATTACATAATCAGAGAATATTTGTTTTCAATGTGAACTGGTTTATGTAAAAGACATTTCGAACTTTCTATTCATATATTTATTATGTCTGTGAGGCAAGCATTCACTAAGATTCTGGTTGTTTTATTTACCGTAATTTCCGGACTATAAAGCGCACCCTAATTTCAGGACTATAAAGCGCACTCATATACAGTATAAGCCACTGAATTTTACAAATATTTTTATTTTTAACATGAAAATAGAAATTTCATTGATCTAATGTTATAGGGTTCAGTTTTATGGCTTGAAGTTTGTAAAACCGGGAACAACCCAGGAAAAATTCATAAATTAGCCGCTTCATTGTTTAAGCCGCGGGGTTCAAAACGTGGGAAAAAAGTAGCGGCTTATAGTCCGAAAAATACGGTATCTGTTTGTAAAGGGAGATGACAGAGATGGCAGCGAGCACCCCCTGTCTGTTTTCTTTATTTTACAAAAGCACAGCGTTTTGTTGTTATTATGAGTGTATGCAAATAAAAGTAGACCCTTTACAGATTCAAATTATTTATTTCTCTGTATGATCAAAAAGGCGGGAAAAAAAAAACCCCGCTCCAACTCGTTTGTCGACCGTTAGGGGGTTAATTGTGTGAGTCAAAGCGGATTTTGGTGTAAAATTTGAGACGGCGCATCAGTAAAACAAATGTTCACTGATTACAAAAATTTTTCAATGGAGTATATTTATTTATTTATTTATTTATTTATTTAGATCTTAGCAAAGAAAGGACATTGTAAATAAATGTATGTTGCACTGAATGTTTTAATTTCTTTTTTATATTTAGTTATTTATTTATGTATTTATATTCTTAATAAAAATGGTCAAACAGAAATGCATGCTGCATTGATAGCGCATTAATAAAATTTTGTGCAGTTAAAATGAATTAGAATTTTGACAGCCCTAATTAATATATTAATACAAAAAGAATTTCAAACTTTGTTACCTAATAAATGTATCCAGGCTGAACATATACCATATAGAACACAAGCAAAGAAAAGATGATGGTGATCAGGAATGTCTCTGTTTCTGTCTCTGTCATGTTTGCATCACTGACTCCCTCTGTCTAATCCACGTTAACCCTATACTTCTTGTTGCCTTCTGCCTGCTCATTGTTTTCTTCATAAACTAGCCTACATCTGTGTTAAGTGAGAGCTAGGAAATGATACACCAGTTGATTGAAAAAGCCACGCAATGACAGAAAATAGGTTGATGGGCTGAAATCGGCAAACAGTGAAAAGAAAAAATATTGACATTTCACTAAATTAATAGATTAAAACTAAAGTAAAGAGACTATTTTGAAAATGAAAGTACAGATATTTGTGTAAAATTTTATGACAGAGTAAAATGTCAGATGGCATGGGCATGTATATAAAAAAATCTGCTAGGCACTGTAGAGATGTACAACATCAGATCAGAAAAGGTTTTTTCCACGTTTGCCTAATCTCCAACATGCATTTTGGCAAAGGCAAAGCTCAGATTTGAGAGTTGCTACTTTAATTTACAGCCAAGTTTTTTGAAGTGTTTGGGCTATGTTTGTCCTGTAGAACTGCTTCTCTTTTCATACAGTATGTATGTTCAAATCTGTAAAATGCCAAAATGCATGTTGGAGACTAAGCAAACATATGGAAAAACATTCTCTTATCTGATAAGATTCAAACATGTACATTTTGGCTTTGCTACAAATCATTATGTTTGGCAGAAGAACAACGCTGTTCGCTTAGAGAATACAACACAAAACCATGGTGGATAACATGATGTTGTGGGGTGCCTTTTTTTTTTATTTATAAGAAACTATTCAGCGGTGAAAGCAAGATCTGTGAAGCCTAATATACTACAGAACTAGGCAAAAACATATGTAGTCTGTTAGAGATTCGAGAGCAAACTTCTAAAATAAACACACCTTTAAGCTTTTTGCATCATTGGAATCTTTACATTTTCGTTACATTTTCTGTTCATCAGTGGTCCCCATTCAGTTTGACAAAACTTGCACAATTTTGCCTGGATGAATAGGCAAAAATATCAGCAGCCTGATGTGCAAAGCTGAAGAACACTTCAGCAGCTGTAGTTGCAGCCAAAAATTATTTTGGCAAATGCTGCAACCAAAGATCATTCTGAATAATAATGCAAAAAATTATTATAATTTTTTTGTTAAATAAACATTTGTTTTACAAAAACAAATTTGCACTGCCAAGACTTGGCACACAACCAGCCAGTCTAAATTCAGTACTATTAGTAATACTAAGACTAATAGTAATACTAATACTAATACTAATTCTAAACTCCATTAAGATGGCACATTTTATTTCCACTCTCACAATTTTAGCTGCAAGCAGGGCAACTGACATTGAAAACCTTGTGAATACAACTGACTATTCTTGAACTGGTTGAAAGAGAACAAATAAAAAGACCTTAAAACACCAATTAAGTGATATGATTTCATACACAATGTTACACAATGACACTGGATGCAGAGATAGATTTATTCCTATATACTAATTTCTTTAAATAATAGCTGCAACATCACAATACCACATTTACAATTGCTAGTTGACTTTTTTGTAAGTGTTTTTCACATTTCACGCTTAATTTATCAATGAATATTAGTTTAGTCTATCGCTGGACAACTTAATCACTTAGAGCTGCCCAGCAGCCTCAGTGTCTTAAGTTGTCTGATTTTCACTGTGTAAGCTCATCTGAGTAGACAGTAATACACTTATCCACACTTTATCATGAAGCTGTCGTTATAAGCTACTATTAATTCTAATTTGCCCTTTTAAAAATAAACAAACAGAAGGCTCCGTCAAACAAATAAGGAGGTTGCAAAAAAAAGCCAAATTAATGTATTATTTGATCACACATCATACATCCAGTGATGAAAGTAAGATGTATAAACTATAACAGAACTGTGTGTCGATGATGACCTTTGTACACGGTTTGCCCAAGGCTCCTAAATCTCCTATATATGTTGCAGAGTAGCTCGTTCATGCATTCTTGACCTCCAGACTAAATTATTGTAACGCATTACTAGGTGCATGTCCGGCATCATTAATAAACAGGTTACAGTTAGTCCAGAATGCAGGCGGGGTTCACACAAGGTTGAGAAAATATGACCATATAACCCGATCTTATCCCTATACTGGCTATTGCTACTTACCTACAAGGCCCTAAATGGTTTGGCTCCCATGTATCTATCCAGTCTTCTAACACGCTAAAATCTGTCACATTCTTTGAAATTTCAAAACTCTGGGCTTCTAGTAGTTCCTAGAATAGCAAAGTTCCCTAAAGGTGGTAGAGCATTCTTACATTTAGTTTCAAAACTTTAGAATAGCCTTTCTGACAGTGTTCAGAGATCAGACACACTCTCCCAGTTTAAGCATAGATTAAAGACTCATCTTTTTAACAAGGCCTACACATAACACATCACATATCATAACCTTGTGCTCCAGTACATCTGATCAAATGCACAGTATCAACTTTTGCTTGTTAATATTATGAACAGCAGCTATGCTAATTCCTCTATACTGCTTTTATTTTTCTACCCTTCCTGAGGCATCCCGAGGTTGCGCCAACTCCAGTTGTGTCCGACCTAATGAAGATTATGAACCTTCAAACCTTCTTATGTAAACAGATGGCAATGGCTAATTTATTTATTAATTTGATCATTTAAATAACATCATGCTTGTAGCACACCTGTCAAGTGGTGTGATTTTTTTGGGGTGTGATTAGGATGAAATAAATATTAATCACACTTTTGTTATTATTTTTTGTACTGTCATATTTGTATTAGACCTGATATACTCATTATGCTTTTTTTTTCACAGCATGAACTCCAGAATTAAATATCTGTGAACACAGTCAGCCATCCACAAATATAGGTTAAACCCCTATCATACAAAGAAAAAGAAATACAGTATGGGAACATTATCCAAAAATGCCACCATCTCTGGGACAATGGTCATTTAAACTGTTCTGTGGTCAGACACATTGAAATCAGAAATTCTTTTTGGAAACCATAGACTCTGCATCTTCAGGACTAAACAGGTTTAAGAGCAATGCATGCTTTGATCAAGACAATGCCTTTTTCAGCGAAGGCCTTTCATATTTTAGCAAGAGAATTCTAAACCACATACTGCATTCATTACAACAGCATGGCTTCATATTAAAATAGTCTGGGTGCTGATCTGGCCTGCCTGCACCTTTCACCAATTTAAACCATTTGGAGCATCATGAAACAAAAAAAATACAACAGAGAAGTCCCATTAATGTTAAGAAGCTGACATACTGTATTAGACATGAATGGGACCACAATGCTCTCCCAAAACTCCAAGTACTGGTTTCCAAAGTTCCCCGGTTTCCAAAAAAATTCCAGAAATCACAATGCATGATTTTTTAAACTATTTATTTGTATGATACAGCTTCAAATAAGTATTTGAACACCTGTCTATCAGCTAGAATTCTGACCCTCAAAGACCTGTTAGTCTGCCTTTAAAATGTCCAC
The DNA here is from genome assembly GCF_946808225.1 of Silurus aristotelis. Classification (NCBI taxonomy): domain Eukaryota; kingdom Metazoa; phylum Chordata; class Actinopteri; order Siluriformes; family Siluridae; genus Silurus; species Silurus aristotelis. Next base: position 14,769,658 of record NC_139579.1, read on the forward strand.
CTCCACTACGTTTATTATCCTAAATTAGATGCACCTGTTTGAGGTCGTTAGCTGCATAAAGACACCTGTCCACCCCATACAATCAGTAAGAATCCAACTACTAACATGGCCAAGACCAAAGAGCTTTCCAAAGACACTAGAGACAAAATTGTACACCTCCACAAGGCTGGAAAGGGCTACGGGGAAATTGCCAAGCAGCTTGGTGAAAAAAGGTCCACTATTGGAGCAATCATTAGAAAATGGAAGAAGCTAAACATGACTGTCAATCTCCCTCAGACTGGGGCTCCATGCAAGATCTCACCTCGTGGGGTCTCAATGATCCTAAGGAAGGTGAGAAATCAGCCCAGAACTACACGGGAGGAGCTGGTCAATGACCTGAAAAGAGCTGGGATCACCGTTTCCAATGTTACTGTTGGTAATACACTAAGACGTCATGGTTTGAAATCATGCATGGCACGGAAGGTTCCCCTGCTTAAACCAGCACATGTCCAGGCATGTCTTAAGTTTGCCAATGACCATTTGGATGATCCAGAGAAGTCATGGGAGAAAGTCATGTGGTCAGATGAGACCAAAATAGAACTTTTGGGTCATAATTCCACTTAAAGTGTTTGGAGGAAGAAGAATGATGAGTACAATCCCAAGAACACCATCCCTGCTGTGAAGCATGGGGGTGGTAGCATCATGCTTTGGGGGTGTTTTTCTGCACATGGGATAGGGCGACTGCACTGTATTAAGGAGAGGATGACCGGGGCCATGTATTGCGAGATTTTGGGGAACAACTTCCTTCCCTCAGTTAGAGCATTGAAGATGGGTCGAGGCTGGGTCTTCCAACATGACAATGACCCAAAGCACACAGCCAGGATAACCAAGGAGTGGCTCTGTAAGCATATCAAGGTTCTGGCATGGCCTAGCCAGTCTCCACACTTAAACCCAATAGAGAATCTTTGGAGGGAGCTCAAACTCTGTGTTTCTCAGCGACAGGCCACAAACCTGACTGATCTAGAGAAGATCTGTGTGGAGGAGTGGGCCAAAATCCCTCCTGCAGTGTGTGCAAACCTGGTGAAAAACTACAGGAAACGTTTAACCTCTGTAATTGCAAACAAAGGCTACTGTACCAAATATTAACAATGACTTTCTCAGGTGTTCAAATACTTATTTGCAGCTGTATCATACAAATAAATAGTTAAAAAATCATACATTGTGATTTCTGGATTATGTTTTTTAGATTATGTCTCTCACAGTGGACATGCACCTACGATGACAATTTCAGACCCCTCCATGATTTCTAAGTGGGAGAACTTGCAAAATAGCAGGGTGTTCAAATACTTATTTTCCTCACTGTATATGGACTGTTGTTCACCTAAGAGGAGATGCTACGTAGTGATTAACATGGCTTTGTCCCAAATTCAGAAATAACCTTTTTTTTCTTAAATGGTACATTTGCTAATTTTAAACATTTGATATGTCATGTTATGAATAAAATATGGGTTTATACCATTTTTTGCAATTCTGTTTTTATTTAAATTTTACACAGAAAATGGGGTCATAGTTTACAGAAGTTATTACTGATATCTCTGGCATTGCCTTGTTTATTGTTGTTTTTTGTAAACACACTTTGCTCTATAGGTGATTTCTGTCTATAAATGATCAGTAATTGGTTTCCTTTCATATATTCTGGGCATTAAGTCTTTCAAAAATGTAATATACTACAAAGAATATAAAAAATATACAGTTGTCACTTTGATTTGTATTTATGTCATCTTGATATTTATATTGCATTGTGCTTCTCTCTTTTATTTTTTTTTATTTCTCTATACTTGTCTTCAATTAGACATAATGTATCTAATCCATGATTTATCTTTCTCTTCCTAATCCCATTTTGCAGGTGGTAGTGGTGGTGGTGGTGTGTGTGTGTGTGTGTGTGTGTGTGTGTGTGTGTGGGTGGCTTGAGCTGATTTTTCCCCTCTACTGGACACTGTGTTGATGATGAAGTAGCCCTAAACCTTAGCCTAGCCAAAATCATAATGATTTTTGAAGCTAGTGTAGCGTTAAGTTTATTCCACATGGTCGACCAATCTAAAATCCCAAGGGCACTGCCATTAAGTGAAAAGTGAAGTTAGCTGAAAAGTTCGTTCAGCCTGAACTTGGGAACCTTTTACTGGATATAGATAATTACATTCAATAATTTAGGCTAAAAGTTAAGGTATTTTTTGTACAGTCCCTCATGGATGAGTCATAGGTTTTTTTTTTGTTTTAAACTAGTGGTTTATCCATGTTTGTTGTGCTTTCTATAGCTGCACTACTATTAACACACAAAAATGTTTATGCACACAAAAAGGGATGAGAGACCTGTGCAGGATCCTGTCTGTTGACACAACATCATTTGGACCCAGAGGGTTCACACAATCCACTAATTATAAACACAATTTTAGAGGTGTGTCAACCTTAAGCATGCTCATTATAGTTCTCTATGTAATGTTTATCTCACATGTAAGTAAAACATACACCCAATAGAAAATCACTGGAATCAAACCGAAATAAATTCTATATGCCTTATTTAATGTAGTAATAGTTTCCCTGTAGTTTCTTTGAAAAGCATTTACACATTAGTGATAATCTTATATAACCAGGAACACGACGATGAATAGATTGTTTATGCAGAAACTCATTGTCTCAGGTCATGTTTTTATTGAGCTGTGTTATATTACAGATGGCCCAACTTCAGCTGCAGCTATCCTTTATGATTTACTGACAAGGTTGTGCCTTTGGGCATTCGTTGCCTTAATCACCAGCACATGCCAGTAACATGCAAAATTCAGCTGCAACACTTAAACATGTGTAGTAATACATGTTGTCAAGAATTGTCTATGAAAACAAAAACTATGATATTATAATCTGAAGTATTTACGAACATAAATCATTTTGGGTTTGGTAAGTTTGAAGCCAACCTCCATATAGTAATCATGATAGGGAATACTTGTAAATGTCTAGAATAGTGCATAAGTATACAATTTGAAGCCCAGCTTTAGTTTGTTTAATCAATTATGGACATGTCACATTATACTGCCGTCACTATTTATAAGTACTGCAGTGTTTTTTTTTTTTTTCACACTTCCACAATCAAAGCACAGAATGAAGCCGGATACTTGTGCCTGCCATTTTGTGTACACACGAACAAAGGAAAATTGCATAAACCCACCCTTATGTGATGCATCTGGTATGAATTCAGGGTCACTCTCATTCTGAGACGATCTTATGTCATCCTCGGGCTCAATTCAAGCCAATTTAGACTGGACGCATTTCTGATGAGTGCCACATGCAGCAGTTACTTATCCATCTTAAACAATTCATTCCACACCAGCTGCTTTAGAGGCGGGTAAAATGCAAGCCCATGTGTGACACTGGATTTTATTTTTTGCTGTCCCAATTTTTTCACTTTCACTCACAGTGAGTAAAGTAAGTAAATTACACTTCCTATATGCTGTGAACCTCCATTCAATGTGGGATATGTACATAGTCATATTAGTATTTGTGCTGTATAAGTGATTTGAAAAAAAAAAAGATATGATTCAAAAGAAAATAACAATGCAGGTACTGTTTACTTAAGTACCAGCATTATCCGGGTTGAGATGGGTTAAGTGATCAAAAGATAGGCCAGCTACCAAAAGACAGGTAAATACAGTATGTAAGAATAGTGCTGGTGAAGTTTCTGACTTACTGCTACTAATGCTACTAGTTATTTATAAAACAGAAAAGTAAGGCAATAGGAAAATACTAACATTTTTGGATCAGTCTATTAAAAAAGGTTAAAAGCAAACTGCAAACTGGTCTCCCAGTTCTGCCTGTGATTTTGCACCTGGTAGCTTGTCAGGCCTAGTTGCATTTTTAGCAGTAATGGATTTATAGCTGCTCTGTTTTGATCAGCAGCTGCTTTTGTGCAGATTCCTTTGCCTAGCAGATGAATGACTGTTCTCTGACTATTCCTGCTGTATTGGATTCGGCTGACCTTGTTTTTTCTTCTTCTTCTTCTTCTTCTTCTTGCTGCTAACATAAAGATGCTCTTCAAGACTACGGATTAGCCACCTTATTGGCAAACCACGGTTTCAAACTGAGGAGGAGCACAGTAGGATCAAATGGTTGTTATTACAACTGCTCGGCAGGGAAGGATGTGAATCAGAAACTCAGAGCTAATCCTGCTAAGGAAAAAAAGCAGACGAATGGAAATATTTGAGAGGGAAGGAATCCCTGTAAATCCTGATGAAAATCCTGGTGAATTGATGGCATAGAAGAACATATAGCAGAAAGCGTAATAGAATGAATGAGGATAAAAGAAAATGATGTGCTTTTGAACTAGGCTGTACCCATCTATATATATTTGAACAATTGTGTAAGTAATCATGTATTGTGTTCAAGTCACTAGATCTAAATAAAAAATGTGTTTAAAATATTTGGCCTACATGGACAAATGATGGAGGGGACAGAAAAAAAGTTGAGTTTGCAAAGATGAGACATAACTAATTTAAAACAACCTTGTTTTTCTTCCATGGAAAACATAGGTTGGACATTTGAAGAGTGTGACAGGAAAGTAAAAAAAAAAAAATATATATATATATACTATATATATATATATATATATATATATATATATATATATATATATATATATATATATATATATATATATAGGAGAGCAGGACAATTAGGGGGAATGCACTAGTAGGTGGGGAGGAGTAGAGAGAGAGAGAGAGAGAGAGAGAGAGAGAAATGGAATGGTTAAGGGGAATGAGAAGGAGAAAGAGAAATAGAGGTGAGTTTGATGTCCTCCTGAAGATGTTGAAAACTAATATGGTATTTCTTTCAGTAGTGTATAGTGAGCAAGCACACGAGCAAGAAAGGTATTTTCTGAGGAATTTATGTAAACCACTGTCACATACTGAAGAACTATATCATTCTCTCACAGAGAAAAAGAGATCATCACATGCTCAGGCAGCATCAAGAAGGAAATCTTTCTCTTTCACGCACACAATCTCCCATATGCACCTACATACACATTCTCACACACTCACACAGCCTTTCTGTTTCTGTAAATGTTCCAGTTTAGCTTCTATCACTCAGAGTTGGCCCCAGTAACCCTTATGTGCTTCAGGATATTTCGGAATCCAACCACTTAAAACTGGTGGAACTAAAAGCATTACAACACTGGTCTGTCTAAAGGCAGCCAACTGGTTTGGAGACTAAAATATTTAACCGAAATGGACCTGAACATATTTAGCTATTATTGATTTAAAACACAAACTATATGACAAATGGGTTTCAAGTCTATAATCATAATAAATGATGGTGCGGGTAATCCAATGGTTGTGAAACCTCTTACATAAAAGTATTATTACGTCAATAACACCAATTCAGCAATTTTTTATATTGTACAGATTTTACAATGTAAGATCATTTAAACTAAAAATAAGCTATACAAACAGAATACAAATGATTTAGCAGAATCACTAAGCTATTGAGCAAAAAAAAAGGTGCATCAGCTGTGCATATCTTCATCAAGCACTTACTCTCTGACTGCTTGGACGTCAGCTTGTCTGCATCAGCCGCACAGTTCTCATATCTGATTGCAAGCAGAAAAGAGAAACGCAGAAAGGCACACTTACCCTGAGAGGAGCATGAGAGCAGAACGAGAGCTGCAGCCTCCCGTTGCACTGGGACATCTCCGTTCACTTAGCGCATCTCTCTGGGGAAGGCTCGAGGAGCTGAGACACTCGCAGTGTTGCTTAAGGTGATGCCGGAACTGTGCCTCACACACAAGCACGCACACTCACGTCGTAGAAAGTGTGTGCGTGAGTGCGAAGACACGGACGGTGTTGCACGTCCACGCTGAATAAAAAAAAGTGAGGATCTGCTTGGGAGGAGGGTTTAAATTCCAGAAAAGTCCAGAATATATTTCTCAGTTTCTCGCATCACTGAGGGGGTCTCACACTTCAACACGCTCTTGGCACACACCATGGACACACACGCTCATGCACAGATTCACAGAGGTTCTCGGTCTCCCACTGCTGCAGTCTTGTGGATGTGTGTAAGGAGGGGATGTAAAAAAAAAAAAAAGGAAGGGGGTGAACAGGGAGGCAGAACAGGAGATTGAATTGGAAAGGGTTAGGGAAGAGATAGAGAGGGGGAAGTGTGAGAAAGAGGAGAAGGAAAAGAAGTGTGGTGGAGAGAAAAAGAGAGAGAGAGAGAGAGAGAGAGAGAGAGAGAGAGTGCTCTGGGAAAGTCCGGACTCATACTAGTCAGCATGCGTTGATCAGTAAGCAGTTATATAATCACTGAACAGGGAAATGTGTGTGCGCGTGTGTATGTGTTTGTATGCCTGCATGTTTGTCTTCTGTTCTGTCAGATTGATTTTAGCTTATTAGAAGATGACACAGAAAAAGAGAGGAGAAAAAAAGAGAGGACAACAGAAAGGAGAAAGGTGGATGCATCAGTAATTAGAATGTTAATTAATGTGTGTCTACTATTTGACTAGTAATTAACAGCAATCCTCTGGGACTGGATCAACCACTTAACCACTGCTTCTGACACAGCAGGAACACACACACGCATTGTCATTTTATTCTTAGTAGTATGTTTTTGTTGTTGTCAGATAGGATCCTAATTTAAAGATACCACAAGCTTAGGCCAAATGCTATGTGAACGTCTTGTATGCATTTAGAATACTTGTTTAATCTCTTCATTTCTTAGTATATTTTGCCATCTATAAAACATCTACTCAAAGGCAAAAACATTTTATCTGCATCACTTCAGGCTTTGTACACTTTAAACCTTTTGGCCCACCATTATCTAGCTAATCAAGACAAGAAGGCTAGACACGGCTAAATGCCTGCCGCTTAACTCCTTAGGACCCTCTCTGAAAAGGAAACCCTCTGTTGACTCTTTTTTAGCGATGGACAGGATGGAAGAAAGAACAGGAATAATAAACAGATTGAAAGGTTGGATTGATTGTATAATCCAGTAGCTATAAGAGATTGGTGAAAAGGTGGGTTTTTAGTCTTTGTTTAAAGATACTCAGACAGTCAGATGAAGTTCATTCCACCACATATGTAATGACAGAGAAGATGCCTTGATGCATTATTTCCTGTTACGACAAAAGATGGTGGTTCCAAAACAAATTGATTTGGATGTAACATTTAACTCTTTATTTTCCTTTCCTCTCAGCAGCAGGGTGCATTATTCCTACCTATTAGGAAATAGGAAATGTACAGTGAAATTATGTATTTGGTCTGTCACAATGCGTAGGTAGGTGATACATGTCCCTTAATGCCATGAAGACTAAAGAGCTCATTGTGGACTTCCAGAAATCCAACAGCAGGAGTCACGCCCCTGTCTAGATCAACAGAACTGAGGTAAAATGGGTCTCCAGCTTTGAGTTCTTAGGAGTCCACATCTCTGAGAATCTGTCCTCGCACCAGCACGCTTCAGCTCTGTTTAGATAGGTGCAACAGCATCTGTACTTGTTGAGGAGACTTAAGAAAGTCCATATGTCCCCAGGGATATTAATCATTGCATCATTGCGGTGATTGCATCCTGCATTAAATCAGGGTGCGGTATGGAGCTTTACTGTGTGTGAACTTAAAGCCCTGCAAAATGTGGGCAAAATCACCCAACACATCACTGGCACCCAGCTACCTGCCATTGATCACCTTCACCACAGCAGAGGTCTGTGCAGAGCTCACAACATTATCAACTACTTCACACATCGCAATATATATATATATATATATATATATATATATATATATATATATATATATATATATATATATATATATATATATATATATATATTACACTTGCAATCAGAAATATTCAACCCCTGAAGAGTTTTAAGGATTTATAAATAAAAATCTTTTCAAAGTGCAGGATTCTGCTTTGGATGGCTTCTTAATGAGTTTAGTGATACATTAAATCAACACAGAAAATGTATGATGTAGTATTTGTGTGTAACAGTATATTTTGTTAAGATCACCATGTCACAATTATTCAACCCCTATATAATATTGTTGTTTTTAAAGCTTTCTGACAGTTTTTAAGAAGTGGAGCTGAAACATCATTAAGCCTTTGGGAACTCTATAACGATCCTTCATTTGTTTCAGCTCCACTGCATATATAAACCCCAACCATGAAGGTGTTCAAGGAGTTGCAATCATGGGAAAGACAAAGGAGCCTCCACAAAAGCTGAGAGAGGAGATTATTTCAACACATCTGAAGGGCTTTGGGTATAAGAAGATTTCCAAAAGATTTAACATTCCAAGAGACACCATTGGGAGCATTATAAGAAAGTTTAAAACTTATGGAACAGCTGCAAACCTGCCTGGCTGTGGGAGAAAGCTCACAATTTCATCAAGGGCCCTTAGCAACTTAGACAGGTCAACTAAGACAAACCCCCGTGTGACTGCAAGACAGCTACAGGATGACATGATGAAGGCTGGTACAAGTGCTTCAGTGGCAACTATAAGACGTGCACTGAATAATCAAGGACTTCGTGGCTCGACCTCCAGACGCACTCCACTCTTGACCTCAAGGAACATCAGGAGTCGACGAGAATATGCCAGGAGGAATTTGGATAAAACTACAGAGTTCTGGAAGAAAGTACCATGGACTGATAAAACCAAACTGGAACTTTTTGGACATATGGACCAGTGGTATGTCTGGCATGCAAAAGGTCAGGCTTATGACCAGAAGAATACCATCCCCACGGTCAAGCATGGAGGTGGGTCAATAATGATGTTGGGCTGTTTTTCTGCGGCAGGAACTGGCAATCTTGACTTTGTACTGGGCATTATGGATTCCCAGAAATACCAGGTCATTTTGAAGAAGAACGTGATGCCTTCTGTTGACAAATTAAACCTTGGTGATCATTGGATCTTCCAGCAAGACAATGATCCCAAGCACACCTCCAAATTAAACAAAGCTTGGTTGGGGAAAAGATGCTGGAGTGTCCTGGAGTTGCCTTCTCAGTCACCAGATTTAAATCCAATTGAAAATCTTTGGTGGGATTTGAAGAAGGCAGTTGCAGCACGGAAGCCGTCAAACATCACTGAGTTAGAGGCTTTTGCACGTGAAGAATGGGCAAAGATTCCAATCGAGAGTTGTAACAAGCTTGTCAGCAGTTTTTTGTTTTTCTCATTTATTTTCATCAATATCACTGTATTGTCTATTGAGGTGAGGGGGTTGAATATTTCTGATTGCGAGTGTGTGTATATATATATATATATATATATATATATATATATATATATATATATATATATATATATATATATATAAAATGATTGAGAGATATTAATACTTATCATCAGAGTACTTAGCTAGCTTGCTAGCATCAAAGTAACATCTATATAAATGCCAAGTCCAAGATTTCTCAGCAAAGCATTGCAAAGTTTGCCTTGCATCCACTGGCATGCCTTCTTGGCATATTGTATCCTGCTCCCATCTCTTTCACAGGAAAATGATGCACATAAACACTGTCGTCTACATGATGTAAAAGAAGATGTGATTTATCAGACCAGACAGGCTAACATTCACTCCCGACACACATCTATAACGCGGGTGCGGGCAGTAAAATACTTGTGTGTGTGAGTTGCAGGAGAATACAATACTTCTGGAAAAATATAAAAAATATATTTAAAAAATATTATTAATTAATTATTTATCTACTGCAAACTCTCACGTGGTTCATGCGCAGACTATTAGACTACTAGAATAATCTATAATCTAGAATACACTAATCAAAAATGTCTGAAGCACAAGACAGAGGTGAGTCTCTAAATGCTGCAAATATTAAAAATTGTATGTGACAGCAACATGAGTACTTTGCTGCAACAAATGCAGCAAAGTGGTCATGTACAACAGGCACAAGTCTGGAACTTCAGGTCTGAAGCCTCATGTGTGAACAGTTTTGAAAGGGCAGCCTTCCCTGTCGTTTATCGCAAAGCAATCAAAAGTGTCAAGTGCACTAAAAGATGAAACGAGAGAAAAATTTAGTTTGTTCCGACTTTAGAACTTATAACACCGTTTTTGGCAAGGGTTTTAATAAACTAGCACAGCACCTCGTTGACACAGCAGCCAAGATTGGAAAAGTCAATGTGAAGGAAATGCTGCCTTATTTAACGACAGTGTCACTAAGTGAAAGGGCATGAACACTAAAAAGAGCTTTTGTCAATGACATGATCAATACAATTGTGAAATATACGTAATTCCACAGTGACAACTGACATCTGGACCAAAAATTATCGGAAAACTTCCTTCCTATCAGCCACAATACATTACATAGATGCAAATTATGACTTGGTGTCAAGAATGCTGTTTGCAACACTATTTGATGCAGGCATTTTAAAACTGGCAAACATTTGCTATTTCCAATTCTCAGAGTATTTGGATTGGATAGTTCACAGGCCAAGAAACTTGTTTTTCTCTCTGACAGGGAAGCGAGGATGATGGCAGCTTTAACGCAGCTTCACAAAACTGAACCGTAGTGCTCACATATTCAACACCATTTTTTCACAGGCGTTCTCATTGGCTGTGTTGGACAAAACACCCGAAGTTGGCCACATTCTACATTCATAACTCCCAAACTGCGACAGTTAAAGATGATTGATGATACCGAAAGACAAGCTGTGATACATGCTGTCAAAGTGCTAGTTGAGGAGTTGGGGTTTGATAAAGACACAGGGAATTCTACCACCACAAGCAAAAAAGGCTACTATTTATGATTTTGTAGAATGGAGGGATGCTGATGATACCATAGACAAAGACGTGTCAATCAATTCAGAAATAGTGTGATATTTAAAGGTAAAGTTGGACGGATCAGAAGCACATGGGCCCAAGGATGTTCTCCAGTGGTAGAAAAGACAAGGTCAAGAATTTCCGAGATTAAGCAAATTACCACGCTCTGTATTGGGTATTCCAGCTTCCAGTGCACCATCGAAAAAAACTTTCAGTATTTGCGCATTCTCGAACGAAGACGCATAATCTGAAGCCCTCATCATTGAATGATATGCTATTCTTGCATAAACACATTAAGGAGATGTAATTTAGGTAAATTCTGTTATTATTATAATTATAATTATTATTATTTGGCTAAATATTGAAAATGTGCCTTTTTTATCACATTGTTTCCGTTGATGTTCTACTTTCTAAGAAGTTTGTTGTTCATGTTCTATGTTCATCATATACACAAGAACCAAACTTTAATAAAATAAAACGTTTATTTTCAACGTTGAATTTTTATTTATATTCAGAAGGGAAGCAAGTAAAACAAAATAAAAGCAGATTAGCAAAATAATTAAACTACTTATATATTTACATTTATGCACAAAACTTAAATATTGCGGTCCAGAGAGGAGCGGGTCTGAAAAAATCAGTCTTGTGCAGGTCTCTACCTGCGGGTGGGAGCAGGACAAAAAAACACATTTTTGTGGAGCGCTGGTCGGAGCAGATGTGCGGCGTGGAACTCCTCCAGGAGCGCTGGATCTGTCCCGCCTCGCCACCCATGACCATTCCGCAGGGCCGTAGCCCACCCAGTTCATGAGGTATTCCAGGCCTCTGCCCCGACGACGAGAGTCCAGCACCTCCCGCACCGTATAGACCGAGGGTTGTTCCAATACTTCAGGCGGAGGGGGCCCGACCTCGCTGGGGCGTTGGGCAGTCGGTGGATGGTGTGGCTTGAGAAGTGACACGTGGAAGGTGGGGTGTATCCGGTACTGTGGTGGGAGTTCCAGCCAGTATGCCGCCTCATTGACCTGCCTTTTGATCCTGAACGGCCCGATGTACTGGGGGCTCAGCTTCCTGCAGGGAAGCCGCAGTCGGAGATCCCTGGTGGACAGCCAGACCCAGTCTCCGGGCCTGAAAGCGGGGGCTTCCGACCATCGTGCATCCACATGTCGCTGGGTTTCCCTCACTGCCCTGCGCAGCTGAGTGTGTGTGGCCTCCCATGTCCGGACGCTCTCCCGGAACCAGTGGTCCACCACAGGCACATTGGAGGGCTCATCGGACCAGGGAAACAGTGGGGGTCGGAAACCCAACACGTATTGAAAAGGTGTGAGACCTGTGGTGTCTTGCCGCAACGAGTTCTGTGCTTTCTCTGCCCAGGGCAGGAACCGGCTCCACTCCTCCTGGTCCTGATGGCAATATGTCCTCAGGTACCTCCCCAGTTCTTGGATCTTCCGCTCGGTCTGGCCATTCGACTGGGGGTGGTAACCGGACGACAGGTTGACGGTGACTCCCAGTAGTTGGAAAAACGCCCTCCAGACATGTAAGGTGAACTGAGAGCCTCGGTCTGACACTATCTCCTCCAGGAGGCCGAAGTTGCGGAAGACGTGATGGAAGAGCGCCTCCGCTGTTTCCAGAGCTGTGGGGAGGCCTCGGAGAGGGACTAAGCAGCAGGTCTTGGAGAACCGATCGACGACCACGAGAACGCAGGTAAAACCCTCCGACCGTGGCAGGTCTGTGACAAAGTCTATGCCGATGTGTGACCACGGCCTTTGTGGTGTAGGTAGGGAAACGAGTTTGCCCATTGGAAGATGTCGTGGAGTTTTTGAGATGGCACAGATGTTGCAGCCCCGGACAAACTCGGCCACAGTGTTGCTCATACCTGGCCACCAGTATCGCCCCTGAACCAGACGCAGGGTCTGCCTTCTGCCTGGGTGCCCTGAACCGGGGACTTCATGGACTGCTCTGAGTAAGGCCTGTCGACACACCGGAGGAACAAAGGTCCGGTTCCCGGGACAACCAGGTGGCGCCGGTTCTCCTCGTGTGGCCCTGCGGATGTTCTCGTCCAACTCCCATATGATCAGGCTCAGAACGATCGTCGGAGGCAAGACAGGCCCAGGCTCGGTGGGTTCCTCAGGTCCATACACCCTGGAGAGAGCATCGGCCTTACCGTTCTTTGATCCTGGCCGATAGGTGATGCTGAAGTTAAACCGGGTAAAAAAGAGAGCCCACCGTGCCTGACGGGGGTTTAGGCGCTTGGCCTTACGGAGGTACTGAAGGTTCTTGTGGTCCGTGATGACTGTGAAAGGATGGACAGCCCCCTCCAGCCAGTGTCTCCACTCCTCCAGGGCCAGTTTGATGGCTAGGAGTTCTCGGTTACCAATGTCGTAATTCTGTTCTGCTGGTGACAGCTTTTTTGAGAAGTAGGCACAGGGATGGAGTCAAGGGGGAGTCCCCGACTGCTGGGAGAGGGTGGCCCCTACACCCGTGGAAGATGCGTCCACCTCAACAACAAACGGGAGCTGGGGGTCAGGACGACGAAGAAGCGGAGTGGCACAGAACCTCATGCGTAGCTCCTCTAAGGCCTTTTGTGCCTCTGGGGTCCTGGGGAACCGGCAGTAGAAGTTGGCGAAGCCTAGAAACCTCTGGAGTTCCTTGATCGAGGTGGGAATGGGCTAATCCTGTACAGCCATCACCTTCCTTTCATCCATCCTGATGCCTTCTGCGTTGATGTTGTAACCCAGGAACTGTATCTGGAATATATCTATTCCATATCTATATATATATATCGATGGAATTCACAGTTGGGACGGTTGAGATATAGCCGGTTTTCTCGCAGCCGGGCTAGGACCTGGGTGACGTGCTCGTGATGTTCTTGCAGCGTCCTGGAGTAGATCAGGATGTCGTCAATGTAAACGATTACAAACCGATCGAGGAAGTGACGGAAAACCTCGTTCATACAGTTTTGAAAGACCGCCGGAGCAATGGAAAGGCCATACGGCATGACCCGGTATTAATAGTGACCAGAGGGAGTAATGAACATGGTCTTCCACTCGTCCCCTTCGCGGATGCGCACCAGGTTGTACGCGCTTCGGAGATCCAGCTTGGTGAAGACGCGAGCCTCACGTAGTTCTTCCAAGGCCGCTGGGACCAGGGGGAGCGGATACGGAAGCGGGGCGATCTGTGCATTAAGGCCCCTGTGGTCGATGCATGGGCGTAATCCCCCGTCCTTCTTTAACACGAAGAAAACAGCTAGAGGCCGCCGGGGAGGAAGACTGGGTGATGAAGCCCTGTCGGAGGGCCTGTTGGATGTAACCCTCCATTGCTTGGTGTTCCGGGGCTGACAAGGGATAGACCCGACCTTTCGGTAGCTTAGCACCAGAAATGTCTGAAGAAAGCGTGAAATTACTCACCGTCTGACGAGGAGGCCTCACAGGACATTGGGCCACACGATGTCCTCTCTCTCCACAGTAGAGGCAAGCTCCAGCCGCCCACCGGCGCTCCCTTTCCTGCCGAGACAGCCGCTGTGACCCGAGTTGCATGGGTTCGGGTTCTGGAGTTGTTGCCACCGCCATAGCCTGTGCTGGTTTGACCTCGGGGGATTTGCAGGCTGCCAGGTGTTGAGAGACTCGGATGGATCTTTGGATAAATGCCTCAAGCCCCAGAGAGTCATCATAAGTGGCCATCGCCAGCCTGAGCTCCTGATTTAGGCCTCTGCAATATACAGCCAACAGCGCTTTCTCATCCCAACCACCAGATGCCGCGAGAGTGCGGAAGCGGAGGCTGTAACTCGACACGCTGTCTGTCCCCTGGTGGAGGTTAAGCAGCTGATCGGCGGTTGAGGTATCCCTGGGGGCGGTGCTAAAAACCTCTGTGAAATGACTCGTGAAAGCGGCGTATGACGTCAGGGCTGGGCTCGCTAGCACTCTTCTGGTGAGTAGCGAGATCAGAAACGCGACCTTTGCTCGTTCGCTAGGAAAACAAACATTGTGGTCGCATCTCGATGTAGATGGCCGCCTGAAGCAGGAAGCCATGACATTCCGCCGCAATTCCGGAAAAAGACGCTGGGAGAGCCATCGGGCTGCTGGATGGTGGAGGAGTTTGGTGCGCGGCTTCCGGCCGGAAAGCCTCCCGAAACGTGGCGGTGAGCTCCCTCACGAACTCGGATGCAGCAACGGGCTGGTCCTCCATGCTGAGGTAACGCGTTTTTTTTCCTTCCGTGTTCTGGTGCCCCTCAGTTTGTGCAGGTCCGTTCTTCTGTCAGGCGAAAGAACGTGCCGGAAACCGAAGTGAAATCCACAAGGCTTTTTAATGAGAGAAAACAGGGCAAAGCACGAAACGGGAAACCGTAATGAAACCCCAGGTTAGCTAAACCAGGTGAGAGCTAAGATCAGACAGATGCAAAACAATAACACATAGAGTCACGTAGCCAACGGTAAACTATGCTGTGTAGCTTGGGTAGTCCGACAGTGTTCTGTTGCCTAAGCTGTAAAACGGACAATGAGATGGTGGAGGAATGGGGGTTATATAGCATGGGAACTGATGAGGGCCAGGTGTAGCTGATTAGTAAGTGGGAGAGTGGCTTGGAGTGATAGGTAAAGGTGTCGCTGGTGGATCCCTGACAGCGGGACAGAACCTTGCGGAAAAATCGGTTTCCTGCAGTGCAGATCTCTAGTTCAAAGTCCCAAAAGCTGGTGAGAGAATCTGGCCCAGTTAAGTTAATATCTTTGGTGTCCTTAAACACTGGGTGGTGTGGGAAGAACGCCAAGATGGCTGCCAACCTGGAAATGTGTGCTGAGAAACCAGTAGTGTGAGCTGCTAAATTGGAAATGCGTGCCACCAACCCGAAAGTGCGTGTCACGAACCTGGAAGATTCTGACAGTACATTTGATGTGTAAATTTGCCAATCATTGCATCCTGGTTTTGTTTACATTTTACTGGGTGCCTTAACTTTTTTAGAACTGGGGTTATAGTATGTGCAACATATTTCAGAATGATTATTATTCTTTCACAAAGAAAAACAATCTGGATGGGACTTGTGGGAGAGTTTTTGTAATGCTGTGTGTGTAACGTCTCTAAGAGCTCTATTAGTTTGTGCTAGAGGCAGAGGAGGACAAGGTTTAGCTGCCTCTCACATTCTGTCTGTTGGTGTTAAGACAGTCTCAGCTGCCCAGCTATGGGAAATGGAGAACTCCATGGCGGAGCACTTCCAGAAGTGATTCCAAGAAAGGAAAGCACGATGTGTACTGACTTGGTTTCTCTAAGGACATTAAGTTATCAGCGCTCAAAGTGAATTAATCTAGACATGCAGTGTAGTCATCTCCTCCCTTACTTACAATGTATTTATATAATAGAAAATTTTGCATATTTAATTTCCTAATCTGTTAAAGTTAAGGCCACTATTTGTATGTATTTATTTATTAATTTTTTTTTTGCAAAATTAAATCAATTTAAAAATAAACATTAATTTCTTTTTTAGCACATTAAGGTTTTGGGTCTGTATTTTCCAGTCTGCAGACTCTCTGGGCTATAAGGTGGTCTGTTTTTTTAGTTAGTTTAATTGTTTTGCTCTCCCTCTGCTCATAGTTTAATTAGATACTCATTGTTGGAAAAGAGTAAAAACCTTAATGAAACTTTATCAAATTAATGAGACAAAATGTATTATTGGAAAATTGTTTAATTTAGGCTATAGCAAACAAACCAGAAACCAAATCTATATTTCAAAACATAGACCAGTAGTCTTTGACATGGATCTAAATGTAGAATCAATGAGCCACCCACCAAGCAGATTCTATAAATAGGCTTAATTTAAATCCTTTTTTTTCATTATACTTGTATAAAATTAGAAAAATAACTATGGTATGGCTGATGATGTACCAAGTTGTGTAAAAAGTAAAAGACATATTCTGTAAAAAAAGAGTGGGAGACAGATTACCTCTTTTCAAATGTCAATAAAAAAAAGTGTATGCCTCATATGTGAAGCTAGCATAGTGGTGTCCAAGAAACACAACACACAGGAACTTCAATGCCAGCTGTCTTCTGGGTACATCACACAGGATAAAAAAGTTTGAATTGAAAGCAACATTAAGCAGGGCACATTTCTTTTATCCAGACCTTGCAACTGAAGCTTCATTTGGGGTTCCTAGTTTTTTTTGACAAAACACAAAATAATAATTCTTGTATTGTGACATTGTCAAGAAAGCAATGACTATGATGGTAAACACACTGTTTAGGATCACAAAAATGGGAATGAAACGATGTCTGAATACAAATACAAAGCAAAGAAAAAAACAGTGTAAAATCAGACTTTTTGTTGCAACTGTGGCAAATGACTTCTGAATATTTAGTTAAGTTTAAATATTTACAGTTAAAATTATAAATGTATTTAGCTATGTTATTTTTATTTTTATTATTATTATATATAAGTATATTTTTTCTTCTCTTGGTAATGATGTTTTGTTCTTGCTTGTATTTTTCTTTGATCTTAGACATTATTTATACATTATTGCACAAGTGGATTATTGTTCACTTGCATGCACACATTGCTATAAAATATGCCATTGTCCAGCTTTTGTTGAAATTATAGGAAGCCCTATTTGTTGTCATGCATACAGCAATCCCTTTTTTTATTATGATCTGGTTCTTGGGCTTGTGATTCTTCAGTAATCTTACTTTTGCAGTGTTTCGATGTTCATTCATAATGTTAATTTACAACAGCACTGAAATGCAACACTGCAATGAGTGAATGTATATGAATATATTTATATATTTTTTTCAATACAGTAAAACATTTTCTTTGATAAATATAATTTTAGCTGTAATTGCTTATCCGCCAATTGGACATACCAAGATTGTGGCTGACGTGCAAGTATCTGGGAGGGAAAGAAACTCTTTTCACTTATTTACAGTTGCATTGCATTGATAGTTAGCCATACTCCAAAGCTAAAAATAGTGTGATGATGAGAAGGAAAATTCTTTGCTCCATCTGCTCTCTTCTCCTCTAGTTAGATGCTCAAGCTTTCTTATCTCCCTGCACATGAATAAGCTTGTTGACTCATGCCTCAGCTGTGCCCTTGTAGGTCATTTTACTTCCTTTTTGCTGTTTAGTAGTGTGGTTTGTCACAATTAATTTATAGTCAATAGCATTTGTTTATTTTCCATCTATTAAAATTTAAATCACAAAGAAATTCCACATAGTGTTTATCATTTTTGCTTTTTAGATCCAGGGTTCCCTGAGCTACATGTCCTCCCTGTGGTCAAATGGGTTTAATCAGAACTTCCACTCATTTTTTAAACATGACAGTAGGTGGATTATTTGCTTTAAACTGCCCCTAGGTGGGAATGTGTGTGAATCTAAAATTAGGGAAGTCAGTCCACCTATTTTTTGACATTTTGACATGTATTTTATTTATTTATTTATTTTTTAAATTGGGACAGAAAGTAGACATTTTTAGACACATCATCCTTAGGCTGCTTGGCTCTGTAAGTGCCTCCAGGTCTTTTACTATAATCCTGTGGTAACTGCTTGCTGTGTAACTACTAGGTGTAGTAGTACATTAAGGTGTATTATTAATGTGGTTTGGGCAGATGTAATGAGACCTTAGGAAACTAGTGCATCTAAATGTCCTCTCCAGTGCAGCATATGGTCGATGGAAAGCAGATGTGATTAGTATCATAATTGCTGATTGTATAAATTCCAATTCCATCTTTGCAGTGTGAGCACAACTCCTGGTATGTACATTAAAAAGAAAACAGAGTGGTAAGTAACACTTGTACATTCCCCACATTCAGAAGTTTCTTTCCTCTTTACATACTTGTATGCACACAAATACACAATGTTATCTCTATAATAACATGGGGTTTAGTGATCATTAGACACAGATGGTGGCTGCTCAAATAGCCAAACTTTAATTGTTATCTGTACTACTTATAGCAACACACTGACCCCAATTCTTTCAAAAAGCAATGCTTCAGAACACATTGCAATTTAAATATGGTGTTACAAATCAAACACTGACTGAAAGTAAAAGACTTCAGGATTCATTTATGAACTGTAATTAGGGGCACATTTTGTCTCTCGTTTGTCTTTACATGTTTTTTTGTTCATGGTTGTCTATGTTCTATGTCTTATGTTATGATTTTTTTTTTTTTGTTCTTTTTGTGTTTCGTTTTATTGTGTTTTGGTTTGTATGTGTGCACTTTATAAAAAATCACAAAATGTCAGATTTTTACTGGAATTAAACCAAACAAACAGGATACAATATAAAATGATTTGTTTAGGGTAACTGCAAATTATTTTTGTTGTAATTTAATCCTCTTGCACTGCTACATGCTATGCTAATAAAGCAATTTCTTAAACCTAAGGAATTTAAGTTTACTATTAAGTTACACAATGTCACCAAATGTATGTAGATGTATGACCATCATGCCCATATGTGGATCCTTCTCAACTCTTATATTGCATAGATTGTATGCTTTAGAATTACGATTTCCCTTTAAGCTTAGGTAAGTGAGGCTGTGGGAGCGTGGTCAGATTGTGTCTGGTTGTGTTTTCAGTAACTGTTGTGTTGTGCGAGTGGTGAAGCGCAAACTTGAATAGGGTGGAAACACACACCCTTCACACACCGGGTTCTACAAAAAGTGCTACTTTGTTTTGTTTTTTTTTGGAGAGGACATTGTTACAGAACCCCCCTCCTAGTAACACCTTCAGAATGTCTTCTGTGTTCACCCAGCATTGCTCCTCTGGATCGTATCCTTTCTAATCAACCAAGTATTGTAGTCACCCTCTCCTACATCGTGACCTCAAGAGGCATGCTCCATCAATGGAAGGAGAGGTTTAGGCTTGGGTCATTGCTGCTCAGTGGTGTGCAAACCAGCTTGAAAGGAGTGACATGATCAGAAGGTGAAATACAGTACTGAGGAGGCAGTTGCAAACAGTAAGTAATAGGGTTGATCTGGCACACTATCTTGAATGGTCTGATGAAACGAGGGCTTAGTTTTCTCCATAGTAGCTTTAGTTTGAAATTGCATGTGGATAGCCAAACCATCTGGCCAGGTTGAGTAGAGGGGTGAGAGGATCTTTTCTGATTGGCATTTAGTTCTTGGCTTTAGACAGCTTTTTGCAGGCGTACATTAGCAAATTTAGCTCGCAAGAAGAAAAATATTTATAAGTAATTAT
Source organism: Silurus aristotelis (assembly GCF_946808225.1). Classification (NCBI taxonomy): domain Eukaryota; kingdom Metazoa; phylum Chordata; class Actinopteri; order Siluriformes; family Siluridae; genus Silurus; species Silurus aristotelis. The sequence goes on from NC_139579.1 coordinate 14,789,606, forward strand.
AATGGGTTATAATTACTCAATTAAATTAAGTTGTTGAATTAACGGTAGTGGAATTAACGTTACAATTATTTGGTCTGTTTGTCCACCAAACAGACAGTATAATCTTTTATTAATTCTACAAAAGGGGTATCTCCCCAGCCAAGAAAGACGTGACCCCCCCCCCTTACTTTATACCTTACAAGTAATAGAGCATGAAATACGATAAAATATTGCAGTGACTTTGAAATGTGAGTGCCACTCAGAGACAATCACTTATGAAAAATAATGAATAAACAATTCAATGAATAAAACAAATGCAACATAGAACTAAGTACACAAACATACATAAAAGAGGAAAAGAAGTTAAGAATATGTAAAAGGAGGAAGAGAAGAAAAAACGAAGAAAGAGAGAGAAAGGAAGAAAAGGAATTGCAAGCTTAACTTCAAAAATAACCACAACCTAAATGAGAATCATCAAGAAATTCAAATTCACCTTAATAAAGGGGCTCGAGCTTAAACACGCATTTAAATAGTCTTAAAAACGGTTATTTGTATTGGCTTTTGCTGAACGAGTGTTCGAATGCGGTAGACAAAGGAAATTCTTGAAGAGTCCGTTAGAAGGCAGTTAGAAGTTTTTCCAGGTTCTCCTAAAGTTCTTGAAGGTAAAGCTTGTTTAAAGATCTGCCTCAAAGGGTTTGAGTCCCGTCTCAAAGGAGAGTTCTTGAGCCACGATTAGTGGGGTTCAGGACATTTTGAAGGTCCCCAAGCCACACCCATCTTTGGTGGAATAGCCAATGCCAGGCATGAACTTTCAGAGGGCGAAACTTACTTTGTTCTTGCGTTTGTGGGGATAACTTGTTTATGCTTGGTTTGGAGAACTTTTAAAGTTTTATGTGTGTGTCTTATACATTTTTATGTTGTTTATGTTTCGTATTTTAACATTACCAATTTTGTGCCCTGGCTTATCAAAATTGCCATATTGTCAGGTATGCTCCAGCCACGCCTCCTTCCGCGGCTCTCTCTCTGCTGCTCCCAGCACTAATTGCCGACACCTGTTCCACATTACCTGGCCCCTTCATAAATTCCTATTCCAACTTTACTCGCTGTCGGATCTACTTGTCATGTTATGTGATTTACCGGATTCCAGACCGCCAGCATTTCCCGCTTGATTATGCTCTGTGTTCCGAGTGGAAGGATTATACCCACTATACAGATTATACCCACCTTCCAGATTATCCCAGAGTTACGGTTAGTAACTCTCCCTGATTCTGGTTTTTGTGCTGACTTTCAATAAATGATGATAGAGTTACTCCCGCTTCCTACAAATGTTCACTGCTATGACAGAAGATCCGACCCCACCGAACAAACCAAGATTGCTTTCTTTATTTCTCTTTTGTCCAGGGAGGCTCTCTCTTGGGCCTGGAAAATGTGGAGCATGACCGGGGGCAATTTTGGCTTGTTTACCAGTTTCACCCGGAAATTCACAGGGATGTTTGGGATGATAGCAGTGTACCTCCACTTCAGCCCCCACGGTTCTGGGAAGTCCCCGGACTGAGTTACTGACGTCAGAAGGAGCCAAGCCAAGTTCAGTCTCCAAGCCCCATGGAGTACACCGCCCAGCCTTCAAGTCCCCTCCCAAGGCAATGTCGTGGTCCCAGGTCTCTCTAAAGGCCCTGTCACATCCCAAAGTTCCTTTGAAGGTGACGTCGTGCTTCAAAGTCTCCCCAAAGGTGGCGTCACAGCCCAAGGTCTCTCCAACAGCCATAGAGGGTGCCATCGTGCCTCGAACAGCCACAGAGGGCTCTGTTGCACCTTGGACACCCATGGAGGGTGCCGTCATGGCCTAGAGTTCCACCAAAGGTGTCACTGCACTCGTAAATCCTGCCGAGGGCACCGTCGCACCCCAAAGTCTGCTCCAAATCTCCGCAGAGGGCGTCACTCAGTCGCTGATCTCCACTGAGGGCGTCCCTCAGTCTCTGATCTCCACCGAGGGTGTCGCTCCACTACAAACTTTCGCAGAGGGTGTCGCTTCGCATCAGGTTCGTCCCGGCCTTCCCCTGATTCTTGGCGATGCGGGCTTGTCCAAGTCTTCCCTCTTCCATGCCTCCTCCTTCAGCCCTGGACAGGTGGCAAGACCCTCCACGGAGTGCCCAGGCCCGCCTGGCGAGGATGCACTTGGGGCGTCAGGTGCCGCCCCTGGAGGAGGGGTAATTTTAGGGATCCTCCTGCTATGCCTTCCTCCGCGCTTTCTCTCTGCCGCTCCCGGCACTAATCGCCGACACCTGTTCCACATTACCTCGCCCCTTCATAAGTTCCCGTTCCGACCTTACTCGCTGTTGGATCTACTTGTCATGTTTTGTGATTTTCCAGATTCCAGACTGCCAACATTTTCCGCTGGTTCATGCTCCATGTTTCGAGGTGAAGGATTATAATCGCATTATAACCGCTCTACGGATTATCCCCGTGTTATGGTTAGTAACTCTCCCTGGCTCTGGTTTTTGTTCTGACTTTCAATAAACGATGATAGAGTTACTCCCGCTTCCTACGTGTGGTCACTGCCATGACACATATTCACCATATCAGTTAAATGACATGAGAAAAAAAAACATTGATTTAGCAAGGTAAGAGCATTAATATTTCTTTAGAAAAGTTGTCTTGTTCTGTATATACCTGTAATTGTATGTTACTATGGCTGTTTACAAGGCAGCACATCAATTAAAACATTAATAATCCAAAGTGGAACTGTTTATACATAGGTTTGAATACACATTTTAGACAATTAGAATTTAGACTTAAGCATGGTATAAACAAGACAATTATTGTGGTTGTAAAATGCACAAATGCAAAGTATTGTTGTAGGACACTACTATGCAAGGATATACTACAAACAACCATAGGTTTCATGCTGCAGCAAGTGACTGCAATATTTTCAATTTAGTCACACAAACACTAGAACCTGTGGCATGTCCTACACTATGCTTTAGTATGTTCAACATAGGGAGTCTATGTGCCTCTCTGCTTCACAAAAACTGTTGTTCTGTGATAAGTTCAGAAGACAGTCTTTTTATCAGAGGATATCCCGGGCTTGAATTTCCCGAAGGAGAGCCGCACACAGCTGTTAAACGTACACTTGTCACATCAGGGAGCAAAGAACAAAAAAACTATCAAATTGAAATGTGTTTGCAGTACTGGGCTGCTTGCTAATGTCACAATTGGAACAGTAGAGAAATTATAAATTGTATGCTCAGTGTTACTGGTTAAATATGTTCTCTTAGAATTTTTTTTACCTGTCCATTGTAGATATTGTAAAGAGAATATATGCAGACTTTGAAGTAATAAATGAACTTAAAGCATGATGAACAACAGCAGCTCCATTTCAGATCACCTCATTAATCAATGCGTGGCAGATGTCAATAGTGTCACAAGGAACCTGTCAAATAAAATGGGAGTATTTAGGTGTAATTAGTAATCACAGCCATCCTATGTTGCTTTTGAATGACTAATACATACCAAAATCGAACATATTATTAGGTAATTTAATCTTGTTTCCCTCCTGCTAGGTTTGTTAAAGTGTAATTACAGGCAATTAAATTTGATTTAAAGTGTCAGGTTAGGGTTATGGTTTCAAAAATAAGATGAGTTGAGTCCAACAATTGTGGTCTGGGCTGGCCTCTGCTTACTGAAGGATGTGATTTATAAGGTGGTGATAAATGATTTAATGACACGAATATCCCTCTTCGTATGCTTCATTAGTAATTAGCTCATCAGGAGTTTGAATGTTTATTGCATTTTGCAGCTAAAAGAAATTAAAGAATACATGATTTATTTTTCGGGCCAGCTCCTTATGTCTTTTCCTTAGCTTTCGCCACATCCCTCTTCACCTGCTGCTGCATCTCCTTGTACTCCTGCCCACTTTTCTCATCCCTCTGTCGGTCCCACTTCTGTTTTGCCAACCTCTTTCTCCTTATGCTCTCCTGCACTTCCTTATTCCACCACCATGTCTCTTTGTTATTGTAACAAACTCAATGACCCCGTACTGGAAGAAAGACAGACAGGCAATAGTTCACCAAGCAGAGCCATCTTTATTCACTTTCGTTTTCACCCTGGCGCTTTCCCTTCAAGTATTCACGGCAGGGCTCACCCACAAACTCGCGGCTCGGGACGCCCTTCCTTCCCGACGTTCGCCGACGGTCTCTTCCAGATTGGCACGCGCTTCCTTCGGCGTCCGCCCGTCTCACTTTTGGATCGGCCGCTTTCTCCCTTAGCGCCGCCCGAGTTTCCTCACTGGCCGGCACGCCTTTTCTCGCGTCCTCCCGAGATCACTTGCCGGCCGACACATCTTTCCACCGGCACCCGCTCGCGCTTAGTCCCCGTTCGGTGACCCTTCCTCTCGTCTCTCTGCTTGGTGACTCTCTCCTCTTTATTGGTGTTGCCGGACTGAAACAGAGCGCACTGATTACTCTCATCAGCTGCAGGTGTTTCTTACCGCTCGTTCCGTCCGGCTCCGCCCTCCACTCGTGCCCCGCTGCCACAGTTATCCTTTCTATTTCCAGATGTCACACCAAGTACTTTTCTAGCTGCCACCCTCATCACTCCTGCAGGAGTTACCCAATCATCCAACACCTCTTCACCACCACCAAACCCCTGTCTGACCTCTTCCTGAACCTCAGACTACAATCTTCCTCCTTCAGCTTCCACCATATTATTCTTCTTTTAGTCCTCACTTTCCTCCTCTTCTTTTTTGCCTCCAAAACCATCCTACAGACCACCATCTGATGCTGTCTAGCTACACTGTTCCCCACCTTACAGTCTCCAATCTCCTTCAGGTTGCATCTCTTGCATAGAACATAGTCTACCTGTGTGCACCTTCCTCCACTCTTATAGGTCACCCTATGATCATCCTTCTTCTTAAAATACGTATTCACCACTGCCATTTTCATCCTTTTAGAAAAATCCACCACCATTTGCCCTTCCACATTCCTCTCCTTAGGGCCATACCTACCCATAACCTCATCACATCTGTTCCCTTTACCTACATGCCTATTAAAGTCTGCCCCAATCACCAATCGTTCTTTGCCTATGTAGCTAAGATCAAATATCGCCAGAGATTTGAAATGTGAGCGAAGACAATCACTTATGAATAATACGCATTTTATGAATGAGACAAACACAACATAGAACTAACTACACAAACATACAAAAAAAAAATTATAAATAAAAAGGAGGAAGAGAAGGAAAAAGGGAGAAAGACCCCACTGGCTGTCGGCTCTACACACTCATGCTAGTAATCTCCTGGATTCCCGACTGCCAGCACTCCCTGCTGGTTCCTGCTCTGCGTTCCGATCCGTGACTGCCAGCATTCCCTGCTGGTTCCTACTCTGTGTTCCGATCCTTAGGATTATACTTGTGTTACGGATTGTACTCGCTTTACGGATTCTACCTGCCTTTACGGATTATCCCTGTGTTACGGATCCTACCCGATTTACGGATTATTCCCGCGCCACGGATCCTACCCGCTTTACGGATTATCCACGCATTATGGGCTATACCATATATTCGTAACGCTCCCAGTCTTGTGCTTGTGTGAGGAATGTTAAATAAACAATGATTGAGTTACTCCCGTTTCCTTCGCGTTGTCACTACCCTGACAGGTTACTTGCATTGGTTACTTTGTTGAGACAAGAGTCTGGATGCGGTAGACAAAGGAAATTCTTGAAGAGTCCGTTAGGAGAAAGTTAGGAGTTCTTCCAGGTTCTCCTGAAGATCAAAATAGGAGAAGTTCTTGAAGGTAAAGCTTGCTGGAAATCTGCCTTAAAGGGTTTGAGTCCCGTCTCGGAGAAAAGGTTCTGAGCGACGATTGGTGTTGTTCAGGACATTTTAAAAGTCCCCAAGCCACACACATCTTTGGTGGAATGGCCAATGCCAGGCATGAACTTTGTTTAAGGTTAAAGGAATACCTGGGACATGAAATCTAAAAGACACCAGCCAGACCCTACAGACTGTATTTGATTGGGATGTACAGTGAGGAAAATAAGTATTTGAACACCCTGCTCTTTTGCAAGTTCTCCCACTTAGAAATCATGGAGGGGTCTGAAATTGTCATGGTAGGTGCATGTCCACTGTGAGAGACATAATCTAAAAAAAAATCCAGGAATCACAATATATGATTTTTAAACTATTCATTTGTATGATACAGCTGCAAATAAGTATTTAAACACCTGTCTATCAGCTAGAATTTGACCCTCAAAGACCTGTTAGTCTGCTTTTAAAATGTTCACCTCCACTACATTTATTATCCTAAATTAGATGAACCTGTTTGGGGTCGTTAGCTGCATAAAGACACCTGTCCACCCCATACAATCAGTAAGAATCCAACTACTAACATGGCCAAGACCAAAGAGCTGTCCAAAGACACTAAAGACAAAATTGTACACCTCCACAAGGCTGGAAAGGGCTACAGGGAAATTGCCAAGCAGCTTGGTGAAAAAAGGTCCACTGTTGGAGCAATCATTAGAAAATGGAAGAAGCTAAACATGACTGTCAATCGCCCTCGGACTGGGGCTCCATGAAAGATCTCACCTCGTGGGGAATCAATGATCGTAAGGAAGGTGAAAAATCAGCCCAGAACTACACGGGAGGAGCTGGTCAATGACCTGAAAAGAGCTGGGACCATTGTTTCCAAGGTTACTGTTGGTCATACACTAAGAGGTCATGGTTTGAAATCATGCATGGCACGGAAGGTTCCCCTGCTTAAACCAGCACATGTCCAGGCACGTCTTAAGTTTGCCGATGATCCAGAGGAGTCATGGGAGAAAGTAATGTGGTCAGATGAGACCAAAATAGAACTTTTGGGTCATAATTCTACTAAACGTGTTTGGAGGAAGAAGAATGATGAGTACCATCCCAAGAACACCATCCCTACTGTGAAGCATGGGGGTGGTGGCATCATGCTTTGGGGGTGTTTTTCTGCACATGGGACAGGGCGACTGCACTGTATTAAGGAGAGGATGACCGGGGCCATGTATTGCGAGATTTTGGGGAAAAACCTCCTTCCCTCAGTTAGAGCACTGAAGATGGGTCGAGGCTGGGTCTTCCAATATGACAATGACCCGAAGCACACAGCCAGGATAACCAAGGAGTGGCTCTGTAAGAAGCATATCAAGGTTCTGGCGTGGCCTAGCCAGTCTCCAGACCTAAACCCAATAGAGAATCTTTGGAGGGACCTCAAACTCCGTGTTTCTCAGCGACAGGCCAGAAACCTGACTGATCTAGAGAAGATCTGTGTGGAAAATCCCTCCTGCAGTGTGTGCAAACCTGGTGAAAAACTACAGGAAATGTTTGACCTCTGTAATTGCAAACACAGGCTACTGTACCAAATATTAACATTGACTTTCTGAGGGTGTTCAAATACTTATTTGCAGTTGTATCATACAAATAAATAGTTAAAAAATCATTGTGATTTCTGGATTTTATTTTTTTTTTATTATGTCTCTCACAGTGGTCATGCACCTACGATGACAATTTCAGACCCCTCCATGATTTCTAAGTAGGAGAACTTGCAAAATAGCAGGGTGTTCAAATACTTATTTTCCTCACTGTATATTAAGTTTTCTTGAACATTATGAAGGACCTGCTTTTAAATTTTTTTTCTGGAAGTAAAAAGGCAGCACATACACACCCATGCATATCAATGGAGTGTTGGTAGAATGTGTCAACATCACAGCTTATTCAAATTATGTGAGGACCACTCATAGACACAAAAGATCTCCAGCCTGGTCAAGATAGAAGAATAGCCTTTATTTGTCAAATATGCATTACAGTACATTGAAATTCGTCTTCGCATATCCCAGCTTGCACAGAAGCTGGAGTCAGAGCGCAGGGTTGGCCATGATATGGCACCCCTGGAGCACAGAGTTAAGGGCCTTGCTCAAGGGCCCAAGAGTGGCATGTTAGCGATACTGGGGCTTGAACCCCCGACCTTTCGATCAGTAACCGAGCGCCTTAACCACTGAGCTACCACTTCCACCAGCATCCATTCTTCCTGAGAGCTCAGAAAAATAACTCTCTCTCCTTAGACATCCTGGTGAACTTCTACCATTGCATCATTGAAAGCATCCTGACCAGTTGTATTACAGACCAGTATGAAAACAGCTCTGTGTCAGACCGGAAAGCAATGCAGAGGGTAGTGAAAACTGCACAACTTATCATTAGAACCTCACTCCCAAAGACTAATGACATTTACAGCAAACACTGTTTTAGGAAAGCTTACAACATCACTAAAGTTTCCGTTCAGGAACACGAGCTGCGTCACAATGCTTTGGGAACACTTCCGCTTTGCTCTTGCTCTGCATCACGTGTGAAATCCGGCCAATGGCAAAGCCTGGCATGACCGGCGGGTGAGGAGCATGCTCAGTTGGCCCTCAAGGGAGTCGACTGCTCGCATTGTAGCCAGTGCACTCTCCGCTTGCTCTTCAGGGAGAATGCTTTCCCTTCAGTGGTTTCTTCCCCCGGTGCAAACAGTGCAGCACCCCACATTTCTTCCTCTGAGGAGGGAGAGATCATGGAAGCTAGTGATCCCACAGACTCCCCCCAGCCTGTGCTGTACGAAGCTTTTGGAGGTAGTGATGCGGGCCTGTCCAAGCTCGAGCTACCTTGGTCGGACGAGAAGCTAGATGCGCGCTTCCTGCTCCCTGCACCACAGCCTACATGCCGGGGCCTGCCGTTTTTCCAGGATCTGCACATTGAGGTGTCCAAATTTTTGGATAGCCCATATGTGGCCCACCTTTTCACCCAACAAACCTCACTGGATGTGAACATAGTGGGGATGAAAGAGTGCAGCTATGGGAAGATGCCATGGGTGAAAGAGATGCTAGCTAACTATCTCTCCTTGGGTGTAGCATCATCTCTTAACGCCCTGGTACTGCCCACTAAACTGTTGCAAGCCACTTAGTTTCTAGTGGGCAAGGCTTACGCGGCAGCGGGTCAGGCTGCGGGTTGCCTCCACACAACGGGTGTGTTTCAGGCATACCAGGCTGACCTGCTGAGGGAGATGGATGAGGGATTCAGCTCTGGGACTGAAGAGGCATCTGTGGCTCACCCTGTCGGATATTTCCGACAGGAACAGGGCTTTCCTACTGAATGCCCCAATGGCCCCTCCTGGCTTGTTCGGTGACACCGTAGGTGCAGTCATCGACAAGTTCTGGGAGGTCAAGAAGCAGTCGGTGGAGTTCCAGCGGTATCTCCCTCAACACTCCAATGGGGCCTGCTCTGCAAGCGCAGCTCCAGCCTGCCACTACGAAGCCCAAAAACAGACCATTGCCACCCGCACCCCGTCTGGAGGGGCCCAAGGGCCCTCGACGATGCTCTAGGCCCAAGCCCAAGGACCTGCAGACCTGAGGGTTGTCCTCTCCAGCAAGCGGACCATGCAGGCCCTGACTACCAGAGAGCCTCAACCTTAGGAGGGTGGTGTACACCTCATTACACGGTACCCGTCTCTCCTCAGTGCCACCAGGAGGTCAGGCTGTTAACCCTGCCACAGGATGTGCTTCAGGGCACAGCCACCTCCAGTGGGTGTCTCCCTCCACCTCCGCCCAGCCTCGTAGCGGATGGAGGAGACCCGCCACCTCTCAGGAGGCCCCAACGGCTGCCGGGCACTGCCCCCAGACCCTTTTGGGGTCAAGGCTCACTCCACTCTGAGTGTGGTGGCTTCTACGGCCTGGTCCGCTGGAGTCCCACTCCAGGACATTTGCAGTGCCACAGGCTGGTCCACCTCACTGACCTTCGTCAGGTTCAACGACCTCGACCTTAGAGCCACTCCTGGCTCCTCTGTCCTGACCTCTGGTTGTGCTCTCACACACTAGGCCAGGACTGGTCAGTGTGGCATGATTGGACACTTGTTCCCAAAGACGCAGTTCCCAAAAAGTTCCCAAAGAAGCAGCTCAAGTTCCCAAAAGGGAACGTCTCTAGGTTACGTATGTAACCTTAGTTCTCTGAGGGAACAAGACGCTGCATCTCCAAGCCACACTCCCTGCATCCCTGCCACACTTCCATTCTCATGTTCAGAATCCATCTCCCGGCTCCACTTCATGCGTATTTTGTAGCTTCCTGGCCGGCCGTCACTCCGCCGGTGACGTCGTGCTTTGCCGTTGGCCGGATTTCACAAGTGATTCAGAGTGTGAGCAACGCGGAATCCTTCCCAAAGCATTGTGATGCAGCTTCTTCTTCCCTCAGGAAACCAAAGGTTCCATACGTAACCTAAAGATGATTTCTCTCACACTGCTCATACACTGTTTGCACTCCTGCCCTCTGAGAGGTGCTACAAGAGCTTCCGAACCAAGACAAGCATGCTCAGGAAAATATTTTTTCCCACAGCTACTATTTCCTGTGAAGGCTGAGGAAAGCCCAACTTAACCCATCTTAACAAAATTCTACAGAGAGACTATCAAGAGCATCCTAAACAGCTGCAACACTGCTTGGTTTAAAATGTGCCCAGACTCGGATAGCAAGACCCTGCTATATAGCAAGGACAGCTGAGAAAATCAGAAAATTACCAGGTTCTCTTTTCCCTCCATCAGGGACATTAATGCCACAGGCTGTATCCGCAAAGCCACTAGCATTGTGGATGACCACACACACCCCTCACATACACTCTTTACTTTCCTTCTGTCTGGAAAAAAGGCACCAAAAACATTTGGGCCTTCAGGGACAGACTGTGCAACATGTAGTGTTGTTTGATGTAGCAGCTTTGTCTTGCAAAGACATACTTTCATTTTGCTGTGTACTGTACCACATGTATATGACAATAAAGCAAATTGACTTAATGTACATAAATGTTAAAAAGGATTAGAATTCCAAGATGATGTTACAGAGAACATGTTACAACATGAATATGTAGTCCCAAATAATCTAACCGTTAGATTTTTATCATGCCCAAAAGAAACTCAATTCTTGGAGAGGTTTTCCATACGACCTGCTATGCCCGTGGTGCCTTATCATATCAGGGAAGAAGAAATACACAGCACACAGAATGCATGTTCTTCCTCTTCTTCCGTTTATTGCAGACACAGAACGTATATATATATTTATATTTATATATATATATATATATATATAAGGTCCCCTGGTGGTCTAGTGGTTAAGATGCAGCGCTCCCACCGCTGCGACCCGGGTTCGATTCCCGGTCAGGGAACCATCCCCAGCCACTCTTAGTGCCGGTCCCAAGCCCGGATAAATTGGGGAGGGTTGCGTTAGGAAGGGCATCCAGCGTAAAACATGTGCCAAATCAAACGTGCGGAGGATCCGCTGTGGCGACCCCTAACGGGAGAAGCCGAAAAGAAACTTACTATATATATATATATATATATACAGAGAAAAAGGCTGACCTGAAGATGTTACCTGTTTAGACAAGAGGATATACAAGCCGGAGATGTGTGAGCCCAGATAAGGACTCCCTGTTTACCTTACAGACTAACATCGTAAATATTCTATAGACACTGAACAGACAAAGGAGTGTGTGTGAAACAGTGTAAAAACCATCTTAACACTAACAGTAACAATGTTATTTGTCAACATAAATGTAATTATAAAATGTTACATACATTTTTTAAATCTTATTTCTCATCATTATTTATTACCACAAGCCAATTTCAACAAATCTTTTTATTTAAAAAGCATAACATTTATTTAATGAGCAAGACTGTTACAACTCTTGGGTAACTATATACAGGAAATGAGTTACTGTCCTAAATACTAATAACTACAAGATAATTACTCAGTAAGTAGGTTAATGAGTTCACATCTATTAATATTATTATTTAATTAATTATATTTTTCCTGGCAAACTACTATTTAACTATATTTAAGTGTTTTTTTTTATAATAATTGCTGACCACCCCAAAATTAATTCTTAATATCAAAGTCTTATCTTATTACCATGAATATACACCTAGCACATCAACTAAAACAACACATTAAAATGTTGCATATGTTAACTAAATAAGACCTCTAAGTATTATTCTTCTTCTTCTTTCGGCTGGGGTCGCCACAGCGGATCATCCGTCTCCATACCACCCTGTCCTCTACATCTGCCTCTTTCACACCAACTACCTGCATGTCTTCCCTCACTACATCCATGAACCTCCTCCTTGGCCTTCCTCTTTTCCTCCTACCTGGTGGCTCCATCTTCAGCATTTTTCTACCAATATAATTCATGTCCCTTCTCTGCACATGTCCAAACCATCTCAATCTCGCCTCCCTCACCTTGTCACCAAAACATCCTACATGTGCTGTCCCTCTAATAAACTCATTTCTAATCTTGTCCATCCTCGTCACTCCCAACAAAAACCTCAACATCTTCAGCTCTGCTACCTCCAGCCCCACCTCCTGTCTTTTACTCAATGCCACTGTCTCTAATCCATACAACATCGCAGGTCTCACCACAGTCCTATAAACTTTCCCTTTCATTCTTGCAGATACCCTACTATCACAAATCACTCCTGTCACTCTTCTCCACCCACTCCACCCTGCCTGCACTCTTTTCTTTACTTCTCTAACACACTCTTCATTACTTTGCACTGTTGACCCCAGGTACCTGAACTCCTCCACCTTCTCCACCTCTTCTCCCTGCAACCGCATCACTCCACTGCCCTCCCTCTCATTCACACACATGTACTCTGTCTTACTCCTACTGACTTTCATTCCCCTTCTCTCAAGCGCATATCTCCACCTCTCCAGGCTCTTTTCAACCTGCTCTCTACTCTCACCACAAATCACAATATCATCTGCAAACATCATAGTCCAGGGAGACTCCTGTCTGACCTCGTCCGTCAACCTGTCCATCACCACTGCAAACAGGAAAGGGCTCAGGGCCGATCCTTGATGCAGTCCAACCTTCACCCTGAACCAGTCTGTCGTACCTACTGCACACTTCACTGCCGTCACACTGTCCTCATACATGTCCTGCACCACCCTCACATACTTCTCTGACACACCTGACTTCCTCATACAATACTCTGCCTGGCCAATCGGTATAAATCCTTTTCTCCTTCCTTAGTGTCCAACCTCTTATACAGCTCCTCATATGCCTTTTCCTTGGCTTTCGCCACATCCCTTTTTACCTGCTGCCGCATCTCCTTGTACTCCTGCCTACTTTTCTCATCACTCTGTCGATCCCACTTCTGTTTTGCCAACCTCTTTCCCCTAATGCTCTCCTGCACTTTCTCATTCCACCACCACATCTCCTTGTCTTGCTTTCTATTTCCAGATGTCACACCAAGTACTTTTCTAGCTGCCTCCCTCATCACTCCTGCAGTAGTTGCCCAATCATTCGGCACCTCTTCACCACCACCAAGACCCTGTCTGACCTCTTCCCTGAACCTCACACTACACTCTTCCTCCTTCAGTTTCCACCATCTTATTCTTCTTTCAATCCTTACTTTCCTCCTCTTCTTCTTCGCCTCCAAAACCATCCTACAGACCACCATCCGATGCTGTCTAGCTACACTGTCCCCCGCCAACACCTTACAGTCTACAATCTCCTTCAGGTTGCATCTCCTACACAGAACATAATCCACCTGTGTGCACCTTCCTCCACTCTTATACGTCACCCTATGATCCTCCTTCTTCTTAAAATACGTGTTCACCACTGCCATTTCCATCCTTTTAGCAAAATCTACCACCATCTGGCCTTACTCCCTTTCCACTTGGTCTCCTGAACACACAGTATATCTACCTTTCTCCTCTCCATCATATCAGCTACCTCTCTCCCTTTACCCGTCATAGTACCAACATTTAAAGTACCAACCCGAACCTCTACTCTCCTACACTGCTCCTTTTCCTGCCGTCTCTGTAGACGTCTTCCTCCACTCCTTCTCCTCCTTCGGCCAACAGTAGCCCAATTTCCACCGGTACCCTGTCGGCTAACGATACCTGTGGCGGTCGTTGTTAACCCGGGCCTCGACCGATCCGGTATGAAATTCTCATTTGTGATCCGCATATTTTTAAATTGGCACATGTTTTATGCTGGATGCCCTTCCTAACGCAACCTTCCCCATTTACCCGGGCTTGGGACCGGCACTAAGAGTGCACTGGCTTGTGCCCCCCTAATGGCTGGGTTAAACCTCTAAGTATTATTCAACTAAATTTCAAGTTGCGCTTTACAGCCACAACCAAACCAGGTTGCTAGGTTGCCCATTAACAAAACCAATTTGGTCACATTGACTGACCTATCTGAGCCCAGCAACCCGGTTTAAAAAAAATAAAAAATAAATAAAAAAATAATAAAAAAAAATAAAAAAATAAAAAAAAAATATATATATATATATATATATACAGTGAGGAAAATAAGTTTTTGGAAAGTTCCCCCACTTAGAAATCATGAAGGGGTCTGAAATTGTCATCGTAGGTGCATGTCCACTGTAAGAGACATAATCTAAAAAAAAAATCCAGAAATCACAATGTATGACAGAGCCACTCCTTGGTTATCCTGGCTGTGTGCTTCGGGTCATTGTCATGTTGGAAGACCCAGCCTCGACCCATCTTCAATGATCTAACTGAGGGAAGGAGGTTGTTCCCCAAAATCTCGCAATACATGTCCCCGGTCATCCTCTCCTTAATACAGTGCAGTCGCCCTGTCCCATGTGCAGAAAAACACCCCCAAAGCATAATGCTACCACCCCCATGCTTCACAGTAGGGATGGTGTTCTTGGGATTGAGACCCCACGAGGTGAGATCTTGCATGGAGCCCCAGTCCGAGGGAGATTGACAGTCATGTTTAGCTTCTTCCATTTTCTAATGATTGCTCCAACAGTGGACCTTTTTTCACCAAGCTGCTTGCCAATTTCCCCGTAGCCCTTTCCAGCCTTGTGGAGGTATACAATTTTGTCTCTAGTGTCTTTGGACAGCTCTTTGGTCTTGGCCATGTTAGTAGTTGGATTCTTACTGATTGTATGGGGTTGACAGGTGTCTTTATGCAGCTAACGACCTCAAACAGGTGCATCTAATTTAGGATACTAAATGTAGTGTAGGTGGATATTTTAAAGGCAGACTAACAGGTCTTTGAGGGTCAGAATTCTAGCTGATAGACAGGTGTTAAAATACTTATATGCAGCTGTATCATACAAATAAATAGTTTAAAAATCATACATTGTTATTTCTGGATTTTTTTTTTTTTAGATTATGTCTCTCACAGTGGACATGCAGCTACAATGACATTTTCAGACCCCTCCATGATTTCTAAGTGGGAGAACTTGCAAGGTGTTCAAATACTTATTTTCCTCACTGTATATAGATAGATAGATAGATAGATAGATAGATAGATAGATAGATAGATAGATAGATAGATAGATAGATAGATAGATAGATAGATATAGATTAGATTCATATATATATATATATATATATATATATATATATATATATATATATATATATATAAACACACATATATATACACATATATACATGTACAGTATTAATGATTCTAGTCTTGATTCTAGAAATGTTTATGTGGCAGAGTAGTAGTAATCTCTGTCAATGAAAACGGGAATTTTTAATTCAATAATCATTTGTCAGCTGCACTACAACACTATATTCAACTATGGCATCATAATCTTGTCTCAGAAACAAAGGAAAAAGTATAGAGAAGGTAAGCGCCGCAGGGATGCAGGGAGTGTGGGACGGAGACGCAGCGTCTCGTTCCTTCGGGGAACTAGGGTTACATTCGTAAACTAGAGACGTTCCCCTTCAGGAACTCGAGCTGCGTCGAAACGCTATGGGAACGAGTGTCCAATCATGCCACACTGACCAGACCCTGCCGAAAGAGTGAGGGCCTCGGCACCAGCACGCAGAACAGAGGACCCCGGGGTGCCTCTGAGGTCAAGGCCATAAAACCTGACAAAGGTCAGCAGGGTGGACCAACCCGCAGCGTCACAGACGTCCCGGAGTGACACTCCAGTGGACCCGAGCGAGCCCTGACCACGATTGGAGCGGGGACCAGGACTCGCAGCCGAACAACGGCACCCACCACCTCCAAGGACTCGTCCTGTGGAGATAAGCACCCAGTGCTCGCACTGGACACAGACGGGTCTCGTAACCCCTGGTCGGGGGCTATAAACAGAGAAGGGCAGAATGCCTGTAACACGACACATCGTGTGGGAGCACCCAGCCTCGTGTAAGGAAACACCCTGGCCATGCCAGGGGGCAACTCCAGGCGGGACGAGGCAACTGCCAAGACACAGACAGGCACTCAGGCCACAGCCTCCGGGCGCCGCGGAGGAAACGTGTCACCAATAGGACCTAACCAGCAAACACGGAAACCATCATGGGAGCATGCAACCTCCAGATCTAACGTATGACAAATCAGTCCTCGGACTTGACCTGAGACACGACCTCTCTAAATGAGAAACCTGAACCAGAGCCTCAAAAGTGATTGGTTCAAGGAGTGGAGATCCAGAATGGGATGTAACCCAACGTCCTTCTTCGGAACAACGAAGCACGGGCTGTAGCAGCCTGACTCTCTGAACAAAGAGGAGGGATCCACCTCGATGGCCCGTTTCCTCGGGAGAGCATGCACCACCTGTCCCAGGACCAGAGCCTGCACGGGTCCCACCAGGGTGGGACACACCCCGTTGAACCGGGGAGGAGAAGACGCGAACCGAATCGTGCAGCAATTCTCCACAGTACGCAGGACCCCCGAGAGACTCCAGGCAGCCCTCCAGACTGACAGAAAGTCTCCACAGGGAGAACCTACCCCTCGGGGCTGGCCCCTGACCCACTCAGAGCGGCTGGAGCGGTGCTCTGCAGCCGACTACACCTCCTGAGAGGCGGCGGATCCCCTCATCCGCAGCAACCATACGGGTGGAATACGGGGAGCAAACCGCTGGAGAAAGCTGCGCCCTGAACACGACCCATGGCAGGGCTAGCAGACAGTCGTCCTGAACCCGAACGGCAGGAGCAGCGCACTGCAGCCGGTAAAGCCCCCTAAGAGGCAGCGGATGACCCCCATCCGCAACGAACCTTTGGGCGGAAATAAGGGAGTTAACCGCTAAAGGGAGGCAGCGTCCTGAACACCCTGTGGCAGGGCCGACAGACCGGCCTCCCGGTGGTGCATGAGGTGCGCACCGCCCTCCAAGATGCAAGCCATCAGGCTTAGAGTGTCGCCAGGGGGCCCTAGGACCTCCCCACGGGAATCGGGTGGCAACACTCCCACCGGGCTATTTCGCTGTGCCTGGACGTACCAGGGCGAGGCTGCTGCCGAGCAGCCCCATCGGAGCAGCGAGGAACTACCACAGAAATGCCACCGCGGTCTCCTGAACCCACCAGCAATCGCCCTTACCTACAGCGTTACCAGGTCAGGCCAGGAGGGGACACCATGGTGCTCAGAAGGAAGCTCGCATCATCCCCCATAGCAGGTTAGCCTGGTATGCCTGCAACACACTCATCGTGTGGAATCAACCTGTAGCCTGACCTGCCGCGTAGCCCTACCCCCCAGAGCCAAGCGGCTCTTCGTAGGCAAACCGATAGCCGTCACAGACGCAACACTCGGGGAGAGATAGCTAGCTAGCGTCTCTACCACAAGCGGCATCGTCCCGTAGCCACGCCACTTAGCTCCAATAACATTTACAGCTGCACAACGTGCACAGCGAAAGAACATCGGAAAAGCATGCGCGCACACATGATAACATGGAAGGTTTTTGTGGACCACAAAGATTCTGAATTAATTAATCACAACTTGATGCTGATTAAAGAATTATTTATTGGTGCCATTCATGTTCAAGGTTTAGGGTTCAATGTTGTTAATTTGTCAAACATGCATATTACATACACTTGATGTAGTTAAATGTTGTCTAAGGTTGCAAAAAATTTGTACAACATCCAACATCCAAACCCCTCTTTCCACTTGTTAATGGAAATGAAATTATGAAATGTTTCATAGTCTGGCGTGTTCCATCCTAGACTCAGAATCCCTTTAACTCAGACCAGAATAAAAGAGGTACTAAAAATGATTGACTGCTTACAAGAGTAAGTGAAAATAACCGAGGACCCCGAAGCATGAGGTTCACTGTAAAGGTGCTGTATTTGGCAACCTTGCTCACTGTGGATACAGAATTTTAAAATGCAACCAACATTTCACGAATGCATACCTGAACGATTGGACATCCTCTGTTACTATAGAAACATAAGCTGAAGTATGAGCATTAAAAAAATATTTATCTAATTTTTATGAAGTGATTATCTCTTTAAATTGTTATGTCGATGGCACAATACTTCTACATACTGTTTAATGGAGTGGGATATGGTTACAAAAGCTATATCCTGAACACCCAAAATGTTTATTGAGAATGCATAATAAGAGGTAGATACAGTATAGATAGATAGATAGATAGATAGATAGATAGATAGATAGATAGATAGATAGATAGATAGATAGATAGATAGATAGATAGATAGATAGATAGATAGATAGATTTGTTGTGTGTGTGTGTGTGTGTGTGTGTGTGTGTGTGTGTGTGTGTGTGTGCAATGCAGAGAGTGGGCCGCCTCTCTGTTTGCCTCTTGCCTCTCTTCCTGTAATCTGCATCCGAGGGTTAATTAGCACCAGAGCACCTCCTCGTTATTAGAGCTCTGCAATTACAATCAGCACATTGTCATGCCGATCACAGAACAGAACAGACAGCACATTAACCTCAGTAGTAGCCTGCACTCATCCACTTGAACTTTTTCTTGCAGGCCTACGCTCAATGCTGCAAAGTCAAACTCAGTTTGTTTGGGCACAAAATGGCATTTTGTAAACATTTATGAGTGAGTTATAATTATTTACCTTTAGGTAAAAGCATACACTTTTGCTTAAAAATGTTGTCAAATTTAGTTTGTTTTTGCACAAAATGATGTCCAAGGACTGCTCTACATAGCATGCGATGCTCTTACAAAAAATATGTAAATCACCCAAAGCCATCAGCCAATTATACAAAGCACACCACCTCGAGAAAAAGAAAAAGGCATGATAGTAATTGGGAAAGAAAAGAAATAAAAAAATCTATCTGAAAATAGATGAAAATGCTAGAAACTGGACTATTTAATTGGACACCAAGAGCCAGGAACCACTGGTATGAGATCTGCGGCTTAACTAGTTAGTTTACTCAGCCTTCTAGCCTAAAGCTAGAGATGCCAAGTTTAATGTTAATGTACAGTGTTATTATGCACTAACACATGGCGGCATTAACACCTAGCTACTAGAAAGATCACCAATCTGTAGGCCAGCTGGAAATGCAGCCTCAGTGTCATGCAATATGGGCAAAGGCAAGGGCAAGTGCAGAACATTTTGAACACTGCAGATGTGCAACAAAGAGACACACAGCCTTGACAACAACAATAACAACCAAGATGAATATTCAATACAATTGTTGATTACAAGTCAATATGTCTAATAATACTGCATTTTTTTTTTTTTTTTTGCAAATAGCACAGAATATTAAATATTCAAGATATTTTGTATACATTTCCTTTTATAGCTTTACATTAGATTTAAAATCTAAAAATGTCTGCATTAGATTTTTCTAAATTTAAAGTCACAATTAATCCAAATCCTATTCTTACAAGCGTGTGCACACACACACACACACACACACAATTTTAGACACCTATTCACACACCTATTTACACCTGAGAGCATATTAGAGCCACACATCCTCATACTAGTGTGAATTTTGGAGGGGGAGTAAACAAGAGAACCTGGAAGAGAACTCAGACAAGAAAATGCATGCTGCTCTACCATCATCACTTTCTGAGCAATTTGAATGTATATACTGAATTACAGCATATGTGATTCTAAAACAAAAGACTATTATATAAATCACTAGGCTAGTGTCCTTTATAGTAAGAAAGCTGGAGATGGTAAACACAGTAAATCTTCGACTTAAAGCAGAGAAGCTCTCTGCTCTCATGAGTAATTATTACAGATTAATGGCAGTGTAAATGTGTGTAAATTGTGTGTTATGTGTGAAAGAGAGAAAAATTAGATTTTTCAACTTACAGACTCCAGTAATATTCTGATGTGAGCTTAAGGAGGCTGTACACCTGAATAACTCAACTTGGCTAGTCTAATATTTCAGCAGGAGTAAAAATCACACCCTGGAAAAGTGACATTCAGTGTTATTTCATCAGTGCTGCAGTGAGTTAGATGGTTTGAGATGTTCAAGTCAGCTAAATTTGCTGGCTACTTGTATGGCTTTTAAATTCATATCCTGGGAGAAAATGGGCAAGCTTTTGATCTTCTCAATTCAACCATTATCTAAGTACAAAATCCTGTTAATCAGCATGAGTTAAAATAGAAGCTACTTAAACACATTGTTAAAATGACACTGGAACATTTCTTCTTATATTGTATACTCAGTTTTTAACTATAGTATTGTCTGATATCCTTTATTTTTTACTAAGATTACTTTTGTTCGAACAAAGTCTGTGAAAAAGAGCCACTAAAAACAGTTCTAAGATTCTGGTCGGAAAAAAGAAACATTTTGTCCATCTAAATCTATTGACCAGACCTTAAAATGTTAATTACTCTGCTTATAATTAAAAGTTTGTTTAATGTGAACCAATTTTATATTGACTCTTTCATGTTAAACAATGTAGTATAAAACTGAATATGAGGCTTTGACAATTCATAATGACTATTATCCGGGAAAATAATACATTCTAGAGCCACTTTTATGGCCTGTTTATGAGCTGTGGATGTGCTTAAAGGGGAAAGCCTTGAGACTGCTTGTAGCTATTTATTATTATTATTATTTTTAATGTGCACTTTGTTTTTGCATATGTTTCCTGTGTTCTGGATTGTTTGTTTCTAAATTGATGCTATAATATCTGCCAGACTGATGCACTTCACTGAACCATGTCACGTGACTGCCTGCACACCTGAATCACATTTACAGCTCATTAGCACTTGGTATATAAACTCATCTTTCACAACACTCTATGTCTCACACTTGTCATCCACAGTTGTTGGTATTGTTCACAGTTGTCTTTATGCTAAGGTTATGGCTTGTTTGTTTTGTGTTTTAATAGTTTGCATGCTATTAAAATAATCTGCTTGCATCTGCTTCACACTAAGCATTATTCTGTAAGCCATCTTTGAGACCTACAGTTCTGTCCCTCCCCAAATAATATCCGGTACACTAAATGTACAAAGGTTTGCAAACACCTGACCCATAAGATTCATGTGTTTCTTTTAAACATCCCATTCCACATTTATTCCTTATTTGATATCATAATAACCTCCACTCTTCTGGGAAGATATTACACTAGATTTTGAAGTGTGGTTGTACTCATTCAGTCACAAAGGGGGAGCATAAGTAAAGTCAGGTACTCAAGTAGGATAAGGAGGCCTGCTATAGAGCTCTGACATCAACCCTAGTGAACACCTTTAAGATGAACTGAAACACTGACTGCACACTAGTTCTAATTCATCTTAAAGGTGTTCACCAGGGTTGATGTCAGAGCTCTATAGCAGGCTACTCACAGGATGTTCCACTCCAGCCCATGTTAACCATACCTTCATAGAGCTTTGTTAGCAATTGTGTGGCTGCAGCATTGTGGTAACATTTTGGAGGAGAACCACATATTGCTTGGAAAGCCACACATTTTATTTAGGCTGCCAAAAACCCCTTAGGTCTGTTTGACTGTTTAAACATGTTACATGTTTTAAATGTTACATGTTTTAAACATGTTTGACTGTTTAAACAAGATTACACATCATCATCTGAAAATCTATATATAACACTGTTTAAAAAAAAGATGACAATACAAATAGGACACAATTTAGGTATTGTGTTGTATTACTTCAAAAGAATATTTGTCAGTCTTTCATTTCTTAGCATTATAAGTCTGACTCCATGGTTTATACACAAGGTAACAAAACAGATAGACATTTGATTAGATCAGCCATTACAAACCCATATATAATCCAGCTACTCAGTTGATATTTTACTCTACAAGAGATGTTTCTGCACCTGTCTGCCAATTGTTGGCGTCTCTCCATTTCCTGAGGGCTCAAATTGATCGAGGCTGAGAAACGGGAACACTGGGGCTGTGAGGATAGGAGTACTACCCACTGCGTTGCAGTGCCATGTATTTAAATTGAGATAGGCCAATTTAAGGCTTGAATGAATAGAGGAATTAATATGAATATGTTGCTTGTTGATCGTTCTTTTGTGCTTGCACTTTATTAATACATTTCCAGTGAAAAAATGATTTACATCAAACTCCAAGTGGGAATTTCAAATTATAATTAAGGATGCTTTGGTTTCTCTGACCAAACATGGAAATGAAGCAATTAAGTTACCATAATTTCCGGAATATAAAGCGCACCCATATATAAGCCGAAACCACTGAATTTGACAAATATTTAAATTTTTACCATAATGTCTACACTAATGTACTTTACAAAGGCTTTAACAAAAGACACGTTACACACGGTGTAATATGTTGCGCTTCCTTTAAGATCATAGCGGTATTTTGGGAATAGCCTGCCACTGCATTTTTCCAGTATTACTGCGTGTGTTCAAGACGAGGATTATGTCCTTATTATTTTCTGATGCTGATTTCTAAGTTTCTTTGACTAACCCTTAACGCTGTTGCCAAGAAAAAAAATAAAGCACGAGTTTTGGAAATCTGTCTGTGCCTATATGATTTCTGTTGCAACTGGAGTTAGCACGCTATCCCTTCACCCTGACTCAACGCGCTACAACGGCTTGTATCTAAACAGTAGCCGACCAAGTAAGGCATTGTTCACTGTCTTCCTCCTTTCTTTCCCAGCTATTTCTCTCGGGAGTTTATCTTTTGGCATCGTCGTGCGTTAAAAAAAAAAAAGTTTTTTCACCAGAAGCCGTGCAGCCCAGAACACAGGTGAGGTGCGTTTTTTTGTTTCCGTTCGTAAATTTCATTGGTCTAATGTTATGTCGCTCAGTGATTTGGCTTGAAGTTTGTGAAACCGGGAAAAAAACGAGGAAAAATTCATAAATTAGCTACTTCATTGTTTACGGCGCGGGGTTCAAAGCATAAAAAATACGAAAACTGAAAAATACGGTACATAAATATGCAGTGCATTTAAGAAGTTTTTTAAAGTACTAAATTGAATACTAAAATAATGAATTACATAGATAAATAAGACCACCGTCAGGGTTCAGCCCACAAACCAGAAATGGGAGTAGCTTTATCCTGTTTATTGTGAACGCACACACACACACACACACACAAGTCATGTAGAGATACGAACTGAATCGCGAAAAGAATCCACGGGATGTAAGTAATCCACGGTACGGAAGCAAACCATGGGAGGATAGTAATCCACGGGAGGAGAGTAATCCACGGAACTAAGGTAATCCTCGGAATTAAGGGAATCCACGGAACCAGCGGGGAATGCTGGCAGACCTGAGTAAGGTCGGTGTCCGTAGCCATTGAGTAGGTTCGACACGAGTGAGATGGGAATGGAGGCTTATATAGGGGAATCTGTAACGAGAGACACCGGTCTCTCAGAACAAGGCAGCATGACAGCTACCGAGGGGGGCATGGCAGGTGGATCCCTGACAACCATCTTCTTCAGTTTTATTGAAGATTAGGAAGAGTTTACATTTTTGTCAGAGTAGTAAATGACAATTATAGCTAAAGTTAGATAAAAACATACAGATTAGTAAAAAGATGTCTGTGCAACCAATATGTCCCAGCTCAATCAACATTTCATCAATGTCAAGAATTAAACATCTGGGGGAAAAACACACACCTGCTTTTAGTAGGTTTGATTTACAGTGCTGATTTACAAAATCAAAGCTATGGCCTGTTCAGGTATGTGACGAGGCCAAATCACATGCACATTACTGTAAACAGTGTGAGCTGTGTATTAATAGTCTCTTGGTGACTGCTGGATGCTTGCAGGCCATCTGCAGGCTGAATGAGAGCTCCTTCTAGGCCTGTTTAGATGGATTAGTTTTCACTCTGGTGGATAGAACAGATGCTTGTTTTTTTAATGCTATTATTAGGGCTGGAATATAATAAACTACACGTACTCTCCCTACAGTATTAGAATGTGTTTCAGTGTAATGGTACTTTTAGAGTGTATTGTAATGAAATCAGAATATTTTGACTTATTTATTGATTGATTAATAGATTGATTGATTGGTTGATTGCAGAAAACTATCAATCAAAATAGAGCCGTTTCCTTATGATCGTGAAGACAGATACCATAACTAACAGCTGGAACCAAATTCCTTGTGTGTGTGTGTGTGTGTGTGTGTGTGTGTGTGTGTCAACATACTTGGCTAATAAACCTGATTCTGATTCTGACAATGCATGATAATGATTTCATGTACAGGTAAGACATCAGCTTATTTGATGTTTTACAATATTACATCTGTGTATTAAAATCAAGATTTAATTTCAGTGTTCAGCAGCTGAACTAAGCATCTGTTGATTTACATAAACACTTTATGCAGTGGTATACAGTAACAAAGTAAATGTAATTCGTTACTGTATTTAAGTTGCTTTTTTGACATATCTGTATTTTACTGAAGTATTTCCACTTACTTTAACTTCACTACATTTCAAAGTGAAATATCTTACTTTTAACTACATTTTGTAAAATCAGTTGTTTCTTTTTATTCATGAGTTCATAAGTTAAAACTTTTATGAATAGTGTTGGGAGTGAAGTTTAAAGTAATTAAAGATGTACTGTGGTTTCAAATAAGAGCCAGAGAGAGAATACTGTGAGAACAGCACAATTTGGAGTCATGGGACAGGAGTATCTAAGAGAGAGAGAGAGAGAGAGAGAGAGAGAGAGAGAGAGAGAGAGAGAGAGAGAGAGAATAGGACATTATTGCCATAATAAATCAGAGAACCTTGGATACTTAAGTACATTTAAAGGCAAATTCTTTTGTACTTTTACTCAAGTGAAAGTTTAAAGGGAGCACTTTTACTTTTACTTGAGTAATATTTTACCTAGTGGCTCTACTAATATTTTACCTAGTGGAACTCGAGTACATGCTTTGTTTACTTCATTCACCACTGACTACATGAACAAAAGCATTGGGACACCTAACTTTTCCAACCATACAGGCACACAACTGTATAGTATGTCTTTGCATGCGGTACAATCAAATTCTCTTTTCAATTGAGCTAGGAGACCCAAACCTGTTCCAGCCTGGCAATGACCCTGTACACAACGCTTCATGACAATATGGTTTACATGAGTTGGAGTAGAAGATCTTGAGTCTTGCTATAGAGCTTTGACCTCTACCCTACTGAACAATTTTTGAATTGGATTTTATGATTAGGTGTTTATAGACTTTTGTCTATATAGTGTATCTTAGTGACAATACACTAACACACTGATGCCCTGAATTTTGACTAGATTACCAACAGTATCTCCAGCAAAAAACACCCCTCACCCTCTGTAAATCTATGATAGGTCTATCTACATAGACATGGTGCTTAGAATCAAAAATCTCAACTTTGGAATTCAAACATTGTCTTTGTTATAGTAAGTTATGAAGACACGAGAAATTTGGAAACAGAACAGGTAACAGTGAATAAATTGCTCCTGCTCACACCCCTTATTTGTTAAATGTGACATTACTTAAATACATTAAAGGTCAAATAAGACAAGACTCTCTTCTATAATGAATAATTACATGCATTGCAGTATGAAGCAGATTAACCAGAGAGTTCATTTCCCAATATGTGATTAATCTATTTGCTCATTTTAATTGGAGCTGTAGACAATCAAATTAGAATAGGTTAGTTGAGACAATATTTTGTGGCCTATACAGATATATTTGTTTTACTGTTAAAATACTGGCAAGTTTATGACACTCTTTGCAGACCTATGATTACTTTTGCTCACCCTGAGACAATGTGCCAGCAGTTTTGGTCCTTTTATTGATTATATTGGCAACAAATAGTACAACAAACTGGCTCCACTGTTAAATGCGCATGTGCTTATACATTCAGGCTGATATTGTGTATTGTATTAAATTGCAACTTTTAGGCTTATGGCCAAGATAAGTTGCCAGACACTATTCATTTTTAAATAAAAAATAAGGGAGCAAAACAAATCCACATGAATGCCATTAAACATTTTCATGTGCCTTGCCTTTCAGAGTAATTGTGCATATAGCTTGTACCACTGAATAATGCAACTGATTGTATTGATACACGGCATTTGTTGCTGGTCCATATTGCATGTGATTGTGTTCCAGGCTAACATGTTTTCCAGATGTTTTACATATGGGCCTGAATAAACATGTTAGACCCTGTTTTTAGACACTGTTTTTTTTATTATTTTGAATCTGCAAGTCCTTTCTAGCTAATTAACTGGCAATGGAAGAAGACTGTTTGTGTAATTGAGTTTATAATATCAAGCGGACAATATAATACAGTACATATTCCTTTGTTAGTGAAGGATATTTCTCAAAGTGGCTGACAGCAGGGAGACCAGCTTGCAAGGAACTAGTGCTATGCCAGCAAAATGTTTTAAGGGTAAGCAAAACAAAAGCTGAATATTTTGAAGCCATCTAATATATTTGGGCCAACACAGTGCACTTTTGTGGACTTAAGCCCAATCCGGGAACTTTGAGCTGCACCACAACGCTTTGGGAACGCCTCGCGTTGTCCACGATCTGAACCTCGTGTAAAATCCGGCTAATAGGCAAGTCCTGACGTTATCAGCGGGCAACGTTGTGTAAACTAGGAACCTACAAAATGGCTTAGAGATGGTAGCGACATTAGGTTCTTTCTGTTCAGGTAAGCGCTTTGTGTGTGAATCTGTGCAGTCATGAGCTTACATGCAAGCAAAAGCTCCGATGTGTTGTTTGCTTAGCTTAGGAGCATGCTTGGTTGGCTCTTGAAGGAGTCAACTGTTAGCATTTTTAACTGTGTGGCTTTGCGATCCTGGCTGCTGGCGGGCTCCTGTTCCCCGGGGAAAGCACTCATTCGGCGGTTTCTACTCTCAGTGTGTGTAACGTTGTGCTACGTTTTTCTTCCTCCAAGGAGGGAGAATTTTCGGAGAGTGCGCGGTGCGGCGCTAAGGGGTCGCGGGGCTCACAGCTCCTGTATAATGCCGTGCTCCGTATTTCTTACTCCGACAAGGGAAAATTGTCGGATGCTAGTGAGCCCACCACTCTTTCTCGACCTACACACCCGGGTGTCTAGGTCCTGGGAAACCCCATACGCAGCCTGTACCTTTGCCCCGCATTTGCTGTATGTGAATATAGTGGGGGTCAGGGAATGCAGCTATGGGGAGATGCCCAGGGTTGTAGAGACGCCGGCTGGCTATCTCTCCCCAGGTGATGCATTGCCGAAGGCTCTAGTAGGTAGGTGCTATGCAGCAGGTCAGGCCGGGGGTTGCCTCCACACGATGAGTGTGTTGCAGGCATACCAGGCTGACCTGCTATGAGAGATGGCGAGGGATTCAGCTTTGGGGCTGATGATTTAGGATTTACGTTGCGGTGCGACCTAACCCTCAGAGCCACCAAGGTATGGCGCGGCCGTAGGTCGGTAAATGTCAGCCCTAGTAGCCACAGAAGGGCTTCATAGTCACATAAGTGGCCCTTAGTTACCTATCTGTAAAAAAACACTTTCCTCGTGGCAATTTCCTCCCTGAAAAGGTTCGGGGACCTACAGGCTCTGTCCATGACCCCGTCTCGCCTGGAGTTTGCCCCTGGCATTGCCAGTGCTTTCCTCTATTTAAAACCTGGGTATGTACCTAAGGTACATACCTCCCGACCTGTCGTGCTGTCCCGACCAGGAGAATCAAAACCGACTTATCTCCACAGGACAAGTCCGTGGAGGAAGTCGGAGCAACTGTTTATCTGCTATGACCCTAACAGGAAAGGGTTTCCTGCCAATAAGCAGACTCTCAGTAAGCGTGTTGTGGATCTCATTTTCTTACTAGTCCTCTGGTCTCCCTGCTCCGCTTGGGGTCAAGGCTCACTCCACTCGGAGTGTGGCGGCCTCTACGGCCTGGTCCACTGGCTGATCCACCCCGCTGACTTTTTTGTCAGGTTTTACAACCTCAACCTTAGAGCAGCTCCGGGCTCCTCTGTCCTACGTTCTGGTTGTGAAGCTCTCACACACTAGGCAGGGTCTGGTCAGTGTTGAGTATTGATTGTAATTAGATATAAATCTAAAAGTTAACCTTTTAATATTGACTTAACTTTCACCTGATGAAAAAAACAATAAATCAAAAAAGTTGTCAAAACTAACCTGCAATATATCTGTGTATATATTAAAGTATCAATTAAATTGCATACATGAAAGAGCATATTAAAAATAAAGCAAGACAAGAGATACAGTCTAGTGATGAGTCATTCATGACTGTGTTTGTTTTGACAAAAAAAGTTTTAATATTACTCAGGCCTAACGAGTTTGATAGCCAGAGTGTTTCATTTTGTGTTAACCACACATGTGATTATTTTGTGTTAATAACAGATGTACATAGACACTGTTGCCCCCATCTGGTTAAAAAAGGTTAGAGAAAAAACACATGCACCTTGGTATAATAAAACTAAATTGGAGGTATTTAGAATCGCGTATGCTTAGCTACAGACAGGTGCTAAAAGCTGCTAGAGCTGAAAACTCATAGAAAACAACAAACAAAAATGAAAAATGTGTTCCATCACAGTTTTGTACTGAGAACTTTATGAATTTCTTCACTGAAACAATTGATGGTATTAGAAAAACAATTGTGGAGGTCCAACCACTGACAGCATCTCCTGACACAATCTCACCTAAAACTCCACAACTTCACTGCTTTACATGTGTAGGATAGTGAGAGCTGTATGATGTTATTACCAAAGCTAAATTAACAACATGTAAATTAGATCCCATTCCAACTAATCTATTGAAAGAAGTGTTACATACAGCTGGTGAGCCTCTTCTCAATATTATTAACTCCTCACTATCTTTAGGGCATGTCCCTAAATCCCTCAAGTTAGCAGTTATTAAGCCCCTCATTAAGAAACCTAATTTGGATCCAAACACGCTATCAAATTACAGACCCATTTCAAATCTCCCATTTATGTCTAAGATTTTAGAAAAGATTGTCGATGCCCAGTTATGTTCCTACTTACAAGAGAACAATATCTTTGAAGAGTTTTAGTTAGGTTTTAGGCCTTATCATAGCACAGAAACTGCTCTAGTTAAAATAATTAATGACCTGTTTTTAGCTTCAGACCAAGGCTTTATCTCGCTGTTAGTTTTACTAGATCTTAGTGCTGCATTCTACACAATAGATCATGATCTCTTCCTAGATCGCTTACAAATTTACATCGCCATTCAGGGACAGGGATTAAGCTGGTTTAAATCCTACCTGTCTGATCATTACCATTTTGTAGACTTAAATGGAGCGCTATCCAGGTTAATGCTAGTAAATTATGGCGTGCCACAAGGTTCAGTTCTAAGACCCCTGCTTTTCACAATATACATGCTTCCCTTTGGAAATAATATTAAAGGGCATGGAATTAGCCTCACCTGTTATGCTGATGATACCCAGCTATATATCTCATCAAAACCAGGCGATACAGCTCAATTAGCTTGGATAACTGAGTGTATTAATGAATTAAAAGACTGGATGACCCATAACTTTCTACTATTAAATTCAGGTAAGGCGGAGATTTTGCTTATCGGCCCAAAAACCAGTACACAGAGGCTCCAGGCATAGAATTAGCTTCCACTGTTATGCTGATGATACCCAGCTATATATCTCATCAAAACCAGGCGTTACAGCTCAATTAGCTCGGATAACTGAGTGTATTAATATATTAAAAGACTGGATAGTACACAGAAGCTCAAGCATTTCAACCTGCATTTAGACGGATGTTCTGTTACTACTAGTTCAGCATTCATGACCTCCAGAATAGACTATTGTAATGCTTTACTAGGTGGATGTCCTGCATCATTAATAAACAAGCTTCAGTTAGTCCAGAATGCGGCAGCCAGAGTTCTCACAAGGTCGAGGAAATATGATCATATAACCCCAATCTTATCGTCCCGACACTGGCTACCTGTTAAGTTTTGAATCGACTACAGACTACAGCTTCTTACTTACAAAACACTAAATGGTTTAGCTCCCATATATCTGTCCAGTCTTCTAACATGCTACAATCCGTCACGCTCCTTGAGATTAATGTATATTTCTTGTCTTGATGGAGTGTAGCTGTTTCTTGGAATGAATCCTCGCCGACACTGATATATCTTTGTAAATAAAGTGTTTATTTAACACAGAAATTCAGCATCTTCACGAGCCTCCTGGATCAGCTCGGAGCTGCCGTATTGATGAGTCGATGACTCCCGATTCATGGCTCCACACATGTTAAAATACTTTGCCCGATCTCTGGGTCCGCCTCTTAATGTATATGATCTTATTTCTGCAATAATGCTTTAACACAAAGCGAAGTCTGTCTTTGCCCAGAGTAAATGTATCCCAGATGTATCGGAGCTCCCTTTCCCAGATCATTCATCTTAATTATCTAATGAACGGGTCAGAGGTCGTCTCCCAAAAGGACATGCATCCTGGATCATATTCTATACTTCGACTCATACTGATTTAAGGATGACAGTCTCATTTTCCAAGTCATGGCTCTTAACACTATAGCCTTTCATACATTTGGCTTAACGAGAAACATCTGGTCTGCCTCCAGCAACACAGAACAAAGTCGAACACAGATTAAAAGATATTGCATATTAAAGATATTACATATTTCAGATACTATAAGATCTTAAAACTCCAGACTTCTAGTAGTTTCTAGAATAGCAAAGTCCACTAAAGGCGGTAGAGTATTCTCACATATAGCCCCTAAACTTTGGAATAGTCTTCTTTACTTCTGTTCGGGGCTCAGACACACTCTCCCAGTTTAAGTGTAGATTAAAAAACGTATCTTTTTTGCAAAGCCTACACATAACATACATATTTGCCTCGGGGTGGGGAGAGAAAGAGAAGCATTGGAGAGAAATTAGCATAGCAGCTGTTCATGATATTAACAGCACAAGTGGATAATGTGCATGTGATCAGATGTGAACTAGCTCCTAGTTTTATAAACACAATGACTGTATAAGACTGTAGAAATAACATTACTTATAATCTTACATTCCAGTGCTCATGTTAGTTCCCACTCTCCAGTGTTCTGTATTGTTTAAAGACTAATCACACTCTTGATGTCACCCAAATGAGGATGGGTTCCCCTTTTGAGTATGGTTCCTCTCAAGGTTTCTTCCTCATGACATCTATTGGAGTTTTTGAATGTCTGTTGTGAAAAGCGCTATAGAAATACATTTGACTTGACTTGACTCAGTAGGAGTAAGACAGAGTACTTGTGTGTGATTGAAAGGGAGGGCAGTGGAGTGGTGTGGTTGCAGGGAGAAGAGGTGGAGAAGGTGGAGGAGTTCAGGTACCTGGGGTTACCAGTGCAAAGTAATTGAGAGTATGTTAGAGAAGTGAAGAAAAGTGTGCAGGCAGGGTGTAGTGGGTGGAGGAGTGACAGTAGTGATTTGTGATAAAATGGTATCTGCAAGAGTGAAAGGAAATGTTTATAGGACTGTGGTGAGACCTGTGATGTTGTATGGTTTAGAGACAGTGGTGTTGAGTAAAAGACAGACGACGGAGCTGGAGGTAGCAGAGATCAAATCAAATCAAATCAAATCAAATTTTTATTCATCACATACACATACATACAGGGTACGACATGTAGTGAAATGTTTTGTACGATGGTCCGGCATGAGGGAATAGGATGGGGGAAAGAAAAGGAGGCAGATAAATAACTATAAGGTATAAGAAAAACTATTAAAATAAAATAAAATAAATTAATTAAATTAAATTAAAAAATATAAGGTATAAAGATATATAGATATATAAAAGGATAATGTATAAGGAAATATACATATAAACAGTAAACAATGTGTAGTGAAAAATGTAAACAAAATAAAAATGTAAACAATATGTAAACAATAGGCAATTTGTGGTGGGTTGTCCATAAAGTGTCTGTGTGCGGTATGGTGTGGTGTAAAGGTCCGTAAAGTGTCCATGTGCAATATGGTGCAATATGGTCCATGTGGTATGAATAAAATAAAAAGCGCACCGTGCTGTGCAAGTCCAGAGTTTAAAGTGTCGTGGTGGGAACGGTGGGATATGTTTAAAGTGACGTGGTGCGAAGGTGAATATATGTACAGAGAAGTGTGATGATGATGGTGGAGAGAGTGGGCCAGTTCTAAATCCTGGGTGTTTCCTAGTGTAAACACCGGATGGCCTGCGGGAAGAAGCTCCTCCTCATTCTCTCTGTGTTCGCTTTCAGGGCGCGGAAGCGTTTTCCTGAACGCAACAGAGAAAAGAGTCCATTGTTGGGATGGCTTAGGTCCTTCATAATCTTCCTGGCTCTGGTCCTGCACCGCGTGCTATAGATGTCCTGCAGGTTAGGGAGCTTAGTGTGGATGGTACGTTCAGCTGAACGCACCACCCTCTGGAGGGCTCGTCTGTCCTGCATGGTGCTGTCCTCGAACCAGGAAGTGATGCTGCCCATCAGGACGCTCTCAATGGTGCAAGTGTAGAAAGTCTTAAGCACCTGAGAGGGTAGTTTAAAGTCCCTTAAGCGTCTCAGATGGTACAGACGCTGCCGGGCCTTCTTCACCAGGGTGTTGGTGTGACAGGACCAAGACAGATCCTGTGTGATGTTAACACCAAGGTACCGGAAACTGTCCACTCTCTCCACTGGGGTCCCGCTGATGTTTATAGGTTGGTATGACCGCTCCCGCTTTGTGCTGAAGTCCACGATCGCTTTGAGCCAAAGATGTTAAGGTTTTCGTTGGGAGTCACGAGGATGGACAAGATTAGAATGAAGTTTATAAGAGGGACAGCGCATGTAGGACGTTTTGGAGACAAGGTGAGGGAGGCGTGATTGAGATAGTTTGGACATATGCAGAGGAGGGACATGGGGTATATTGGTAGGAGAATGCTGAGGATGGAGCCACCAGGAAGGAGGAAAAGAGGAAGGCCATTGAGGAGGTTTATGGATGTGGTGGGGGTAGACATGCAGGTAGTTGGTGTGAAAGAGGCAGATGTAAAGGACAGAGTGTTATGGAGAAGGATGATCCGCTGTGGTGACCCCTAATAAGAGAAGCTGAAAGAAGAAGAAGAAGAGCAGGTATTAGCAGGTTTCACATTTAGTTAGTACCCAATAAAAAAGTAATACTGTTCTAATTTTTTTGGCAGCAGGTAGCTACATCACAAGTTCAGAATTTTTCAGGATACTAAGTCTAAGTTACAGTAAGTGTTAAGTTTCAGGTGTTCGTCCTTTGTCCATGTAGGATTCCTCCAGGTTCCCTAATTTTCTCCCACCTCTTAAAAAATCTTTGACTACTTAAGCAAATTTTAATTGACTTCTTTATTAACTGACAACAAAATGCAAATATCAACATAATAAATTCCCCATTCTAGCACCAGTGCTTCTGACTTCCCACTCTTTCAGTCCTCTAGTCAACTGTCAAATATATTTTCGATTTTCCTTCTACTTTTTTCTTTTCCTTCTTCTGTTTTCTGCACATAGCTCTTTATAGTTAGAAGCTTCCGCTTCACCTCCTCCCACACAATCCTCAGGCCCACCTTCTTCCTCCGTGTCACCTTTCTCTAGTTTCTCCTGAGCTGCAGCCTTTTCTATATTAGTACTTTAATTTTCCTTCCATTTCCTTTTGGTGCAACAAGCTGCTTGTTAACAACTTTACAAATCTCTCTCTGTGTTCCTTGTCCAAAATATCCCAAAAAAAAAATGCAATAAAAGCATCAGTATTTCAAAATAGGGTCACGTTCAATTTCTGCCATATTTTAAACTGCACTGCATTTGGTTTCTTTACTTTTTTTTCTTTCAGTTTGTTGAATTAGTTGTACACTTCTAAGTCCATTTCCCTAATGCCTACTCTAAAAAGGTAAACCTGCTGGTCTCACAGCCCATGACTTCAGTAACATTGATTGCCTCAGCTCTACAGTTTCCTGCTTTTGGGTCTTGTTTTACTCACTTCAAAGATGCAACATTGGTGTTGGCATTTTCTGGCAGATTTTGTTCTTCTTCTTGATACATGTCAGTTCTCCCAGCCATGCAATATGTCTGGATAAGTGCATATTTTTATAAATATACTATTTAGTTCAACCAAGAGAAAACTATTAAGTATCACTTGTACAATTATTTCCCTACCCTGATTAAGCCTTTAAAATAATAAAAAATTAACATCTAAAATGATGTGTATATATCAATAACTAATGTGCATCACTAATGATTAACTGCTATTAACACGGTTATGCAATATTCATCTAGGGTTAGGGTTAGCACCGCAATTGTAATAGCAATTGTCATTCTCCCCCTTGCCCTAAAAGACTGGTACAGTAATAACTAGGAACTACAGGTGTTATTTAAATCAGAGCTAACTTTTATGTCATGACATCAGGGACTGCGGTGAAGCCACAGGGGCACTGGCCCTAGTGAAAATTTAATCAGTCCATTAAATGCCCATTTCCTGCTGCGCTTCACTTTCAAGGGTCACACAGAAAGATTTAAGTAGATGCTCCTCAGTATCTCTTCAAACATTTGAAGTTGCCATCGTCATTGTCTTACCCCTGTGAACACATTTAACCCCCTGATAATTCATACTTGATTAAGAAGTAATAAATATTTAAAAGCTTGTTTTGATAGGAGATTACAGATTTTTTTATCAAAGATTTGTTTGTTTACAATAAGTATGTTTAATAATAATTTAGATGGAATATTTACGGTGGCCAAGAAGTGCAAAACACGTTAACAAATAAGAAAACAAATGAACAAATCCGAAAACAAAATAACAAATGCAAAAACAAATGAACAAATCCGAAAACAAAATAACAAATGCAAAAACAAATGAACAAATCCAAAAACAAAATAACAAATCCAAAAACCCAACGACAATTCAGACAAACCGGAAAAGGTAGGTATAGTTTGTGAATGGAACACTTACCGATCATTGGACGAGACATCTGTCATTCAAGATATACAGGAAGTATGAAACTTATAACTTTGTTTCTTATACATGTGTAAAGTTCTCTGTTTACTTTAAACAATTTTTTATTTAGATAAGTGCACCTTTAAATATAAGAAAATAACAGAAGTAAACATTGGCAGGCAGGGAGAAAATGGAATTAATTCAAAGCTACTTTGAGGAAGGACATTCATATGCAGTGATTTTGGAGATGCTGCAGTATACAAAAAGTGTACACTTTAACACATACGTTCCAACTTTATGGTCTGATATCCATAACTAGCTTTACCCAAATGTTCCCCATCTAAGAGATTTTACTGTGAAGGACATTATCTTTGGACTTGTAATGAACAATAATAAAGACGACTTTCTTGTTAATAATATACTTCTGATGGGAAAATTGTATATACACAAATCAAAATACTTTTTTTTGCATTTTATAATGAGTTTATTTTTTTCACAAAAGCCCTTAAAGTGATTAAAAAGTAAAATGCAATGAATCTTTTGTCCTTTATAGAAAAATATGATTTAAAGAATAAACCATAGCCGTATTTATTTGTATTCTATTTTTTTATTTAATATTATTATTATTATTATTATTATTATTATTATTATTATTATTATTATTATTATTATTATTTATTTATTTATTTAAATCTATTTTTTCCCTCTTTTCCCTAAATATATGTGTATATATATTTGTATTTTCATGCACCTGTTCTGTGAATTATAGTGTAAATTGTACTTGTTATTGCCACGTTGTTTGTATATGGCTAATTGCTAATAAATATAATAAATTGAATGACAGGTGTCTTGTTCAATGATCGGTAAGTGTTTTATTCACAAACTATATCTACCTTTTCCCGTTTGTCTGAATTGTCGTTGTGTTTTTGGATTTTTTTTTTTTCAATTATTATTATTTGGATTTGTTCATTTGTTTTTGGATTTGTTATTTTCTTTTCGGAGTTGTTAGTGTTTTCTAATTTATTAATTTGTTTTCTGATTTGTTAGTGTTTTGCACTTCTCGGCCACCATACAAACCAGAAAATGTAGTTATAGTTTGTGAATGGAATATCCTGTATATCTTGAATGACAGTTGTCTCGTCCAATGATCGGTAAGTGTTCCATTCACAAACTATACCTACCTTTTCCCGTTTGTCTGGACTGACGTTGTGTTTTATTAAACGGATTTGTTAATGTGTTTACAAATTTTTTATTTTGTTTTTGTATTTGTTTTTGGATTTGTTAGTGTTTGCACTTCTCAGCCACGGTAGATATTCAGGCAGGAAAATTCTGCAATAAAAAGAAATATAAGAGATATGAAAAAAACAAAACAAAAAAAACTATTTTTCTATCGTAGTTGGAACTAGTTGGGCTTCCCCCATGGTACAGTAAAACCCTATTGTACAAGCAACTAATAGTATGAGCAAACGAAGATACGAGCGACTTTGCTTGCAAAATTGAACGTGCGAGAATGAATTATGCTCGTCCAACTGGGTTTTACTGTACTACATATACTTATGGAAGTCTTTCTGTTGCTCAAAATAGTTTTTAAATTGTGTTTTTTGTTTTTCAAGTCAACAACATTACAACAAGTTGTTTATCATAGAAATGCATAGCAGTTACAAAAATTATTGTTAGTAATTCATTGCATATGCCTACTTACCACACACACACACTTTGTAAAGTAATGCCCAGTGTTTGTTCACCTGGACTAGAGAAATAACAGACACTGTATAACTAAAAAGGGGATGAGCAGACTCTATATTTAATGAAGAATATTTAATCTATATTAAACCCATGTGCTAAGATGCTGGAGAGCTGCAATTAATATGGTCACAGTCACCATTTTCTATGTTGTGGTATGCAAACAAGATTAATAATTTTTTAGAATAATGTTATAACCAAGGGGGTGACGTCACGACCAGGAAGCTATAAAAGGCTGCCTGTATTGTGAACGTATGTCCTTGGGGATGCTCCGCTCTGGGTGAGCGCTGTTTTAGCAGAACATTCCTGTTCCTTGCGGTTCTGCAGAGGCGAAGTGGCGATTTATGTTTTGGGGCTCGCATTTGGATCTGGCAGAGGGTTTGGAGACAAGCCTGTCTCTTCTTCCAGTGCTTTCTCCCAGGGTTCAGAAGCACTGTGCTCCACCTCTTTTCCTCAGAGGAGGGGGAGGGTATGGACAACAGCAATTCTGTAAAGGATACACCCCCACGGCAATTTTAGTTTGAGGTGCTGTTGAAGATAGTGACTTGGCCTGTAGCCAAGCTGCATATCACCTGGCCAGCCGATATGCAGAAACAACGTCCCCAAAGCAAGCTGGACAAACTTTTTTCCTTTTTTCCCAGCCTTGCACATTTAGGTGACCAGGTCATGGACTAACCCTTATTTGGCCCACCTCTTTAGCCCCAACATTTCTTACTACACTAATGTAGTAGGGCTGAAAGAGTGCGGTTGTGGAACAATGTCACGGGGTAAAGAGACGCTGGCTGGCTATCTCTCCTCGGGTGCTGCATCGTCCCTTAAGGCCTCGGTATTGCCCACCAAGCATCTGAGTACTACCTCAGATTTGGTTGGCGCTAGCTGCCTGCACACCATGGCTGTGTTACAGGCTTATCAGGCCGACCTGCTGCAAGAGCTCGACGAAGGAATGCCTACGGGCAGTGATAGGGTTAAGGAGCTGCACCATGCAACCTGGCTCTGCATACCATAGCATACCTGGCTATGAAAAGGCCATTGCCCGGTCTATGTCTGCCCTGGTCTCTACACAGAGACACACCTGGCTCACCCTGTCAGATTTGTCTGACAGGGATAGGGTCATTCTGCTAGTCACCCCTGTGGTGAAAACTGGCCTGTTTAGCAATGCTGTAAATACATCATCAAATATTCCAGGATGCCAAGAAACAGTCAGCAGCATTCCAGTAGTTTCTCTCTCACCGCTCTCATTGGGCTGCTCATACAATTCAGAGACGGCGTGTCATCACTCATGCTTTCTCAGAAACTAGGGACCTTGGACGGTGCCCCAGGTCGTGGCCCATGGAGCTAACAGATCTGAAGACTGTCATCTTCAATAGAAGGGCTTTGGCCAAAAGATTCTGGGGTCCTTTGGGGTCTCCGCCGAGGGGAGGTCTATGTGCACCTCAGCATATGGTGCTCGCCCCTTCATGCCACTCTCAGGAGATCGGCTCCTTAACCCTGCCATTAAGAGTGCTTCAGGGCACAGTCATCTCCAATGTGTACCCCCCTCAGCCTCCGCATTAGAATTTAGCGGATGGGGGGCTTGCCACCTCTCAGGAGGCCTCTAGAGCTGTGCCAGGGCATAGCCCCATCTCTAGGCACACCAGAGGTCAGTCTTGAAAGACTGATTCCCTTAAGAGACTATCTGACAGTCTGGACATGCCTGCCGGACGTGTCTCAGTGAGTCCTGTGCACTGTAGAGAGAGGCTCTATGACTCAGTTTGGGTCTCGTCTGCCCCGGTTCAATAGGGTGTGTCCCTTCACCTCAGGCCATCGAGGTGGTCCCTTCGTTCAACAGAGAGTCTGGGTACCCTTCCTTCACACAGGAAGATCCCAAGTGCTGGCTCTGATCAAAGCTGCATCCAATGTGGTGCCACTTGGCCTCCTATACATGCAACCCCTACAGTGGTTGCTCAGGGACAGAGAGTTCTCCCAAAAGGGCAACCCACTCTGCACAATCATGGTCATGTTAGGTCAGGTCTCAACTTAGACATGTTGAGAGATCCTGGGTTCCTGTCACAGGGCCCCATGTTTGGAGCTCCTTGTCATCGTATAACTATAAAGATGGACACCTCTATCATGGGTTGGGGCAGTCATGAGTGGGGGCTTCAAAAAAAAGTCTATGGAATGAGCCCCATCTCTTATAGTACATCAACTGCCTGGAGATGCTGTCCATAGTGCTTCTAGTGTTAAAGCATTTCTCTCAGACCTAAGGGGCCATTATGATCTCCTACATCAACCACCAGGGGGGGTCTGTGCTCTTGCCTCCTTTACAAGCTGGCATGACAGATCCTCCTGTGGGCCCAAGGGAAGCTGCTCTCACTGAGAGCACTATACATCCTGGGGTTGTTGAATCAAGAAGATGCCCTCTCAAGGCAAGGGGTGAATGGAG
Organism: Silurus aristotelis; assembly: GCF_946808225.1. Lineage (NCBI taxonomy): Eukaryota > Metazoa > Chordata > Actinopteri > Siluriformes > Siluridae > Silurus > Silurus aristotelis. Next base: position 14,828,748 of record NC_139579.1, read on the forward strand.
GTAAGGTAAGGATGTATGGAGGCTAGACCCAGAAGTAGTGAATCAAATATGGAGATGATTTTACAGAGCACAAGTGGAACTGTTTGCAACTCATCAGATGTCGCTCTATCTCCTCTGGTTCTCCCTTATTCACCCAGCCCCTCTTGGGCTGGATGTCATGGTACAAGCTCCGCCTGTACGCTTTTCCCACTGTAGTGCTGCTCCTGGGAGTTCTGGAGAGAGTTCATTGGGATGGAGTCCATCTCCTCCTGGTAGCCCCATGCTGGTCAGGCCAGCCATGGTTCGCCGACCTGGTAAACCTTCTCAAAAGGGGGGGAGGGGGGCGATCTCCTAGGAGGGACCTTCTCTCTTAGGCAGGGGGCACTTTGCTTTACCCCCACCCAAGCTGTAAAGGTTGTGGCTGTGGCCCTGAGGGGGCACAGTTCTTAGCCACTTGTCTCTGGGCGAAGGTTGTAGAGACCATTTTCCAATCCAGAGCTCCCTCCCAAAGTGGCGACTGTTCACTACATGGTGCGTATGTTAACTGTTCAGTTGGCCCAGTGCTAAAATTTCTTCAAGAACAGTTCGCCAAAAGGTTGTCTCCTTTCACCCTAAAGTTTTACGTTTCCACTATTGTGGCTTATCATGGTAAGCCACAATATAAGTCCACCTAAGTCCCCAAGGTGTCAACAGCTGTCCCTTGACCAGTCGTGCCCCTGGTTGGGGGCCTGAAAAGGAGAAACTATAACCACCAGGGTTACATACGTAACCTAGGGATGTTTTTTTCCTGTGTCATCTGATCACTGATTAAGACTGCAGCTGCATGTGTTGTTTTACTTTTTTTTTTTTTTTGACAGATGCTTACTAAATGTATCAAAAAGCCATCCAACCTCTACCTACATGAAAGCACTTATCAAACTCTGATCCGCACCATGTTCTTTATAAGCATGGCTTTAAACGACCCATCATCCCTGAAGAAACAATAACATGCATTAACACTCTTCTGTGTATTGGTAGTCTTCCTTGGGGTATAAAGAACTTCCCCTGGCTGTCTAAACAGATGAGTCACTGGCTGTCTTCAACCAAAGAGTGAAGAACTGATATTTTTATATCAGTTCTTCTGATATAGATTTGGCCCTACTTATTTAGTGGTGTGTTTTTTTCACCAAAGGTACAGTAAAATTTTTTAAAAGGATAATAAGACCAAACACAGTTTGCCAGATAGTATTGAGTGATTTAGTTTAGAGATTGTATTTAGAGCTCAGATGTTTGTAGAGAGAAAGGGTCTCTATGTAGACCCTCTACTCTATAGCCCATGACATATAAAGAATGTGAGACATTGTTGTCATATGCAGAGAGTAATGAATATTTGTCAGACATTTCTCCAACAGCTTGCCGTAAGTCTTTTGGCAGGGTCCATGGTAAGTTTTTTCCCTTGCCTTCCATACATTTTAAAAAGACATCTTGTTTTTCTTGATGTAAGTGCTGTACTCTATGTTGTACTCTTTGTACAGTGTTTTTACTATGATAATAGGCTATTTTTTGGGCTGTATGATAATTATTTTCGAACATGAGTTTGAATGTGATTGGCCCATTCTGAACACAGCTCCAATGATAAAAGCGTATGCACACATACAGTGGGGCGAAAAAGTATTTAGTCAGCTCCCAATTGTGCAGGTTCTCCCACTTAAAAAGTTCATCATAGGTACACTATGAGAGACAAAATTAGAAGGAAAAATCCCGAAAATCACATTGTCTGATTTTTAAAGAATTTATTTGCAAATTATGGTGGAAAATAAGTATTTGATCACCTACAAAAAAATAAAGATTTCTGGCTCTCACAGACCTGTAACAACTTTTTTAAGAGGCTCCTCTGTCCTCCACTTGTTACCTGTATTATTGGCACCTGTTTGAACTCGTTATCAGTATAAAATACACCTGTCCACAACCTCAAACAGTCAGACTCCAAACTTCACTATGGCCAAGACCAAAGAGCTGTCAAAGGACACCAGAAACAAAATTGTAGACCTGGACCAGGCTGAGAAGACGGAATCTGTAATAGGTAAGCAGCTTGGTGTAAAGAAATCAGCTGTGGGAGCAATTATTTGAAAATGGAAGACATACAAGACCACTGATAATGTCCCTCGATCTGGGGCTCCACGCAAGATCTCACCCCGTGGTGTCAAAATGATCACAAGAACGGTGAGCTGAGAGCTGGGACCAAAGTAACAAAGGCTACTATCAGCAACACACTACGCTTAAGCCAGTACATGTCCGGGCCCATCTAAAGTTTGCTAGAGAGCATTTGGATGATCCAGAAGAGGATTGGGAGAATGTCATATAGACAGATGAAACCAAAATAGAACTTCCTGGTAAAACCTCAACTTTTTGTGTTTGGAGGGGAAAGAATGCTAAGTTGCATCCAAAGAACACCATACTTACTGTGAAGCATGGGGGTGGAAACATAATGTTTTGGGGCTGTTTTTCTGCAAAGGGACCAGGAAGAAAATAATGAATGGGGCCATGTATCGTGAGATTTTGAGTGAAAACCTCCTTCCATCAGCAAGGGCATTGAAGATGAAACGTGAATGGGTCTTTCAGCATGACAATGATCCCAAACACACCGCCCAGGCAACAAAGAAGTGGCTTTGTAAGAAGCATTTCAAGGTCCTGGAGTGGCCTAGCCAGTCTCCAGATGTCAACCTCATAGAAAATCTTTGGAGGAAGTTGAAAATCCGTGTTGCCCAGCAACAGCCTTAAAACATCACTGCTCTAGAGGAGATCTGTATAAAGGAATGGGCCAAAATACCAGCAAAAGTGTGTAAAAACCTTGTGGAGACTTACAGAAAACGTTTGATCTCTGTCATTGCCAACAAAGGGTATATAACAAAGTATTGAGATAAACTTTTGTTATTGACCAAATACTTATTTTCCACCATAATTTGCAAATAAATCTTAAAAAATCAGACAATGGGATTTTCGGGATTTGTTTTTTCTCATTTTGTCTCTCATAGTTGAAGTGTACCTATGCTGATAATTACAGGCCTCTCTCATCTTTTTAAATGGGAGAACTTGCACAATTGGTGGCTGACTAAATACCTTTTTGCCCCACTGTATGCAACCAAGTTATTGTAACCTTTTTATTATTATTATTTCTTTTGTTAAAATAAAAAATGTTTACTGATTGAAACTAAAATGCTTCTGATTGTCTTTTGGCTAATTTTTATACATTGAAAATGTTGATATGTTGTATAAAAAGGTTCTGACATAATACATTATTATTTGACATCACAAAAATCAGCATTTTTAACAGGGATGTGTAATATTTAAAGATTTTTTATACCTATTGCATGTCTCTGCTTTAAACAATAGATCAGCACAGTCTGGCAGCTTAGTTACACGGCAGAATCGATCACCATGGAGACTAACAGAAGGTGAATCAAAGTTCACCTGCCTTTGTATTTTACATCTGGTGAAGGAGAAGATATAGGCTTGTGTCCCATTGACTTCCTGGCAATAATATTGGGTGAAAATGGTTCAAAACTCATGACAACAACATGCCTTTAACTATACAAGCACAAGTCAAAGATTTACCAGGGAGGTTTCCAAAAGACCTATGGCAAGGTTAAAGATGCTGTACTGTAGAAATGTCGGACAAATATATTACTCTCTGCATGTGACAACAATCTCTTATATTCTTTATATTTCATGGGTTTTAGAGTAGACAGTCTAGACAGAAGACCTTTCTCTCTACAAACATTTAAACATCAGACTAAATTCTGAACTTATGTAATGCACCTCAAAAATGACAAAACACATTTTATATACAGTAAATACCAATACTACAATAGTTATGTACCTGTCTGTCAGATTCTTTAGAAGAGTACTTAGATATATTTGCACATAGAGTTTTAGACAACAAGATTCCACCCAGGTTCTTGTTGAATGCCAGTTTGTGAAAGAAAAAAAGGAGGAGTAAATGCTAAGCACTAAATTGTTCGCAGGGGGTGTGCGGTATGTTGCAAATGTCAGCTGGTGAATCTTTAGGTCACCCAGAAAAAGACAATTAATTAATCGAGGTCCCCTTCAAAAGAATTGTTATGAACCTTTTTAGGCGATTGGAATGTGAGTTAGTCTTAGTGGATTACAGAATGTAAAACACCAAAGCATGGCCTCTATGCAACATCTCAGCATGCAGAGCTGCAGAAACACTTTTTTAAAATTACCTCCTGAGCTGGAATCTTGAAAAAGATCCTGACAGATTAGGGCATGCCATTTATGTAATGCAACCTGTGCAACTATGCAAACTCTAAGGAATGAAATAGATTTGTATCAGCCTTTACCATCCATAAATGGATTGCCTAGTTAAGCAATTTAATCAAACCTTTTACCATTCCATATTATGCAAAGTTAGGTTGGCAAGTTACAGAAGGATTTCTCAAGTTTCTTCTTCCCTTTGTTTGCAGACTAGCACATTGGACAGAGAGCAGAAGTCTGTCTAATCCTATCTTATGGAGGGAGAAGACCCTGTACATCAGCCACATGTTTTTAGAGGAAAACCTTCTGTTTGGACTATTCCCTGTGTGAAGAATGCTGGTGGATAAACAATTTCAGCCATTTAAGTTCAAGGTGGTCCACATGTCAAAGTCACAAATGACTGGCAGATTTTCTTGCTCAGCATAGTTGGTCACAAGTCAAATGATTTTCCTCTTGTAGTGGAAATTCTAGCAGCTGAAGAAATGCTTGACAAACACCAAATCAAGTCAGAAGAAACATGCACAATACCAAAAGCAAGTCAAAAATGTCAGGTGATCGGGCATTGTGGATTCTGGTGCATGGCCGAGAACCGGTTTGTGAATGAAGGGTGAAGCTGGGGGTTGTTGGGACCTAAACCTGTGGGGATTGTGCTAAAAAGAGTTTCAGTGAGTGGTAGCTGGAATCAAAAAGAGGAAGACAAGCACCACAGGAGAGAGAGCTGAGCAGCAGAAAGTGTGTGTGTGTGTGTTTGTGTGTGTGTGCGTGCGCTTCCTGAGATATAATCGCTGAAAAGCAAAAGGAAATAAAAGAAAAAATAAGATCCCCTTCTGAGTTGCCCCCAGCCTTTATCCCACCTCCTGATTTTTGGCCAAATGTATAAGAGTGTTACACACTCCAATCCAATTAAAAGCTCCCTATTTATTTAAAACATCCAGGTTATTTTTGCAAAGGCTGTAATCAAGAATAATCATGGTTTAACAATGCTAACAAAAAGCCAACCCTGACAATAACAAAAAAGTGCTCTATTAAAAAGTTTTACTTACAGTAGGAGTGCATTAGATTAATCAAAATTAGTTAAAATTCACAAAATTGGGTGTCTAGTGGTTATGTGGTGAATAATTTCAAGCGACAAGGTTGATTTTACAATAACTTTCAAACAACTATACAGACACATAATAATCCATATCCTTCTCTTCCTGTAAATCCTCTCTCTCTCTCTCTCTCTCTCTCTCTCTCTCTCTCGTTAAACATGCTCCTGAGGCTCCAGTGACCACTGTTCCTGCCACTCTCCCCTCCATGGATCGTCCCACTTCGTCCAGGCCTGCCTCTGGATAGTGTTCTCTTTGACTGGAGGCCACTCTGTGCAGCTTGGGACGGTTTCTAATTTTTCTTGGGTGGTTCCATGAAATTCCAGAGTGCGAACAGGAGCTTTAAGGATGGATTGAACTGTAGTTAATGTCAACAGTCTGCTACATTGACTCAGGACTACTTTTTGCTTCTAATCACCATCACTGTACCCCGCAACATCGTCACCCAGATGAGGATGGTTTCCCTCTTAGTCTGGTTCCTCTCAAGGTTTCTTCCTTATGCCATCTCGGGGAGTTTTTCCTTTCCACAGTCGCCACCGGCTTGTTCATCAGGGACAAACTTACTTATAAAGTAAGTAAAAGCTTCTGAAAAATGAGAAGGGAAGAGCGGGAACAATAGGCCGGGATAGCGGACATTTAATCGTTCAGGGTTGAAGGAGCAACCCTGTGGCAAACTGTTTCACATCCACAGCCTCTATAACTCTGGGTGGGGGTGAACCAAAGCTCCCCCCACCTGGGAGAGAAGATCCTTCCTGGTAGTAATTTTCCAAGGAGGTTCCTCAAGGAGGGACACCAGGTGCATGAACCATGGTCTGCCCGGCCATCGCGGTGCCACCAGGAGGAGATGGGCTCCTTCCCGGCAAACTCTCTCCAGAACAGCCGGGAGCAGCGCGATAGGGGGAAAGGAGTACAGTTGTAACTTTGGTTATGTCTGCACCATGGCGTCCAGCCCCAAGGGGTGAGTGAGAGAGAACCAGAGAGATCCACCTGAGCTCTGTAAAACCTCTGCCATATTTGCTCCAACAACTTGAGGTGGAGCCTCCATTTCTCGGGCCTCGGCCCTTGCCTCAAAAGGGCATCTCTGATTTAGGTGCCTCGGGATGTAGACAGCCCTCAATGAGAGCAGCTTTCCCTGGGATCACAGGCGTGTCTGCCATGCCAGCCTCTATAGGGGTGAGATTGGAGAACCACCTGCTGGTTAATGTACGAGACTACCGATGTGTTGCCCATACGGACCACCACATGGTGATCCCTCAGGTATCGGAGAAAGTGTTCCAAAGCCAGAAACATCGCCAGCATCTCCAGGCAGTTTATGACCCCTCCCCACCCTGTTCGGGAGGCATTCATTTTTAGCATAACACGACGACTAAGAATTCCGAGGACGGGGCCCTGAGACAGGAATGCAGGTTCCCTCCACATATCTAAGGCTCAAAGGGCTCATGGCACCTCCTTTATAGTTCTGAGTGGATTGCCCTTTCGGAAGAACCTTCTGTCTCTGAGACACCACTGGAGGGGCTTCTCAGGTGCAGGAGGCCAAGTGGAATCACATTGGATGCTTCTGGCATAAGACCCAGCAGCCTCTGGAAATGCTTCACAGTGAGTGAGTGACCTTCTCTCACTCTCTTGACTGTTGTGAGAATAGCTTCAATCCGAGCAGGAGACAGCTGTGCCCGTATAACGGTCGAGTCCCACACCAAACCTTAGAAGGTGGTTCTCTGCACTGAAGAAAGCACACTTTTCCTGGTGTTTAGTCTTAACCCCAGCTCCTTCATGCAGGCGAGAATGACATCTGTAAGGGAGCCAGGCTGAACAGGAGGACCCGATATTGGTAAGCTTTGCCCCCAAAAACAAACCTCAGGAATCTCCTGTGAAGGATGGATGGCTATGTGGAAGTATGTCCCTGATCTATCGTGACAAACCAGTCCTCAGACTTGATCTGAGACACGACCTGTCTGAGAGTGAGCATCCTGAACCTGAGCCTCATGAGTAAGCGGTTCAAGGAGCGTAGATCGGGTGCAGCCCCGCATCCTTCTTCAGAACCACGAAGTACTGGCTGAAAGTGCGTACTTCCTGTTCCAGGACCAGAGCCTGCTCAGGCCCCACCAGAGTGGGACACACCCCGTTTAAGCAGGGAGGAGAGGGCCCAAATTGAATTGAGTAGCCCTTCTCAAGCTGCCCATGGCCCATTCTCTGGCCCATCCAGAGCAGCTGGAGCGGTGCCCTGCAGCCATTGGGGCCTCCTGAAAGGCGGTGAAATCTGCTACAAGGTCAGATGGAGGTGGAGGGAGACCTTGTAGCAGCCACTAGAGGTGGCTGTGCTCTGAGGCACATCTTGTGGCAGGGTTAGTAGCCTGACCTCCTGGTGCCACTGAGGAGGTTTGGGCACAGTGTAATCAGGTGTACACCTCCCTCCTAAGGTTGAGGCTCTCTGGTAGTCAGGACCTGTGCGCTGAGGCCCACTTGCTTGGGAGGACGCCCCTCAGGTCGTTGTGCCTCCTCAAACTTGTTGCCGAACAAGCCAGGAGGGGCCATCGGGGCATTCAACAGGAAAGCCCTGTCCCTGCCAGGAATATCCGACACAGATGCCTTTGTTTGGCTACTAAGGCTGACATTGACCGACCCACGGCCATAGCCATTTCTTTGGTGGCCCTAAGAGCTAGGTCAGCAGTGCGACATGAAGTGAAATGAAGTGGGGGCAAGGAGGAACACACAGACGGAAATTTTGCTTTCTTTTAGCACTCAGGTCTGCATAGATTCACACACAAAACACTTATCTTAACAAACAGAAGCCAGCATAGGCTTCACTGCATGCGCATTTTGTAGCTTCCTGGTCGTGATGTCACCCCGCCGGTGACGTTGCGCCTTGCCGTTGGCCGGATTTTACACGCAATTCAGAGCGTTTTATCTTAAATGTATTTCTATCAAGGTGGTTCATCAATTGCAGTTTCTAGCTTTATCCCCTTAACCAGTAATACATTTCTCAATCTTCAATAAAGCACAGCGTCATTTTTCTATTTTTCTGGAGAATTATATGGCTATGCTGTGTGCTTTAAGGTTTCTGCAATATTTTTTCACTTTATAAAAAGACTGAAATTTTGTGAAGTGAAGGAGTGGTATAGGTTCATCTATAAAAATACTGACAGAAAACCCATGTAAACACAAGCAAGCAGTCTGGTCCAATTATATGTTATTTTCTCAGCCATATAGTACACTATTGCCAAGGTTATGGCTTGTACTAGTACTACTTTTTTCTTTTCTTTTTTTTTTAAAGCTTTGAAAAACATTTGTAATACAGATGAGCAGGACAATGTACAGAGATTAAATATAGTTTATTTTTTACTAAAATCCCAGACGCTCACGCTGACTAAAAATTTAATTCACCTGGCAACTTTCATACATTTCCAGATTGTTAAGAAAAAGGTTTACTTTTTAAAGGTGGCCTTGTTTTCCTGAACGTGTTTGACATTTTTTCTTATAGTGGGACTCCTAGAAAAGGAATAAATACTTGACAAACATTAAATTAAGTCAGGAGGAATGTGCACAATGCCAAAAGCAAAGGGGTGTTTTAACAGCTACAAAAAATGATAATTTGTAGCAGTCATTACTTGGAAACAATTTCTTAGTGCTGTTTAAGCTTCAACACTGAAGACCATCTGTCGGGTTACAGCATGTAAGTACACCCACAAACAGACTTCTATCCAAGGATAGTTTCAGAAGTTCCACGGGTAGAAAAGCTTGTTATCTTTTAAAATGTACAAAATGCAAAATGACTGACTTGTCTGTGTGTGCTTGTTTAAAAGAAAGAGAGAGAGAGAGAGAGAGAGAGAGAGAGAGAGAGAGAGAGAGAGAGAGAGAGAAAACAAATAATCTACTGCATGCGTCAGCTGTGTTTTTTAAGGCAGACAGGAGGCGGATCAGTCATGTTTTTTCTGATATATTGTGCATCATCCACATGCATACATAAAGATACATATCAAAATATGTTGCAGTTCAATTCTGGTTTGACAACAGATATTGTCACAAAGTAGCTTTACAAAGACTCAGATGCAGATTTATATGCCTAATGAAGGCAAAGAAAGCATCCTGAGATGAGATGAGTTGAGATGAGATGAGCAAAATAAAAAAAAAACCATAATTTTCTGGACACCGGATAGTAAAATTATATATAAAAATACTCATAACAACACATTTAATAGGTGGCCATGTGATTTTTTTTGTATAAGTTAGGCAATAGTCCACATCTCACCAGAGCAAACTGAGTATCGATTTGTTAATATCACATCAGCCATCAATATGCTTTATAGTCTTTTGATGTTACATATTTAAATTACTCAGGTGGGTTTTCTTGCTAATAGTGCTAGCACAATTATTTCCTACAAAGTCATACACCTGCCATGGTGAAGCTAAAACTATCAGCATTGGCATCCTGAGGTGAGATGAGATGAGACGAGATGAGATGAGATGAGCAAAAAACCTTGAGAGGAACCAGACTTAAAAGGAAAAAAAACCCCATAATTTTCTGGACACCGGATTGTGAGTTTATATATAAAAAAAAAAAACTCATAACTACACATTTAACTTATCTTATCTCATCTTTAGGTTATATATTAAAATACTCCTAACTAAACATTATTCATCATAACTGTCACATTTATACATAGACTCCAGTTATCCATTTGTACTGCACACTTGTAAATAACATCTGTAAATTTATTTAAACAATATTTTTACTTCTGTATATAGTGCATTATTTAATCTATTAAATTAAATGTTTTACTCTTTTGTTACATTATGCCTGTACTTTGACCTGATGCCAAGTCAAATTCCTTGTGTGTGTAAACATACTTGGTAATAAAATTGTTTCTGATTCTGAAAATTCCAATTTACAATTATATTAGTGGAGATTGAAAGTAAGCAGTGAAATGTAAAATGATGGTCATGGTTGATCTGAAAACTATATGTGTATTATACAGTATCAGCACTTAATACTCGTAATCTGTGCAGAGGCTTTTAAAAACACTTGTTTATAAGTCAGTACTGATGGGGGGATTTAAAGCAATAACAGTGTACATATGCTACAATATATCTTTTAAAGACTAACAACACCTTTTCTCTTTAGGAATAGATTTTTAATAGCTCTTTAACCCAGCCTGCTTATGGGTCAAACAACTGCAAATCACAAAAGCTGGAGAACCGAGAGTCCCAAATGCATGTGGCACAGTGTGTTATTTCTGTAACACATCCCAATTGCTTTCCTTTTTGCCAACCCATGATCAAACAAAAAAGTATTATGTTTATAAAGCTCAGCATCATGCCCTTGATAGGATTCGATTGGGAATCATTTGTTTATAGATGAATGCATCCCCAATATGTAATACATGTGGTGACATTTCCTTTCAAATAACCATAGCAACAAACCCACTTACTTGTTTGATAATTATAAGCAGTGAGCATAAGCAGTGCTTAAACAATTGCTTAGTGCATTTGACTATCACTCTTTACTTGAATATTTAGGGGTTTTTTTTATAGTGTGCTAAAATAAAAGCCTGAATAATATTTACGAAAGAAAAAAAATTAGTTTCAGATTTTAGCCCTGCAATTATATGTACAGCGGCTTCAATAACACACCATTTGGATGTCATAGACTGAGTGACTTGAGTGACTCATGTGTTTTTGTACACAATGTAAAAATAACAGACAAACAATACTGAGAAAATTATTATTGTTTACCTAACGAAATTCGTTTGGTTTCTGTTTAATTAAATTAAATATCTTTTCTTATTTGGTGGACAAAAATGCTACATATATTTTATGCTACATATATTTTATATTATATTTTTCTGAAATCCTTGTCCTGCTTCCCAATGTACTTGAGATTTGAATTGAATGTGCATCAGTAAACAATTTTTTGGACTATGGATTTTGAAAGACTGCTGCATCCAGCCTAGAGCCTTTCCTGTAAATGAAACTTTCCGAAATCCTGTTAGGTTATAATTTTGTTAGGTTTATACTGTAATAGGTGAACTTGTATTAAATGTTTCTGTAAGATAATAAAAAGCATGCTAGATTACTCTTTATCACTGATAGAGGCCAGAATGTTGGTAACAATACACAGAAAAGGTCTGCTAGACATTTTAAAAAGCCCAACATGGACAACACAAAACATTTACGTATAACATATTTTTTCTGCATCATTTACAGACAAATAAATAATTTCAAGTCAAGTCAAGTAGGCCTTATTGTCATTTCAACCATATACAGTGCAGTACACCGTGAAACAAAACGTTTCCCCAGGACCAAGGTGCCACAGCAAATAATTAAAATTAACTTAAGGAACACAGAAGTACATATAACTCTAAACTAAGGACACAAAGTGCACATGTGCAACATTTACTGCAAAAAAAAAAAGACAAGAGACAACATGAGACACAGTAATAAAACACAGTAGAACCCAGCAGTACACTACAGAAATTTGTGTAAATGGATTGTGCATATATAAAAGAAATAAATACTGTGCATGTAAACATTTAGATGGATGTAAGTTTTTGATTCATCAGAAGTGTGCAAACAGCAGTTTGTGCAAACAGAGGGGTTTTTTTTCTGTTGATTGGGTGTGTGTATCAGTCCAGTTTCTGTTGAGGAGTCTGATAGCTTGTGATAAGAAACTGTTACACAGTCTGAATGTGAGGGCCTGAATGCTTCTGTACCTCTTTCCAGACAGCATGAAAATGAAGAGTGTGTGAGGGGTGTGTGCGGTCAGCCGCAACACTGGTGGATTTATGAATGAATCATGTAGTGTAAATGTCCATGATCGTATATAGATAGAGCCTAATGATCTTATCAGCTGTAGGGTCTTCCGATCCAAGACGGTGCAATTCCCAAACCAGGCAGTGATGCAGCTGCTCAGGATGCTCTCGATGGTCCCTCTGTAAAAGGTTGTCAGGATGTATAGTTGAAGCTGTGCCTTCCCCAGCTTTCTCTCAGGAAGTAAAGATGCTGCTTGTTACTAAGCTGGTGAGGGACCAGGTGAGGTTCTCTGCCAGGTAAACACCAAGGTATTTAGTGCTCTCCATGATCTCCACGAAGGAGCCGTTAATGTTCAGCAGGGAGAGGTCAATTTGTGTCTTCCTGAAGTCAAAAACCATCTCTTTTGGCCCCAGTGCTAAGTGTTATGGTGTTGGAGGTGATGTTTGCAATCCAGACTTCCAGGTCTTCCAGTCAGAAAGTTTAGGATCCACTTACAGTGGGAAATGTTCACAGGCTCAGCTTCCCAATTAGGTTCTTAGGAATTATAGTGTTGAATGCTGAACTGAAGTCTATGAGCAGCATTTGTATATATGAATCCTTGTTTTCCAAGTGATTGAGGGCCATGTGGAGTGTGGTGGAGATGGCGTTGTATGTGGAGCGGTTTGGGCGGTATGCAAATGGATCTAGGTTTACGGGCAGCAGGGTTTTCATGTGTCTCATGACGAGTCTTTTGATGCACTTCATGATGATAGGTATGAGTGCAATAGGACGGTATTTATTAAAGCATGTTGTTGAGATGTTGAAGATGTCTGTGAGAACATCTGCCAGTTTGTCTGCACATCCTCTGAGCACTCTGCCTGGAATGTTGTCTGGTCCTGTAGCTTCCTGTGTGTTGACTCTGGGAGCCATCACTGTCGCAGGCAGGTGATGATGTTCTGTAGTTGGTGATGGCTTAAATGTCCTGCCATATGCGCTCAATAATGTATTGAGGTTAGGTATCTTCAAAATACTATAATAGCCAATTATATAGTAAAGGTATAAAAATCCATGCTATTATCTGTATCTATAGCTATTATATCAGGTTAGTGGTCCCAAATAGCTATATCTGTTTCAGGAGTAACAAAACGGTAATTAATTTACATGGATGTAGGATTTTAATCATATATCAATTATATAATATTGTCTTGCTTCAATGGCACCTGATAAGAGGTGGGATATATTAGGCAGCAAGTGAACAGTCCATTCTCAAAGTTGATGAGTTGAAAGCAGGAAAAATGGGATCTGATCAACTCTGACAAAATGTAATAGTTAGATAACTGGATCAGAGCAACTCCAGAATGATTGGTCTTGGGGGCGTTTCCAGTATGCACTATTTAGTAGTTTTAAAAAAAAGCAAAAGACAGAGAGCATTCCACCAGAGCTCTTTGAATTCTGACTCTGCTAGATCATCAAACTGAGCTACTTCACTTGAGTTCATAATTGTTCCTAATCAAAGGTTTATAGACAACTGTTTTTTTCCTGCACTTATTTTTTTTTTTGTAGCTGTCCACAATACTTTCCATTGAATATAGTTTGTGCTTGTTTCACAAAAAATAAATACATTGACTTTTTGTCTTATAGAAACAACTAATTTGAAGGAACAATTAATGCTGTAAATGCATCACACATTGATTGCATGTTGATGTTAATGAGCATGATTGTTTTTTTGTCTTTTTTGTCCCACTTGTTTGCTTTTATATTAAAATAATAACCTTCCATTTATGCATTTTTATGGATCGTTTGTATAGTATGTGTAAAAGTATAGTTTGCTTCCTAATCAATATGTCAGAATGTATCCATTTAGACCACATATATTTATTATGACATTTGTTTTATTTCTTAATGCATACTGTACATCCTTTATTTTCATGAAGGGAAAAGGTCCAATAATTGCAAAATTTTTTAATATATTTATGAGCAATATCACACATTTTACATGGTGTTTTTCAAATTTACATAGTGTTCTCCAAATGTTGGAATATGCAAAGCAGCCCAAACAACCTTTGTGTATTTTTTTATTTATTCTAGTTTTTTTATACTTTTTGGCACATTTTATTTGTTTCACAGGGAAATAAGAACCGTGTATCTACTCATTGCTGACTAAGCTGCCTCTTTGAGGCCTGTCCATAAACACCACAATGATCAATACAGTGATGTAGCACTGACGAGCTTTCCCATACTTTAGACAGGCGTGAGTTAGAGAAGGCTCTCCAAATCAACAAGGAAGGCAGAAATCAGTGCTTTAACTCTAACTGTAAACCACGTTTGCCTTTTTATTTATTTTAAACTTGAATGGTAAATATACTTTTATCTTTAATCTTTACATATCGAGAGAGAGATTATCAACATAAATAAGCACACAACAAAAAGTCAAATCCAGTTTATACTTGGATAATTGTAAAACAAATATAAAATTATTAAGCATATTTTGCTGCTATTTTTTTGTTTAAAATTTTCAAAATGTCAGATTGCATGTAGTAAAAAAATAATTAGACTTCATAGTCTTACATTTCTTAATCTAATAAAAAAAATATTTTTTGTATTTCTGTTTCAATAAATATGTTAAATAAATTCTATATTCAAGATCTATTACTTGTTTTGGTGACATAAGCTTTTAATTGAACATTTTTAAAAACTCGAAATAAAGAAACAAAATAAATAAAAAAGAATAAAAGTTTTTGCGCATTTTCTTCATTAAGAAAATAAATAAATAAAATTATTGCACAAAAAAGTACAGATTTAGATGAGTAAATCATGGTAATGCACATATGTTTGTATTTTTGTGGGTTTTTTTGTTTTTTTGTTTTGTTTTTATTGCACAATAGGAAGTACATTTTAATGTTCATGAGGTAAACTGCCTGGGGGAAAAAACTTTTTACTTGTGCCTGGATGGCTTAGTGCTTGGTGCTCTGTTGCATTGGCCAGATGGCAAAAGTAAAAAAAAAACTATATGGCTTGGATGTGAGGGATCCAGAGTGATTTTCAGAGCCCTTTTTCTTACTCTGGATGTGAACAGTTCTTGAAGAGTGGGCAAAAGGGAGCGCCAATAATCTTTACAGTAGTTCAAACCATCCTCTGTAGTCTCCTAATGTCTGATTGTGTAGCTGAACCAAACCAGACAGTTATTGAAGTGCACAGGACAGACTCAATGATGGCTGAGTAGAACTGTTTGGGCAGCTCCTGTGGCAGGTTGAACTTCCATAGCTGGTGAAGAAAACTTCCTCTGTTGGGCCAATTTAACAATGGAGTCAATATGATTGTCCCACTTCAGGCCCTGATAGATGGTGGTGCCCAAGAACCTGAATGACTCCACTGCTGCCACAGTGTTGTTCATTGTGGTGAGTTTGGGGAATGCAGGGGGGTTTCTTTTAAAATCCACAATCATCTCCATTGTTTTGAGTGTGCTAATCTCCAGGTTGTTATGACTGCACCAGGTTTAGCAGACAGCTGCTAAACCTCGCTTCTTTAAGCAGGCTCATCACCGTCATCAATGAGGCCGATGACTAGTGTCGTCTTCAGGAGCTTAGAGGTGTAGTCATTGGTGTACACCACTTGTAATGCTTATTATAATGTAATGCTGATTAATAAAGTAGATTTTCATACAATGATTAGATGTATTTTGCATCTGACTTACCGGAGTAACATATAAGTGCTATAGAAGGAACAGTATGTAATTAAAATGTTATTAAAAATGTAGTGCACAGGAAAATACAGGACACATAAAACAAGCTGGTGTAAATTAGTTGTAGATGCTTTTTAGTTTGGTGAAACCTAAAATAAATAAATAAATAAATAATGTAGGCAAATACAAGACAAATAATAGAATTAAGATACATTTGCCTTAGATTTGTATTACTTTCAGTGCAATTCTATGTTTACTGTTTTTAATTTTATACTGTGTATAATATTACTGGGATAGTTATAAATGAATTCATCTTAAAGTATATCCTAAATCTTAGTGTTTCTGAAAAATGTATTTATGAGGATGTCAATTGTTAAAATCAATACAATCAAAACGGATTTGAACTGAATTTTGATAAATAAATAACCTTTTATTTGTCATATAATTGTCAAAATATTCCTAAATAACATTTAATTATATTATTAACACAACACACATTTGTAAACAGCTGTGGGAGATGATAAGAGTTTACAATGTGTGGGAGTTTACAATTTGCATATATCTATAGGATCTACCTTTCTTGATAAGAGTAAACATATAGAGTAAATGTCTTTCTTCTATTATGACTTTTTTACAGGTTGATCAAGCATCTTCTTGATCATATACTGGCGAAATCCTCTAAAAACCTTTTACAACCATCAGCAATGTGATATGACTGATACGACCTTGATCACTTTAAACATTTCAAAGTCACACAATAGATGATGTTTAGACAAGATTGCCATAATGCACATGGTTGCTTAAAGTGCACCCCCTGTCTCCATGGAGATGGTTGCCTGAGCGATTCTGGAGCATTTTCTACCTCTTTGAGAAAATATCCCTTAATAGCAACGAAGGATTAGAAATCAAATACTTCATATAAAGAGGATCTTCAGAGATTTAACCAAATTGCCCAGTCGTCCTCGTTCATGAGCGATGTGTTGCCTTTCCCACCTACGTGTTTCTGGAAGTTGAGAGAAAACCAGAGAGCGTAGCGGAAACCCAAACAGATATGAACAGAACACTATACAGACTGTAAAAAAAAAATACAGATAATTAACTTTTTTCCTTTTTTTCTTTATCTCATTACCTGGTATAATAGCATAAATAGCTCCAATCACATTACACAATATCTGTCTTTTATGTGCTTAACTTACACTGATGATTGATGATGCAGTTTTCAGTCTAATCAGAGGCCTCATTAGAACATGTCACTTATTATTCAGTTGCAGCTCCTACACAGCAAGAGACGCAAATTTTATTATACTGGAGCTAGACTCTCATAGAGAGTGCAAATGACACTGCAGGGCGTACCTTCTAAACTTGACAAAAAAATAACTTTAAGAAGTGTCTGAAGGGTTCTGTTTTAACAAGCTGTGCTGGGACTGTAACTGGGAATCACTTAAAGCAGCAGTCACCCATCATTTCATGGGATGCACAACAACTGAGATATCACAAGCAATCTGCAAAGATTGGTGCTGAAATTACTGATAATCTTATATTCTCATTATTTACCCTTCTTTTCATGCAAACATCCATTGCTGTGGTTTGAGATGTCTCAAGAGATGCACTGTTTAAGTCTTCCTGAGCATCTCTGTTGTGTGATAAAATCCTTGTTTGTGTCACATTTTTAGGCACCACTGAAGCGCATCTTCTTATTCTTTT
Organism: Silurus aristotelis; assembly: GCF_946808225.1. Classification (NCBI taxonomy): domain Eukaryota; kingdom Metazoa; phylum Chordata; class Actinopteri; order Siluriformes; family Siluridae; genus Silurus; species Silurus aristotelis. The sequence goes on from NC_139579.1 coordinate 14,846,184, forward strand.
AAAAATTGTTTTAGGAGATTATTGCTGTCCAGAGGTGCCAAAAGTACACACATCCATCATTTAAGTAGAAGTACAGATACTCATGTTTTAAAATACTTTGATAAAAGTTAAATTAGTGAAAAGTTTGGGCTCTGACATGTACTTAAAGTAAAAAATTAGCCATTACTACTACCTGTTGTAGTGTCACGCTGGTAACCGGATCTCACGTCATATTAGTATTAGGGCTGTCAATCGATTTAAATATTTAATCCCGATCAGAGGTGGGAGGTAACAAATACTTTGTTACTGTACTTAAGTAGATTTTTCTGGTATCATTACTTTACTTCACTATTTTTTAATCATTACATTTTACACAAATATCTGTTCTACTTACTTTTTCAAAACAGGCTTATTACTTTAGTTTTAATCTATTTGGTGACATGATCTTTTTTTCTTCTTACTGTGCACTATTTTCAGCCAATCAACCTATTCCCTGTCATTGCGCAGCTTTTTCAATCTACCATTGGTGTATAATTGTCTGGCTCTCACACACCACAGACATAGGCAAGATTGCGAAGCAAACAATGAGCAAGACAGAAAGCAATAAAAAGCATGGGGCTAACGTGGATGAGACAGAGGGAGTCAGCGATGCAAACATAACTAAACAAAGAGACATTCCTGAACACCTGATCATCATCATCTTTTCTCTGCTTGTGTTCTATATGGTGGTTATTCGGTCTGGATACATTCATTAGGTAAAAAAACTTAAAGTTCATTTTGTGCAGATCAGATGAACTCTGGTTTGTTCATCACTTTCTCGTTCAGTTATAGAAATTGCACACCAGAAATCTGTATTTCTTATTTCTTGAAAGAGAACAGGGACTGGCTCATCCTCTGAGACGAACTCACAAGCAACCTGACCCAAAAAGAAGCTGTTTCATGTGCTATCTGCAAACAGCAGGGGGAAGGGGTGTGTGTGTGTGTGTGTGTGTGTGTGTGTGTGTGTGTGTGTGTGTGTGTGTGTGTGTGTGTGTGTGTGTGTGTGTGTGTGTGGGTGGAGTGTGTGGGTGGGGTGTATGTGTGTGTGTGTGTGTGTGTGTGTGTGTGTGTGCACAGAGTAGTGGGAACTCTAAATCAGCTCCTACTTCTGGGCAGAGGGAAATGAAGAGTATTGATCCAGGAGACACCTCCCAGTCTGGTAACACACACACACACACACACACACACACTCCACCCACACACACACACATTTTAGTTTATTGTTACGCTTCTGAACTGATCACTGGGATAGAGAATTAAGTTTGTGTTTCCTTTGAAGTGCTTAGTAAATATATATGAACATTTATTTCACATACTTTTCATTTGCACTACTTGAGATTGTAGTCACTCTTGGGTAACTGCAGATTTAATGCATTGTTGCATGTTTAATGCATGCCTTCCAACCAGTGTTCGGGACTCAGACACAGTCTCAGTGTTCAAGTCGAGGTTGAAAACTTATTTATTCAGTCAAGCCTTTTATCAGTAGATTTTTCTTAGGTAAAGGCTCAGATCTGGAGGGAACATGGATATAGAGTGTTTGGTGAACTGGTATATCTGTATGCTGTCGTCCCCTCACATTCACACGTTCACTCGGGTTTGTTGACGGTGGTGTGGTGTGTCGTCTCTTATCCCAGAGATCCTTCATGTCTGTGTTACCGCTGGTTCTCCCTTTTAGTTATGCTGCCATAGCGAGTCTTGCCGGAGTCCAAACTGCACAGTGACATAAACTTTCATACACCAATAGGGACACTTAATAATCCTTATCCTTCTCTTCCCGTCACCCTCTCTCTCTCTCTCTCTCTCTCTCTCTCTCTCTCTCTCTCTCGGTCGAGTTAAACATGCTCCTGAGGCTCCAGTGACCACTGTTCCTGGCCCTCTCCCCTCCGTGGATCTTCACACTTCTGTGCAGCTTGGGACGGTCTCTCATTAACACCTTGGGTGGTTCCATGTAATTTCGGAGTAGAACGGGTGCTTTGAGGATGGATTGGACTGTAGTTGGTGTCGGCGGTCTGCTGCACTGACTCGGGAGTGCAGTTTGCTTCTGATCCTCATCACTGTACCCCGCAGCATTGTATATCTGTTTCAAATGGACATTTGGTGCAACCCAGATGAGGATGTGGTTCCCTCTTGAGTCTGGTTCCTCTCAAGGTTTCTTCCTTATGCCATCTCGGGGAGTTTTTCCTTGCCACAGTTGCTCATCAGGGACAAACATACTTACAAAGAACATATTTACGTTTAATCACCACATTATCTGTGTAAAGCTCTTATGTCCTTGAGCAAGGCCATTAACCTTCTATGCTCCAAAGGCACTGTATCATGGTTCACCCTGTGTTCTCAACCCAACATTCTAATATAGCTAGGATATGCAAGAAATAATTTAAATCCAGCCATTATGATTGCACAAGCCAGTGCACTCTTAGTGCCGGTCCCAAGCCCGGATAAATGGGGAGGGTTGCGTTAGGAAGGGTTTCCAGCGTAAAAACATGCGCCAAATCAAACATGCGGATCACAAACCTGAATTTCATACCAGATTGGTCAAAGCCTGTTTTACCAACTACAGTCAAAGGTATTGCTAGCCAACAGGGTACCAGTGGAAATTAGGCTACTGTTGGCCAAAGGAGGAGAAGGAGAGGAGGAAGATATCTCCAGAGACAGCAGGAAAAGGAGAAGTGGAGGAAAGTAAAGGTTAGTGTGGAAACTTTAAACATTGGCACTATGACTGGTAAAGGGATAGAGGTAGTTGATATAATGTAATAATAATCATTCATTTTTACTGTGTACTGTGTACCACTGTGTATAGTAAAAATTACAATAAAAGCCTCTTGACTTGACTTGACTTGACTTGACTTGGATTATAAATGTCTTTAGTGCCTATGCTGCACAAGTGGGTTGTGAAATGAAGGAGAAGCAAAAATTCTGGAGTGAGTTAGATGAAGTGGTGGACAGTGTACCTAGGAATAAATGATTGGTGATTGTGGCAGATTTCAATAGGCATGTTGGTGAAGGGAACAGGCATGTGGGACATTTTAGAGACAAGGTGAGAGAGGCGTAATTGAGATGTTTTGAACATGTGCAGAGGGGGGACATGGGGTATATTGGTAGGAGAATGCTGAGGATGAAGCCGCCAGGAAGGAGAAAAAGAGGAAGGCCAAGGAGAATGTTAATCAATTTGGTGAGATAAGACATGCATGTAGTTGGTTTAAAAGAGGCAGATGTAGAGGACAGGGTGGTATGGAGGCAGATGAGCTGCTGTGGTGACCCCTGTTGGAAGCAGCCAAAAGAAAAAGAAGAAGAAGAAGAAGAAGAAGAAGAAGAAGAAGAAAAAGATGCGAAGAAAGAATTTTACTGGGATGTAATGCACATGCGACAAGTAAGAAGCACGTTTACCTTATGAGTGCTGTTAATGGTGATGCTATATACAAATGCTAATCAAGGTGACAAGGAATAGGTGTGAGTGATTAGTAACACATGGTCCAGTTATGCAGAAGTGTAGTGGTGCCTGGGTAACAAAGTCCATAGCCAGTAATCCTGACAGATGTCACATAATAATCAGAGCAAGGAATCATGAAGCCGAAGTGGATGAAAGTGCTGTTACAGAAAACAAATACAAAATACATGACTATAAATATTGTAAATGTGAAACAAAGTACCAACAGGGAGCAGTATACAAAATAAATGACAAAAACAAACCAAAGACAAAGAGTGCTGGTAGAAGAGAGTATACATGCATGTGCTAATTACCATTAACATGAGTCAGGTGCACAAACAAACTCATGATATGGTGCATAGAGGTGCAATGGTCCCTGTCCATAATACTGACAACAGAGTTGATGTAAAAACGAAAGGAAATTATTTTATCTTCTTCTTTTGGCTGCTCCTATTAGGGGTGGCCACAGTGGATCATCCGTCTCTATACTACTCTGTCCTCTACATCTGCCTCTTTCACACCAACTACCTGCATGTCTTCCCTCCCCACATCCATAAACCTTCTCCTTGGCCTTCCTTTTTTCCTCTCAACTGTTCAGCTAAACCATACAACATAGCAGGTCTCACCACAGTCCTATAAACTTTCCCTTTCACTCTTGCATATACCCTTCTATCAAAAATCAACCAATGTTCCTGGCCTTACTCCCATTCCACTTGGTCTCCTAAACACACAGCATCTACCTTTCTAAACTTCATCATATCAGCTGCTAGTCATAATACCAACATTTAATGTATCAACCCTAACCTCCACTCACCTACATTTCTCCTTTTCCTGCTGTCTCTGTAGACATCTTCCTCCTCTCCTTCTCCTCCTTCTGCCAACAGTAGCCCAATTTTTACGGGTACCCTGTTGGCTAACAATTCCTGTGGCCGGTATGAATTTCTGATTCGTGATCCGCCTATTTCATATTCCCTTCCTAAAGCAACCCTCCCCATTTATCCAGGCTTGGGACCGGCACTAAGAGTGCACTGGCTTGTGCAACCCTAAAGGCTGGGTTGAAGGAAATTATTTTATGATCAGTATAATTTTGGTTTTTGCATGCTGTGTCCTGGATAAAAATGAATGACTGAGATGCCATATCACTCAGGTAACAAAAGACACATTCTAAATTTAATTTCTCTGCCTGAAGGAGCTTCAGATAAGATTTCCTGTTCAAAGTGTAAGATGGAAAACATGTTTGAAATAGTCCATTCAAAGTGGAGAACGGCTGAGGTGAAATAAGTGGAAACCAGAGAAGCAGGAAATAGGAACAGCTAAGTTTAATCAACTTTGATGTTCCGAACAAACCGATTGTTCTGTAAAGTGATGCACAATATAGCAAACTCAAGTGCTTAATGGATGTAGAACACTGAAAGTAACTGTGGTATCTTTCCAGCAGTAAGCATGAGAAGGTAGTGAGTGTGTGATCAAAAAAATAAAAAAATAATAACACAGTGCACAGTGGTTGATGGAGCTTTTAGGACAGTTTAAGACCACTCTAGATGAGCTGCTGTGTTGGTAAGAGGCTTGCACTTCTCAACAGGGATGGGCTATAATTTACGTTGGTTTATTCATTAGACTGAATTACAGCTTTCTAGAGCTTCCATTTAAAATGAATAATTATGCATAATTACTGATGATAACGTGCTTCTGCTATCAATCACATAATCACAAAAATTACATACACGTCTGAAAGAAAATATAACATTTATCTAAGACCTGGTTATTATCACCCGAACACCAGATACTGATCTTTCCATAATAAATGATTCTATAGTACTATTTACAGTAGTTAAATAATAATATATAGTATATATATAGGTATTACATTTACATGTATAATATTTAAAGGTGTATTACAGTTTATATCTATAAAGACTATAAAGGCCTACATATGGAATGAAATAAAACTATAGTGGGAATGAGACAATTGTAGTCACAGAATGTCAAGATCATGAGCACGAGCTACATTTACCGTATGGTTCTGTTTCTTTCAATTTTCTTTCTTTCTTTCTTTCTTTCTTTCTTTCTTTCTTTCTTTCTTTCTTTCTTTTTTTCTTTCTTTCTTTCTTTCTTTCTTTCTTTCTTTCTTTCTTTATTTATTCATTTATTTTTAAATATGTACAGTAGTAAAAGGGTTAATCAGATGTATCCACTCCCCACTTCCTTACCAGATGACACTAAAGAGCATTCTTGTGGAGAATCTTTGAGTTTCCTTGAGTCATATATTTATTAGGAATATGGATGGCTGACATAAGGACATGCATTTTAAATGCATAATTTAAATGCTACTAGTGTTGGATCTTTTAAGAAAATTAAATGAGTCACTAAAGACTACATAAGTCTACATGTTTTTTTGTGAGACCACTGTTTGACATTTTTCATGGTCTTTGTTGATGATATCACCTGGAAATAAAGGTTCTTGCTCACCTCCCCCCTCTTTTTATCCCTATACCCACTTAGATTTTTATTAAGTAAAACCATGATCAATTAAAGCATCATTACATCAGTTACAAAAACTCATGCATTTTTACAGACAATCTCCCAAAGAGAAATGCATCCTCCAGCAGTAACTGTTTTGTTGTGAAATGTTCTGCCATTATGCAATTTTCTTTTCACGATAAAGTAACTTGCCCACTGTGTGTAGTTCAGTTCTACCTGATCAAACCAAGGCTCAAAACAATTAAAATCAGTGTAGATTATAAAGCTAATATTCTGGAAGGCAAAACGATAGGAGTACAATAATTGATTTTATTTTTTATTTTGCATTTCAACCCTCTTATTAACTTTTTTAATAAAGGTTTTCTGCCTTCAGATCAATCACCACAATAACCAATATTTCTTCATGTTTGCTTTCTGGAACAAATACAGTGTTAGTATTATCTGGGGAGTTGGTAGCTTACTGGTTACAGCATGTAATATTAGTCCACACAAAATTTAAACTTCACATATTTCAATGGCAAATGCACCATGCACTGTCTCCTGTGCTCAAGACGCCGAGGAAGAGGCTTACAATACCTTGTGAACTGGGAAGGCTACGGTCCTGAGGAATGCTCATGGGTACCTGCATGTCACATTTCACCAGGAGCACCCGGACCCACCTGGTGGGCCATCTAGAGCCGGCCTAAGGGGAGGGGTACTGTCAGCCTGCGTTGCGCACACTTCCGGTTCTTCCACTTCCGCAGTTCCCGCTTCCAGGGTAGCGCGAACTTGCATCCGTCCCGTCATCTCCCCGCTGCATAAATGGAGGCGGATTCTACACGTTCTCTGCCAGATCGTCTCGTCAGCTTTCTCTTCCTTTTGAGACTTTCCTGCCCCTCGTTTTTGCTTCCCGGATCCTTTGGGGGTTTCTTTCTTACGTGGACTATTCAGCCTGTAGTTGTACGTTTTCTGACACTTTGTTTTTGTGTTTTTTCATACGTAGACTATTCAGCCTGTGGTCATATATTTTTGGACACTTTGGGGTTTGCTTTTGTTCTGCTAGGACTTTGCGTTTTGCCTAAATTTTTTTTGTGATCAAAGACTTTGAATAAAAACCTCGCTGGCGTCCTGCATTTTGGTCTGACATGATCTCAAACTTGCTGCGAAAAAATAATAACAATGGTTCACAATTAGTTGATCAAAATAGCAAAATGTGCTCAGCAGAAAAATAGGACATATAGCTCAACTAAACAACCTGACATGTTGCTGATGGACTGATGTTTATGTTTTAATTAAATTCCTAAATTAACCTCATGAAGATGATGGACCTTCAAAGAATAGATGCCAACGCCGCAATCATCCCAAACCATCTAGAGACATACCAGCGCCATTTGGATCCCACTTAATGTAGAGTTTGAACATTGGACTTCTTGGAACATTTAAATCCTCTGGCATGGAGGAGTAGGTATATGATCTATGATGATCTCAGATATTATTTTTATTTAAAAGTTGCAGAGTAGTTCCTGGTTCCACAATGCCAACTGACTGTATAAGACTGTAGAAAAGGCATTACTCATAATCGCACACTGCAGTGCTCATGGTAGTTCTCTGGTGTTTTGTATTGTTTTTTTAAGATTTACAGTGAGGAAAATAAGTATTTGAACACTCTGCTATTTTGCAAGTTCTCCCACTTAGAAATCATGGAGGGGTCTGAAATTGTCATCGTGGGTGCATGTCCACTGTGAGAGACATAATCTAAAAAAAAAAAATCCAGAAATCACAATGTATGATTTTTTAACTATTTATTTGTATGATACAGCTGCAAATAAGTATTTGAACACCTGAGAAAATGAATGTTAATATTTGGTACAGTAGCCTTTGTTTGCAGTTACAGAGGTCAAACGTTTCCTGTAGTTTTTCACCAGGTTTGCACACACTGCAGGAGGGATTTTGGCCCACTCCTCCACACAGATCTTCTCTAGATCAGTCAGGTTTCTGGCCTGTCACTGAGAAACACCGAGTTTGAGCTCCCTCCAAAGATTCTCTATTGGGTTTAGGTCTGGAGACTGGCTAGGCCATGCCAGAACCTTGATATGCTTCTTACCTAGCCACTCCTTGGTTATCCTGGCTGTGTGCTTCGGGTCATTGTCATGTTGGAAGACCCAGCCTCGACCCATCTTCAATGATCTAACTGAGGGAAGGAGGTCGTTCCCCAAAATCTCGCAATACATGTCCCCGGTCATCCTTTCCTTAATACAGTGCAGTTGCCTTGTCCCTTGTGCAGAAAAACACCCACAAAGCATGATGCTACCACCCCCATGCTTCACAGTAGGGATGGTGTTCTTGGGATGGTACTCATCATTCTTCTTCCTCCTCCAAACACGTTTAGTGGAATTATGACCCAAAAGTTCTATTTTGGTCTCATCTGACCACATGACTTTCTCCCATGACTCCTCTGGATCATCCAAATGGTCGTTGGCAAACTTAAGACGTGCCTGGACAAGTGCTGGTTTAAGCAGGGGAACCTTTCGTGCCATGCATGATTTCAAACCATGACGTCTTAGTGTATTACCAACAGTAACCTTGGAAGCGGTGGTCCCAGCTCTTTTCAGGTCATTGACCAGCTCCTCCCGTGTAGTTCTGACCTGATTTCTCACCTTCCTTAGGATCATTGAGACCCCACGAGGTGAGATCTTGCATGGAGCCCCAGTCCGAGGAAGATTGACAGTCATGTTTAGCTTAGGACCTTTTTTCACCAAGCTGCTTGGCAATTTCCCTGTAGCCCTTTCCAGCCTTGTGGAGGTGTACAATTTTGTCTCTAGTGTCTTCGGACAGCTCTTTGGTCTTGGCCATGTTAGTAGTTGGATTCTTACTGATTGTATGGGGTGGACAGGTGTCTTTATGCAGCTAACAACCTCAAACAGGTGCATCTAATTTAGGATAATAAATGTAGTGGAGGTGGACATTTTAAAGGCAGACTAACAGGTCTTTGAGGGTCAGAATTCTAGCTGATAGACAGGTGTTCAAATACTTTTTTGCAGCTGTATTATACAAATAAATAGTTTTAAAATCATATATTGTGATTTCTGGATTTTTTTTTTTTTTAGATTATGTCTCTCACAGTGGACATGCACCTACGATGACAATTTCAGACCCCTCCATGATTTCAAAATTCAAATACTTATTTTCCTCACTGTATAATTACACCCTTGACATCACCCAAATGAGGATGGGTTCTCCTTTTGAGTCTGGTTCCTCTAAAGGTTTCTTCCTTATTACATCTAAGAGTTTTTTCTTACCACATTCACCCCAGGCTTGCTCATCAGGGATAAACACACATAATTCACTTATATTAAAAAAGTATCAAAATATTGAAAAACGCTGTGGGGAAAAAAGTTTAAATAAAACAAAAAAAAATAAAATAATGATCGACATTAAATTATTTTTATTACAAATCCAAACTGCTTACATAAGGACATGCATGTTAAATGCATAAGTCCGATTGAATCTAGTAAAAAAAAAAATTGTAGTTCAGACTTGCCAGTGATAGATCTTTCAGCAAGATGATGAGCCAAACAATGCTTCCGAATCAACAAAGAAATACTTTAACTAAGCATTGCAATGAACATTTCCATTTCCCTGATTTGAAACCTACTGAAATATGTGTTCTGGCTTGTTTCATTACACAAATCTAAAGAATCCTGAAATGTTCTGCAGACCTCAAGGTCTCCTATCTTGTTAGACATTACCAGAAGAGACTTTAATTTATTATTCACTTCTGGGTAAGCATCACAAACACAACACTTTTTTTTCTTTGCATTAACGCTCTATGGGTTTTACATTCCTTAAGTAAGGCAATCAGTCAAAATCAACTTTATTAGCCATCACATATGAAACAGTAATGAAAATGTGAACCACTGTGATTAATTTGACTTCGAACACACTCAATCCTTTTAGCTGTAAGATTTCTTATTCTGTGCTGAGTATTGTGATACTGCAAATCTGCTTTCAAGAAGTGCCCAAGTACAAAAGGGAGATTAAGAGGCTGGGGCTGGTTGTATTTGTGTTATCCCTCTATAACTGCAGCAAATTCATTGCAAAAAAATCTGAAACCCATTCCAAAGTTCCTATTATAGGTTAGTTACAAGTTATGTAGGTCAGCAATTAATTAATTAGTTGACCAGGTCTAAAGCAGGGGACAGGAGCGTAGAAAGGGTTCTCCATTACAATTCACTAACCCCATGTCAGCTGATCAATTGGATTTGGACTCCTAGTGCCCCTCTACTGAAGTGATATCTCTGGGGAAGGTAACCATAAGACCATAAGCACTAGTTATCCATTTGTTCATTCACTTATTCACTAAATAATAACATGGAGAAATTTCAGTATACTGTTGTTCACCCATGCATAGTGAATGGATGCACATTTATAATTAAATATTCAGTGCTAGGACATAATCCTCTATGTCAGTATACAGAGCCAATGCATTTTTATTTCCATTCACTTCATATTTTTTGAACTGCTGAACACTGAACACTGAGAATCATATTTATGACACATTTCTCTCTATGTGAGGCAACAAAGGCTTCAACAGCTAAGCATTTTTAGTACTGAGAAGAAATAGGCAACCCTTTTTGAGAAAGAAAGAAAGAAAGAAAGAAAGAAAGAAAGAAAGAAAGAAAGAAAGAAAGAAAGAAAGAAAGAAAGAAAGAAAGAAAGAAAGAAAGAAAGAAAAAAAAAGCACAGCCTAATATGTTCTGATGACTCTGAGCTGAAGATGGCAGAGGTGCTGCTAAGTAACAGCAATTAAATCCAAAAGCACCTTTTTACACATTTTACTGTGAATCCGGGTTTCATTCTCATTCATACCATTACGTTCCTCATATGACCTTGCCAATAGTATTATAGTAGTACTATAAGGCATTTTAAACCAATCAATTCAGTTCAGTATTACCTGGTACACGATAAAAAAAAAAAAAAAAGATGGATATAAAACATTTTTGTCAGGCGTGAACGAAGGCGGAAGCCAAAGTGAAAGCAAATCGCGTTTTATTAAACCAAAAAAGGCAGAGCCAACATAAAGCACCCGCAGCGCGGGATAAACCGGCAAACGGCAGTCCGTAAATAATATCCACGGTGCAGGAGGAAGGAAGCACGGCGCGGAGGCAGCGACGGGGAAGCGTCGGTAGTCCGAGGTGCACTGGGGATGATGCACGCTACCGTGGAGAGAGCGCGGAGTCCGGGAAGAGACGGAGCGTAGCGGGAGAAGCATACGCGGAGAGAAGCATCACCGTGAACCTGCACAGACACACACGAACATGCACGCACGAACATACAATAACGGACAGCAAGCATATGTGAGTGTGAGGCTTTTATAGGTGGTGTGATGGGTGCATGGAATTAGTCCCAGGTGATCGGGATGAGTCCGATTGCAATGAGCATTGTGCGGGCGGGGCACGCCCGAGAGCAAGAGCGAGGTGCGTCGGGGAATCCCGGGGTATGACAGCCTCTGAAGGGGGCGTGGCAGGGGGATTCCTGACACCACCCCCCTCCCGAAGGGGTGGCACCGGACGCCCCCAACCCACAGAACGCCCGGAGGGCCGGGGCACTCGGAGGAGGGCCTTCCTGCTCGTCCAGGGCCGGAAGGGACCCGGCTGAAACCGCCCTGGAGCCGGGGAAAGCCGGGGAGGACCCGAAGCTGAGGGAGCACCCCCGTGGACAGCCGGAAGTCGACCACGGACACCGCAGGACCCAGAACCGGAACACAGCCCGACGCGGCGGCCAGGAACAGAGCACAGCCCTTGGCGTCGACTGAAGACGGAGAGACGACTCCCACGGGGACCAGGAGCTGCACGATGCACTCAGGGGAGCCTGGAGGTGGAGCAACGCCCTCAGTGGAGACCGGAGGCGGAGAGACCTCCTCAACGGAGACCGGAGGCGGAGTGATGCCTTCAGCGGAGACCGGATGGGGGAGGACGTCCACCACGGAGGCCTGGGGCGGACCGACGACATCCAGGAAGGCCGGGAACGGAACCCTGTCCACCACGGAGACCTGGACGACGACCTCGGCGAGGACCGGAGCCTTCTCACCCACGGGGACCTGGAAGGGACAGACCGCCAGAGGCGGGGGTGAGCAGTCAGCAAGGCTTACCGGCTGGTGGACCCCCAGGATGGAGGCCGGAGATGGAGTGATGTTCCCGGTGGTGTTCGGAGGCGGCACGACCTCCACGGCGGGGAACCGGAACTGGATGGTGCTCACGATCCCGACTGGAGGTTGGAGGACGTCCTCGGCGGAGTCAGGAGGCCGAGCGACGCCCTTGGAGGACCCCTGGAGTGCCATATCCTCCTCTGAGGAATCTGAAGGCCTGACGTCGCCGTCAGAGGGACCGGGAGGACCGACGTCGCCGTAGGAAGAGCTCGGGAGCGAGACGTCGCCGGGAGCGGAGCTCGGGGACGTGGCGTCGTCCGGAGAGGGACTCGGAGGAGTCACTTCGCCTTCTGCAGGACTGTGGGGCGAGCCGTCGCCTTCGGTCGAACCCGGGGGCAGCGTCTCTTTCGCAGTCCTGGAGCCGGGGTGAGTGCACAGGGGCGTTCCTGGGGACCCTTGGGAGCAAGTCAGAGCCTGCAGGCCAGCCTGGGAGTGGAGAGAAGCCCGCTTGGGGATCCACGAGCGGAGAGGCGCCCGCCTGGAGGTCCATGAGCGGAGAGGCACTCGCCTGGAGGGCCACGAGCGGAGAGGCGCTAGCCGGGAGTCCTGGGAGTGAAGCTGAGCTTTCTTGGAGGCCTTTGAGCGGAGGGGAGCGCTCACGGAGGTCTTGGGCAGCATTGGAGCCCTCCTCGGGACCCTGGAGCGGAGAGGAGCTCGCGGGGTCACTCAGGGACAGAGAGGAGCCCACTGGGTCGCTCAGGAACAGAGAGGAGCCCACTGGGTCGCTCAGGGACAGAGAGGAGCTCTGACGGAGGACCTGGGATGGAACGGAGCTCTCTTCGGAGACCTGGAGCGGAACAGAGCTCTCTTCGGAAACCTGGAGCGGAACAGAGCTCTCTTCGGAGACCTGGAGCTGGGCTGAGCTCTCGGGCGGAACCTGGAGCTGGGCGGAGCTCTCGGGCGGAACCTGGAGCTGGGCGTGGCTCTCGGGCGGAGCCTGGAGCTGGGCGTGGCTCTCTGGCGGTGCCTGGAACAGGGCGTGGCTCTCTGGCGGTGCCTGGAACAGGGCGTGGCTCTCATCAGGGACCGGGAGCGAAGAGGAGCTCGAGGGGTCGCTCGGAGGCGGAGAGGAGCTCGGCGGGAGGTCCGGGGACGGAACCGAGCTTGCGGGGTCGCTCAGGGACGGAGACGGAACCGAGCTCGCGGGGTCGCTCGGAGGCGGAGTGGAGCTCGCGGGGTCGCTCGGAGGCGGAGCGGAGCTCGCGGGAGGAGCCTGGAGCGGAGAGGAGCTCTCGGGAGGAGCCTGGAGCGGAGAGGAGCTCTCGGGAGGAGCCTGGAGCGGAGAGGAGCTCTCGGGGTCGCTCGGAGGCGGAGAGGAGCTCTCGGGGTCGCTCGGAGGCGGAGAGGAGCTCTCGGGAGGAGCCTGGAGCGGAGAGGAGCTCTCGGGAGGAGCCTGGAGCGGAGAGGAGCTCTCGGGAGGAGCCTGGAGCGGAGAGGAGCTCTCGGGAGGAGCCTGGAGCTGGGCCTAACGTTCTTGAGGGACCTGGAGCTGGGTCGAGCTATCCGGCGGGACCTGGAGCTGGGCCGAGCTATCCGGCGGGACCTGGAGCTTGGCAGAGCTTTCCGGCGGGACCTGGGGCGGAGCCGAGCTTTCCGGAGGGACCTGGGGCGGAGCCGAGCTTTCCGGTAGGTCCTGGGGCGGAGCCGAGCTTCCGGGACGGGCCTGGAGCGGAGCCGAGCTTCCGGGACGGGCCTGGAGCGGAGCCGAGCTCCCGGGACGGGCCTGGAGCGGAGCCGAGCTCTCTGGAAGGGCCTGGGGCGGAGCCGAGCTTTCTGGAAGGGCCTGGGGCGGAGCCGAGCTCTCCTCTGGGATCTGGAGCGGAACTGGGCCTTCCCGGAGATTCTGGAGCAGGACGGAGAGCTCCTGGAGGTCCTGAGGCTGAACAGAGCCGTTTTGGATGGCCTTGAGCACGGCGGAGACCCCCTGGAGAACCTGAGGCGGAGCGGAGCTTTCCTGGAGGTCTCGAAGCAGGGCGGAGATCTCTATGAGACTCAGGTGCGGAACCGTGCTCTTGGAGGTGGAGGTGAGGAGATGGAGATCAGCCGTGACCTTCCCGAGTTCCCTGGTGAGAAGCTGGAGGAACCGGGTGCACGAGCCAAACTCACCACCATTAGCATCCCACAGCTCTACAGCGATTGAGAGCGATTTCCCCGTTAGAAGAGACGTGACCCACGCGACCCTGGCTCTCTCCGTCGGGAAACGGGGCGGATTCGTCTCCATATACTTTCTCACGCTCCGTACAAATTCGCCCCATTCATGTCTGTTGCCAGAGAAGCGCTTTGGGAATCCCGGGACGTCCTCGTAGGGGTGTGGCGCCGCCGAACATGACCGCGAGCCGGCCGCGAGCTTCCGGGTTTTCCTGGAGGCGGGGCTTGGCTGCTTCGGCATCGCGGCCGAGCGAACCCGCCCACCGAGGTGCGATTCGCGCCGGGAACACGGCGTTAATCCGATCATGTCCTTTCCTTTTTTATCAGTCCTTTATTCCTTTTCTGTCAGGCGTGAACGAAGGCGGAAGCCAAAGTGAAAGCAAATCGCGTTTTATTAAACCAAAAAAGGCAGAGCCAACATAAAGCACCCGCAGCGCGGGATAAACCGGCAAACAGCAGTCCGTAAATAATATCCACGGTGCAGGAGGAAGGAAGCGCGGCGCGGAGGCAGCGACGGGGAAGCGTCGGTAGTCCGAGGTGCACTGGGGATGATGCACGCTACCGTGGAGAGAGCGCGGAGTCCGGGAAGAGACGGAGCGTAGCGGGAGAAGCATACGCGGAGAGAAGCATCACCGTGAACCTGCACAGAGACACACGAACATGCACGCACGAACATACAATAACGGACAGCAAGCGTATGTGAGTGTGAGGCTTTTATAGGTGGTGTGATGGGTGCATGGAATTAGTCCCAGGTGATCGGGATGAGCCCGATTGCAATGAGCCTCGTGCGGGCGGGGCACGCCCGAGAGCAAGAGCGAGGTGCGTCGGGGAATCCCGGGGTATGACAGCCTCCGAAGGGGGCGTGGCAGGGGGATTCCTGACAATTTTTATAAAATTTTTGAATGTATCTCTAACGAGCAAGCCATTTGCAGTGGTAGCAATATAAAGCTCCCTGAGGCAAGACAAGAACAACAAACCAGACTCTTAAGGCTTATCAGGCATGTCTGAAAGGCAAAAGAATTCCAGATCACAAAAAGAGAAGGTTATAAGCTGAGAACAAACAATTAAGAAATAGTATATTCTGGTGCACAATGGTCCAATTGCAGACTGTAATATTACTGTGAATGAACTTTATGTTAAAATAGGCATGGGGGTGTGGGTAAGGGTGGACAGTTCAGTGGTACATGAAGAAATGTTTTTACTATAAAATTGTAAAATGTTTCAGCATATGAACATCTGGCACAATACAGGGTATTTTATAAGTAAAGACATTTGGTCATTAAACCATAGATTATCTAATTTGATAGATTTATTGTATCATGTCTTTCCCATTGTAGAATTTAGAAAATATATTTTGATTTCATTTTAATGCAAGACGGTTTGGACACCCAACTGTAGATAAATTAATTATTCCATTAACACAAACACAGACACCATGAGCAGTTATTTGAATCAAATACCCTTCATATCAATGTTGGACATGCTATATAATGAAAAATGTATACAGTATTGTGTTCATATCTATGTGATGCATAAAAGAATCCCTGACTTCCAAGATCCCAATTTAATAATAGATTTTTAAAAATGAACATTATTAAATATATAACACATCACTGTGTAAAATGTAAATAAAAACAGAATGCAATGATAAATCCATATTTGTTACACACACACACGCACACACATGCGTGCACACACACACACACACACACACACACACACACACACACACACAAGAAAAAACATCAGATTGTTTAAACTGAAAATATATACCATTTTTAAGAAAAAAGTCATATTGAATTTGATGGCTGCAACAGGTCTCAAAATAGTTAGGACAGGGCCATGTTTAAATGTGTTCCATCACGCATTCTGTTTATATACATCTAGGAAATGATAAGACCAGTTGCTGAAGTTTTGGTAATGTTGTCCCTTATTTGTCTAGCTGCTCAACAGTTCTGGGTGTCCTTTGTTGTGTTTTCATTATATACTACTCTCTGGTGCAATATTACTCTAATACAATAAATATTTATCATCTTTTTGGCTTTTTATGGAGTTTATATTAGTTATATCTTCTAAATACAGGCACAGTGCAGTACAGTCACCTCAGTGCTATTTTCTGACATACTTATGCAAGACTAATTCTCCGATGTGATTTTGACTCACTAAAGCATTAAAGAGCCACTTTTATAATGCGATTACATGGAGCAGGCTATTAGTGTATATATATATATATATATATATATATATATATATATATATATATATATATATATATATATATATATATATATATATATATATATATATATGTGTGTGTGTTAATGTATTCCTCATACTGTATAATGTTAATGTTAATTAGAAATGTACATATCGGGTCATCGGTTACACTTTCCCCCTGCTGATAGTCAATGTCCTCAGTGACTATATACACAGTTTACTCCTGCAGCTACCCCTTGAAGTTTTCCTGAAGTGTACTGAGCAATATCCGATAACACCTGGGTAAGCACATCAGGACTCAAACAGCCTCATCAGTTTCCTCCCTTTAATCCCCTGTACTATTTTGAGATTTAACAATGGGTGGTTCTTGTCATTCCAGGCTAGCATTAGGGACTGATGCCTCCCTTGGACATTGGACCTCTTCCACCCATACACCCTCTACATCCAGAGATCGCACCTCCTTTTCCAACACCGAGATAGGTTTTTCCTTAACTGGTGGTTTTTGAATCCTTGGTGCTGGCACACAGGCACACAGACTTCACACAAAGCCACAAAGTGAGGTTGGATATATGCACCCTTTTAATCTGTCCCCCTTCTATTGTATAAATTGACCCCTGGAATTCCACCACTTTAAACATGGCATCTTAGATTTGTTTCTCTCTGCTAGCTGGGAGTCAGACACAACATAAGATGACTGTTGTAGGGCAACATTCACCAGCTGAGACAAAGAATGGGAATAATCTAAAATATCTTCCTCATAAATATATAAATATTAAACTAAAGCTAAACCTCTTAAATAAGAGAGAATGAAGTCTACTTGATCTGCACTGTTCAAGCCCCGAACTCAGAAGAATCTTTCAATTTTATCAATAAACTCCTCTACACTTTGATTATCTGTACAACAATCACCACTAAAAGGAACAATCTGATGCTCTCCTAGAGTGTATACATAAGATCTGGTACAAGCATTACTCCTGTTGACAAAAGCTGACAGTACTTGGTCATGTTTTTGCCCCAGCTCCAAAATCTGGGTCTGCAGCTGGGCCACTGGGTTACCTCCATCACCACGATCCACAACCTTAGCAGCATCCTGGTCCTGGTCCATTTTCTGATGCAGTCTCTGGCTCCAAAAGCAACACAACCACACAACAGTACCAGCTTGTGCAGAGGTTCCCTCAAAGATGTCTGTCTTCTGCGGTCAACTTTACTCTCAGCCATACCAGCTGTCGTTAACCCTTTTGGAAATGGCACAGAAATCCTTTTCACCACTACCGTTGCCTTTATCAGCCCCTGTAAGCCACAAACCAAGCTGGGATATGCAAAGAATGTTACTGTTCTATTCTATTCCATAAACCAAACTATAGCCCCAAAATCAGCAAAGAGAACCATACTCCTGGTACAAAAATAGGTCTTGCCAGGCAAAGGCTTACTGTATGAAAATAAAGGGGCCAAAACACAGTCAAAACACTTAAACTTGGGGTCTTTTATTCTCGACTGCGACCAAATGGACACAGCATTAAAAATTTTGCTTTGACTTTTTGCCAGAAATGTTGAGAAACAAAAATAAATAAATTGGTTTCTATTTTCACAAAAATTACAAAAATACAAAACAAGTAATGAAACAATCAGTGTGACATTTAAGGACAGGAAAAAAACAAAAAAGGGAAAATTTAAAAAATAAAACATGTGCAGTTGCACCTATCAGGCCACATTCACCATTCAAATTATCATTAAATTGTCAGAAATAGCATTACTGTACTATTACACAACTTCCTCTTGTCGTTTACCATTGTTTGAACAATATAATTACAACATAAATAAATACAACACTTATGCTCTATGAATTATTAATGAACTTGAGACACGAACAAACTATCCACATAAGCTCGCAATCAATCCTCATCAATCGTTGCAACCCACAGAACAATCGCCTTTATATATTACTCCCCGATCAAATATTACTCTAATACAATTCATATTTTTATATACATTTTTTATATTTTATAGAGATTATATTACTTATATCTATTAAATACATGCCCAGTGTAGTACACTCGCCTCAGCACTACTTCCCAACATGCTCTTGTGTGACAAACTCTTCAAAGCAATTTTGACTCACTGAAGGCCCCAGTGTCATAATGCGATTACATCAAGCAGAATTTACTCTTCATACTGTATAATGTTAATGTTAATTAGACAGTTAAATTTGGGGTTACTTTTCCACCCCCTGGTTACATTATACTATTTTTCATTGATGGAGCCTTTCCAAATGTGCCGGCTGCCATTAGGCAAGCACTAATGCACCCCTTTACCATCAGAGATGTAGCTTTTTGAACTGAGCGCAGATAACAAAATGGTCCTTAATAGATGATCCCTCTCCTCTTTAGTCTGTAGGATGTGGTGTCCATGGTTTCCAAAAAGAAATAAAAATGATAATTATATAAATATAATATCTGCCTCTTTCAAACCAGCTACCTGCATGTCTTCCTTCACCACATCCATAAACCTCCTCCTTGGCCTACCTCTTTTTTTCCTACCATGCTCCATTCCCAGCATTCTCTAAATTCACAAAAACACAATGCAACTCCTTCTGACCTTCTCTATACTTCTCTATCAACATTTCCAAAGAAAATATCGCATCCATTGTGCTCTTCCTCATGAAATGCTACTGTTGCTCTTTTCTTAGTCTGGCTTCCACTACTCTTTCCTATAACTTCATGGTGTGACTGATCAACTTTATTCCCCTGTTGTTACTGCAGGTCTGCACATATACCTTATTTTAAAAAATCAGTACCAGCACACTCCTTCATTCCTCATTCATCCTCTCACCTTCCAAAATCTTGGTAAACAATGTGGTTAAAAACTCCACTGCCATCTCTCCTAAATATCTCCACGCTTCTACCGGTATGTCATCTAGTCCTACCAACTTTCCACTCTTCATCCTTTTAATCATTTTCTCCTTACTAATCCTATCCTACTTCACCATCTCCACATCATTCAACCTTCTCTCTCTCTTATTTTTCTCATTCATCAGCTGCTCAAAATATTCCCTCCACCTTCTCCTCCCTAGTCAACACATATCCTATTCCATCCTTTATTGCTCTAACTTGTAGCACATTCTTCCCAGCTCAGCTATAATAGGCAAGATTATTCTAAAAACAATTTTCCAGCAACACAAAAATCTCGCTGAATTGTCAGTCTGGGTTTTGGCCTCATCATAGTAGTTGTTCTTGTAATGGTAATATCGATTTAAATATTGATTTAGGCAAAGTATTTTCACGTGTTTTATTTGATGTCGTTGTTGCATTTTGGTACTACTATCCGGAATGGTACTTATTAGCTTCAGGTATTCTCAAAAAGGTGACATTTTGCCACAACAGCAGGTCCAAATTGTGACTGACTCCCTTACCATATAGGGGCCCACATCCTTGATTCTTGAGTCCCTCCTGTTCAACATCCTCCTACTCAACTAAATCCTGCAGAATATCAAAATTGATCATCATAGTAAAATGGGCGTGAAAATGGTTACCTATTTGAACCATATTTTAGGCAAAGACCTTACCAGAATGTCATCGATTCATCTGCATTCAGTGCTTGCCAAAAGTCAAACATGTATCAGCAAGCATACAGCCTAGGACAGTCTGTTCATAATTCATCATGCTACCAAAGGTTACTTACTAGCAAAATTTACTTGAGAAAGTTTGAATCTACATTCTAAATGTCTTCTTTGCTTTATATATTTAGACATTAGACAATGCTGAAATAATAAACATTAAAATATTTATTATTGTTATTATCATTATTGTTGTTATTATTATTGTTTTTTGTTGTTTTTTTATTATGTCTTTCTTTACCAGTGCTATATAGAGGAATGCAATCAGTACAGGTGCTGTACATAAGCAATCAGTCCAATCTGGCATTCACAATTTTGTTTGACTGTTATTTTCTGTTAGAAGCCTGCCAGTAGTGCATGCAATCTGGTAGAGGCTAATTTTGGGATGCTGCTGGTGCTTGAATTGCACAGCTTTGTTCAATTGTTGGTTCACTGTCAGACTGAGAAATGTCTCCTAGATATGGGTACAAATGTACATTCATGCATTCCTTGGACAAGGATTGAATAAGAAAATCCCTCTTGGGCTTTAACATGGATTACACTGAAGGGCAGAAGCTTCTGCTATAAACAGCTTGAGTTACAAGATTAATGATTTCAATTGACCCATGCCTGACTCTAGGCTGTTAATATCCTGATGTCTTTCAAATTTGGAGGCTGTGTTGGGTGGACACCAGCTAACTTTGTGGTTAACCAGAAGGAGTGTGGTATAGTATAGGGTAAGCATGATATGTAAAAGATGTCAAAGAAAAATAGCTGGGAATGGAAAAATCAGGTTTAACAGAAAGAAAGATGGACAGCTTGGCTTTAACCCCACTGTGTGTGTTTTGAATCTGACTAATGTAGTACACAACTTTAAGCACATTGCCACAGGCCTGCTGGTTGGCTAGTTGTAGGACAAATTAAGCAAAACCAACAAGGGAGATAAGTAGCTTGGCTAACATAGCAAGCTTAAAAGTTATCAACAGAGGAAGACCACTTGGCTGTGTTATTTATGCTTTGCCACAGGCCCAGTAGTCTGAAGATGCATTGAAACCAAATTCAAAAAGAACAGAACAGAGGTGATAATATTAGGTGAAGATAAATGACTTAGGAAGAATGTCTAGCTTAAATCTAAACCAATGAAACTTCACAAAGTAAAGGGACTCAGATCCCAGTCTGAAATCACAGTTTCTGAAGTAACAGATAAGCACGAATCAAGGTAACTTCTACCACTTCAAAAACATTCATAGGATTTATATCAGCACAGGGTACTAATAAAATAATCTGCATTCAGGACACTGCTTATTAAATATTAACCATGAACTCTAATATTTAGATTGGTACATAGTTTTCTATAAACACTGGTATTACTCTGCAGAGGACAACACAGCATATCATGGCTGCTATGGACAACAACTTACAGCCATCACAGACACTGTTCTCGTTCACCTCACTCGTTCCCCTGACTGACACAGTCACACAGACACATTTCAGTTCCAAGTTTTCATGTAGTTTTCTTTGGTCTTGGTGTTTTTTTAGGCCAGACATTTGCCCAAACATTGTCCTTGTTCCTGGATTATGTAATTGCTTTTGCCAATTTTATCAAAATGCTGAATACATGCACTACCTGAAAACTAGCACCCAGTCAATTATACAGTTATTTCCTGTTTATAAAACACTACATGGATTAGGGCCTAAATACATTTCAGATCAGTTGTGTCTAACCATAAACAACAATCTGCAAACATTTCTGTTCACCCGTGTTTTTCAAAATCTCTCAGCAATATTTCTCCAATTAATTGATTCGTTTCCAGCTTTAAGCACTCTCATTAGGTGGTACAGTGGTGCAGTGGTTAGCTTTGCTGTCTCATAGCTCCAGGGTACCTGGTTTAGTACTAAGCTTGGCATGACTATAAGCTATAAGTTTCATCATGGGATTTTCCATTTTTTTTTCCATTGTCAAAAAGCATGCAGGTAAGCAAACTGGTATTTTGGTATCACTGTCATAATTAAACATTTCGCTATCCGAATGAATGATAAAATAAATCGTAGATATAGTGTATGGTTTCAATTGTGTTTTCCTTATTCATCCTGTTTATTGCTAATTTCTAATTACATCCGTGGTTTCTTTAATTTCCAGTGTGATGCAAAGTATTGATTTTGCCCAAAGGCTTGCATTATTGATTTAACTGAACACAAACACCGCAATTTGTTTTTCTTTCATGGGCATTTAACGACTTTCTGTGTTTGTTTATATTACTCTAGAGGCATATTCCAAAGTGTGTTCCAGGGGTGTGTGTGTGTGTGTGTGTGTGTGTGTGTGTGTGTGTGTGTGTGTGTGTCTGCACATGTGTGATCAGTACAACTGAAAGCATTTGGCCATTTAAATTCACAGTTTGACAAATGCCTTGGGACTTCAATGAAAAATGATTTCACTTTCCAAATACCTATTGCTAATCTCTCGAAGATCCATAACGATGCCGAGAAAAATAAAGATACTTCCTGGTGATGCCAGATAACACAGTCTAAATAAAGGCTTTTGGACTCATACACATGTCGGTCAGTCATATGGTGACTGTCATATGGAGTTACATCAAACGAGTTTTTAGAAAGCACGTTTAGTTTGGCTTAAAGGTGTATGAATTTTTTTATCTTTAAAATAACAAAAAATAAGAAAAAGCATGAACTAGTAAGTATATAAAAAGTGTGTGCCACAGACACTGCATCTTTCAACAAAACCCTTCTTTTTTTTTTTTTTTGCAAACACAAATAATGATTTTCTCTGCTGTATTTTATCTTTTAAAACAGTATCCACATTTAGCTCAGCCTTGAGGGTTGCAAGGTAACAATGTGGTAATATCAACATAAGTTTTCAGAAAGTTATAACATTGTTTTCTATCTTTTGCCAAGTGTATGTAATATAAAAATAAGCTTATAATTGGCTTGTCAGATGGCTCGTATATGATTTCACAATACTTTTCTACTTTTTCATGTATATCTGTTCCGCCTTTCCTTCTAATTTCACAATTTCAATTATCCTAGTAATAATATCCTGACTGCAAACATACAGCAATAACTCGCTAGGGATTCATTGTCCTTGTCACTCATAGCGAATATTGTACATGCATAATAAATCCATGCTGTGATGAGCCTTGTTTCCTTCAGATGCTCATTTAACAGATACATTTATCCCAAGCAATGTGAGGGAAAAATCCACGTGAGGGAAAAATCTAATCCTCTCAAATGCAGCTGGGCATTTAAGGGTTATAGGCTCAACAGTGGATTTCTGCCAATCTCTGTCAAAAACTTTTGTGTTCAGTAGTGCACTACTTAACTGATGAGCTACAGCTTCCCCATTTAAATAAAAAAAAAAATGGGTCTTACAAAGACAGTGTTTCTAATAACTTGTATTTTGGGGAGCATGAATATAATTTACTGTGTATGCCCAATTAGGCAGAAGCCATGAACAAAATAAATAATCAGGAGTGGGGTACATTACTACATCCCTTTGTATTCCATTTCAAATCTTTACTTAATTAAGTCTTAATTAAGTCAGCTTCACTGACTTTATTTTTAAAGAAATTCGAGCCCAGTGAACAGAACCTGGTTAATGCTACACAAAATTCTACTTTATGATTTTTGTTGATTGTTGTTGTTTTGTCAACTATATAAATGTTTTACTGTACATGTCTTGTAATTCTTTATAAGGACAAGGCAAACTGTAATACTGAAAACCAAAGTATAGTTTATTTGGGCTTTAAAAAAAGTGAAAAAATTAAATTACTTCATATTTCTGATATTAGATAATGTAGTATTTTAAAAGTAAATCTTTCTCTTCTTCTTTTGGCTGCTCCCATTAGGGGTCACCACAGTGGATTATCTGTCTCCCCTGTCCTCTTTATCTGCATCTTTCAAACTAGCCACCTGCCTGTCTTCCCTCACCACATCCATGAACCTCCTCCTTGGCATTTCTCTTTTCCTCCTTCCTGGTGGCTCCATCCTCAGCATTCTCCTACCGAAATACCCCATGTCCCTCCTCTGCACATGGCCAAACCATCTCAATCTCAATGTTTTTTAATATCATATATCATCATCGTCTTCTTCTTTTTCTTTCGGCTGTTCCAATTAGGGGGCGCCACAGCGGATCATCTGTCTCCATTCCACCCTATCCTCTACATCTGCCTCTTTTACACCACCTACCTGCATGTCTTCCCTCACCACATCCATGAACCTCCTCCTTGGCCTTCCTCTTTTCCTCCTACCTGGTGGCTCCATCCTCAGCATTCTTCTACCAATATAATTCATGTCCCTCCTCTGCACATGTCCAAACCATCTCAATCTCGCCTCCCTCACCTTGTCACCAAAACATCCTACATGCGCTGTCCCTCTAATAAACTCATCTAATAAACCTCAACATCTTCAGCTCTGCTACCTCCAGCTCCACCTCCTGTCTTTTACTCAATGCCACTGTCTCTAATCCATACAACATCGCAGGTCTCACCACAGTCCTATAAACTTTCCCCTTTCACTCTTGCAGATACCCTTCCATCACAGTATTTCAAAAGTAAATATGAAAAGTAAATATACTGTATACCCTTGTGGTGCTCACACAAAACATTGTTTTGACATGATCACTTAGGGTGTACTCAGTATTGTTGATAGCTATTTTGACAATAATGGCTGTATGAGTTATTTTTAGAGGACAGTAAATCTATACTGCTATACAAGCTGAACATTTACAATTTAAGTTTCATTTCTATAGTATTGTCCCTCCAGAATATCTACTAAAATGATTGCAGAAATGTGAGGGGTGCACTTGCTTTTATCAGCTACTGTAGTTTACCTGCTTATGTCCTCCAACAGACTGACATCTACATAAAAGCCCATATTTTCCCAAAGAAGCAAACGTCCCTATAAGATCAGAATGTCAAAAGCTGAACCATGTATAAAGTGTTACCCAAGGTTTTGAAAGGGCATACCGTTATATCTATTCCGCCTTGTGCAATTTTCTCCAGCTCTTTGTTCCCATGATATATTTCAGGCTGAGATCAGAAGATAAGACTCTTTACCAAGAGAGTGTATAAAAACCTCTTCAGCCATTACAAAAGAGGCTAGACTTTTGGGCTTGTAATATTACAGATTTAAAAAACTGCTTTATGTTCAGTCAGGCTTTTTTGCAAATTCACTGATGGCCATGTGATGAACAATGTGAATATACATGCAAATAATCTTTTGGAGA
Source organism: Silurus aristotelis (assembly GCF_946808225.1). Lineage (NCBI taxonomy): Eukaryota > Metazoa > Chordata > Actinopteri > Siluriformes > Siluridae > Silurus > Silurus aristotelis. Next base: position 14,871,493 of record NC_139579.1, read on the forward strand.
AATAGCAAAATCTGAGATCTCTTTATAGAAACTGGCATAAATGGAAAGATCTTTTGCGAAAGATTAGCATTATTTAAGTGGATCTCTGGGTTTACACTCAAGGTCATGCTTTTGTTGCTAAAGTAAGTATTTGTAAATGTAAAATATTAGGATAATTGTAATAAAGTATTGAAATATGTCCACATGATTTGGAATGAACAGATAATGAGTTCTAAACAGATACATAGAAAGATGCACTATTTGCCTTTTTTAGTGCATTTGTGCTTCCAGTTCTTTGTATTGGTATATTATATAATGTTAATAGATTATTTAAAAAGGATAGCATTAGATTTTGGTGAAACTGGATGCTGGAGAAATGAGAAAACCACACACAATAGTTCAAAGGTACTCTGGGGGCTAACTAAAACAGGCCATGTCATGTGAATACGAATAACTTTCCTCCTAGATTTTATCGCGATTAAGGATAATGTCTTTCGGGCCTTTGCTGACATGTCGATTAAATGTCATTAGCAGTGCAATAAATAGGAATTAATCATTTTTTCATTTCAAGAAGATTTGTGTTTGGGGAAGAAATTTAGATTTAACACATAGACTAATCAGAGTACACATATTGTGTTAAATATTCTTTTAACAAAATTTTTTTTTTTTGTCTAATAAGGGTTCATTCCCTTAAATTCTGGCTTTACAGTTTATATATATATATATATATATATATATATATATATATATATATATATATATATATATATATATATATATATATATATACAGTGAGGAAAATAAGTATTTGAACACCCTGCTATTTTGCAAGTTCTCCCACTTAGAAATCATAGAGGGGTCTGAAATTGTCATCGTAGGTGCATGTCCACTGTGAGAGACATAATCTAAAAAAAAAAATCCAGAAATCACAATGTATGATTTTTAAACTATTTATTTGTATGATACAGCTGCAAATAAGTATTTGAACACCTGTCTATCAGCTAGAATTCTGACCCTCAAAGACCTGTTAGTCTGCCTTTAAAATGTCCACCTCCACTACATTTATTATCCTAAACTAGATGCACCTGTTTGAGGTCGTTAGCTGCATAAAGACACCTGTCCACCCCATACAATCTGTAAGAATCCAACTACTAACATGGCCAAGACCAAAGAGCTGTCCAAAGACACTAGAGACAAAATTGTACACCTCCACAAGGCTGGAAAGGGCTACAGGGAAATTGCCAAGCAGCTTGGTGAAAAAAGGTCCACTGTTGGAGCAATCATTAGAAAATGGAAGAAGCTAAACATGACTGTCAATCTCCCTCGGACTGGGGCTCCATGCAAGATCTCACCTCGTGGGGTCTCAATGACCCTAAGGAAGGTGAGAAATTAGCCCAGAACTACATGGGAGGAGCTGGTCAATGACCTGAAAAGAGCTGGGACCACCGTTTCCAAGGTTACTGTTGGTAATACACTAAGACGTCATGGTTTGAAATCATGCATGGCACGGAAGGTTCCCCTGCTTAAACCAGCACATGTCCAGGCACGTCTTAAGTTTGCCAATGACCATTTGGATGATCCAGAGGAGTCATGGGAGAAAGTCATGTGGTCAGATGAGACCAAAATAGAACTTTTAGGTCATAATTCCACTAAACGTGTTTGGAGGAAGAAGAATGATGAGTACAATCCCAAGAACACCATCCCTACTGTGAAGCATGGGGGTGGTAGCATCATGCTTTGAGGGTGTTTTTCTGCACATGGGACAGGGCGACTGCACTGTATTAAGGAGAGGATGACCGGGGCCATGTATTGCGAGATTTTGGGGAAAAACCTCCTTCCCTCAGTTAGAGCATTGAAGATGGGTCGAGGCTGGGTCTTCTAACATGACAATGACCCGAAGCACACAGCCAGGATAACCAAGGAGTGGCTCTGTAAGAAGCATATCAAGGTTCTGGCGTGGCCTAGCCAGTCTCCAGACCTAAACCCAATAGAGAATCTTTGGAGGGAGCTCAAACTCCGTGTTTCTCAGCGACAGGCCAGAAACCTGACTGATCTAGAGAAGATCTGTGTTGAGGAGTGGGCCAAAATCCCTCCTGCAGTGTGTGCAAACCTGGTGAAAAACTACAGGAAACGTTTGACCTCTGTAATTGCAAACAAAGGCTACTGTACCAAATATTAACATTGACTTTCTCAGGTGTTCAAATACTTATTTGCAGCTGTATCATACAAATAAATAGTTCAAATGTTCAAATACTTATTTTTTATATATATATATATACAGTGAGGAAAATAAGTATTTGAACACCCTGCTATTTTGCAAGTTCTCCCACTTAGAAATCATGGAGGGGTCTGAAATTGTCATCGTAGGTGCATGTCCACTGTGAGAGACATAATCTAAAAAAAAAAAAATCCAGAAATCACAATGTATGATTTTTAAACTATTTATTTGTATGATACAGCTGCAAATAAGTATTTGAACACCTGAGAAAGTCAATGTTAATATTTGGTACAGTAGCCTTTGTTTGCAATTACAGAGGTCAAACGTTTCCTGTAGTTTTTCACCAGGTTTGCACACACTGTAGGAGGGATTTTGGCCCACTCCTCCACACAGATCTTCTCTAGATCAGTCAGGTTTCTGGCCTGTCGCAGAGAAACACGGAGTTTGAGCTCCCTCCAAAGATTCTCTATTAGGTTTAGGTCTGGAGACTGGCTAGGCCATGCCAGAACCTTGATATGCTTCTTACAGAGCCACGCCTTGGTTATCCTGGCTGTGTGCTTCGGGTCATTGTCATGTTGGAAGACCCAGCCTTGACCCATCTTCAATGCTCTAACTGAGGGAAGGAGGTTGTTCCCCAAAATCTCACAATACATGGCCCCGGTCATCCTCTCCTTAATACAGTGCAGTCGCCCTGTCCCATGTGCAGAAAAACACCCCAAAGCATGATGCTACCACCCCCATGCTTCACAGTAGGGATGGTGTTCTTGGGATGGTACTCATCATTCTTCTTCCTCCAAACACGTTTAGTGGAATTATGACCCAAAAGTTCTATTTTGGTCTCATCTGACCACATGACTTTCTCCCATGACTCCTCTGGATCATCCAAATGGTCATTGGCAAACTTAAGACGTGCCTGGACATGTGCTGGTTTAAGCAGGGGAACCTTCCGTGCCATGCATGATTTCAAACCATGACGTCTTAGTGTATTACCAACAGTAACCTTGGAAATGGTGGTCCCAGCTCTTTTCAGGTCATTGACCAGCTCCTCCCGTGTAGTTCTGGGCTGATTTCTCACCTTCCTTAGGATCACTGAGACCCCACGAGGTGCGATCTTGCATGGAGCCCCAGTCTGAGGGAGATTGGCAGTCATGTTTAGCTTCTTCCATTTTCTAATTATTGCTCCAACAGTGGACCTTTTTTCACCAAGCTGCTTGGCAATTTCCCTGTAGCCCTTTCCAGCCTTGTGGAGGTGTACAATTTTGTCTCTAGTGCCTTTGGACAGCTCTTTGGTCTTGGCCATGTTAGTAGTTGGATTCTTACTGATTGTATGGGGTGGACAGGGGTCTTTATGCAGCTAACAACCTCAAACAGGTGCATGTAAATTAGGATAATAAATGTAGTGGAGGTGGACATTTTAAAGGCGGACTAACAGGTCTTTAAGTGTCAGAATTCTAGCTGATAGACAGGTGTTCAAATACTTATTTGCAGCCGTGTCATACAAATAAATAGTTTAAAAATCATATATTGTGATTTCTGGATTTTTTTTTTTTAGATTATGTCTCTCACAGTGGACATGCACCTACAATGACCATTTCAGACCCCTTCATGATTTCTAAGTGGGAGAACTTGCAAAATAGAAGGGTGTTCAAATACTTATTTTCCTCACTGTATATATATATAACATTAACAGTTTATATATGAATACAGATCATAAATAATAAAATAAAATCATAAATTTTTCATGAAAGTTCTGAGACTTTTCTTTGTTTTTGAGACACTCAAGTTTGAAGTCCAGGAGGCTGATTTCTGTAATGGAGCATGAGCTTCCTGTAAGCTGCTAAATTGCAGTGTACCTTGGTGGTGCTGCTCCTAATGAGATTACTTTACATGCTTAAGGAGATAGGGAGGAGGAACACTGGCATGATTTACATGCTTGCAGGATCAATTAGACGACCTGCTTTAGCAGCCAATTACTCAACAGAGACATAACCACCAGAGCAGAAGTAAAATTGAAACACTGAATCAGCAGCAAAGATAAGGATGGACCTCAGAAATGGATTTGATTAACCAGAGGGTAACAGTGCTCCAGGAGGAACTGTGATGATCATATGCTTATGTAAAAACCTTGGGAAAAAATTGAGTTTTGCAAATGTTTTATTTTCAAAGAAAGCTAAATGATCTATTAAGGTTGGAGATTTTTCTCTCAATGGTCCCATAGTTCTTAGTGATTACTAAGCTAGTTTATCTAATTACTTACAGTTTTGCTTTCTTGTATATTGATACTTTGTTCATAGCAGCATTAAATGCATGGAATGCAAACAGTCCAAGATACTAGCCATGAAGAATCCAGTGGTCAGCATTTGGATGTGCTGGTGCATAAAAATATAATGAACCATTTTATCAATGTATCTATAGTCTACATGATATTAGATACGCAAAGTCACAGTTTAACAGACGTTTAAGTTTTACATTTAACAGAAGCATTAAAAGAAATTGATTGTTTATTGATTGAGTTGTTTTGGGGTTGTTTATAGGTTAGGTACAAGTTAATTGTCAGCTAGAAGACCAAAGCACTCACCAGCTGATTAGTGAAATAAAAGCCCAAAACCATCGGTTATTCAATGACAGAAAAAAAGTCCTGTATTGATCCATTTTTTTTAATTGCAAAACCACTACTGCTACGTTCCAACACTTTCTCCTTTACATTTCAGCTAGTCTTAGCAGATTCTTTGTCTGGTAAGAAACAGATAAAGATACATTTGTGTGAGGAGCGGAGAGAATATTAAATGTGGGGCATTTTAACATATTTGGGTTTCCTTTTTTTATTTCATTTTCCTGCTGGCAAGGGACAGTGTAATAACGTAAGAAACGTGGAGGAATTCCTCCCACTTTAAGAGCAGCACTGCGTTATGGCCCAAAGCCACTCTATTATTGCTCTCTCCCTGTTGCTGTGGTAGCAATCCCCATGGATGCTCAGTCATTGTCTTATCAGGTGCTGCCGTCTAACTGCATTGTAGAAGATGACCCAGAGAAAGAGAGAAATGAGAGAGATGATGGTAATCCTTCTCTATTTAGGTTGAAAAGTGTTGAAAACCAGTGCAAGATGCTTAGATTTTTAAAAGCAAAGTAAAACATTTTATTACCCCTGAGACATTTTGTGGATGATGGTGTGCAGCCTAAATACAGCATTCACAAATTATCACCTGTAGTAAAACATCAGTTAGTGAATTAGTTGAGTGTTGCCAAAAGAATGTGGACACCTTAACATGACACCCATATATGGGGATTTCATTAACTGTAGCATAAAATTGTCTAGAATTATTTTTCTATCTTTTAGGATTAAGATTTCCATTTATTGAAATTGAAGGTAACACTAATTATGTAGCAGGCCTACATTACATTTACACTATTTACCAGACATCCTTAGGTAAGTACAGTTATGTTATTTACACAACTAAACAGTTGAGGGTTAAGGGCCTTGTTCAAGGGCTTACGTTGGCAGGTTGGCCTTGCTCATTAAACAATCTTAAACTTACATCAGTGCCCAAATGAGCTCCTGTGTTTAAATAAGAACAGATTCCCATAGTCACATTCTAATATCAGGTGGCAAATCTTCCCAAAAGAGTGCAGGCTTTTACTGCAGAAAAGGGAGAACTAATTCCATACTAATACCGATGCCATTGGAATAAGATGTTCAACAAACATACATGGGTGTGATTGTCAGTTACATATCTTTGTCCACATAGTGTATCTCTGATGCAAGTGGCAATTAATTCTGTGCATATAAATGATAAAAGAAATATACTAAACATGCATAAACTAGAGAAGTGAGAAAAATTTGCAACACCTGATATGTACTGTAGGTTTAATTTCAAATACTAGTGTTGTGCACAGATAGTCACACAGGTCTATGATATGGTCTGTGTCAAAAATGTGCTCAGAAAACCAAGGTTAACTCACTTTATGATCAGTGTTGTGAGATTTTTTGGTATGATTAGACACAGTGCTTGAGGTGCCTATCATTGCTGTAGGACTTTGGGAGCCATACTGATCACACAATGATTAAACAAGGCCGTATGAAATGCCTCACCTACCTCAATTTCATACCGAGCATGCTGTTTGGGATTGGAAAAAAAAACAAAACAGATATTTTGAAGCACATTCTCTGCCTTTAACTTTACTTTAACATTTAGACTCTCATGAGATTAAATAATTAAACGTCATTTTTTCTATGTAAGTCAGTACTTTATACTATTATATTTATCAATATTTTTTATTCCTTATTTTTTTTATTAAAAAAGGAACCAGTAAGAAGTTCTAGACTAATAACTGATAGAAAACTCAAAGTATGGTATATGTTAAACCAGGTATCAACCAAGGAAATAACAGCATACATCAAAAACATGGTGTTCCTTTTTCCATCTCTTTGCATTCTGTCACAATCCATGGCTTTTTATTCACACTTCAGCTTTATGAGTGACACTCCTGAGACATTAATGAACATTCTACTATAAGTCTCTTGTGAAGTCTTGATCAAGCTCATAAACAAACAAAACACTGCAAAACATTGGACACATTTTGAACACTGTCAGCTTTCTTATTTCACACATATCTATATATCTTTTCACATTTTCAGCATCTAAATGCATAGTTGCCTTGCTCAAGGCTGAAGCAGTGGTTTGTTTTGGGTTCCTCCCACCTCCCAAAAAACTAAAATTGCCCCTAGGATTGAGTTGAATGAGCTGCCCTGCAGTGGACTGATGTCCTAATAAGGGAATATTCCCATCTTGTGCCAAGGGCGTCAGGGATAGGCTCCTCGTCAACTGTGACCAGGGTAAAGAGATTACCGAGGGTGAATTAAGAAGATGAATTAAGACGATGATGAAGACGAAGTGTTACTCTTCTGCCACACACCAAGACCTTTAATATGTATAACTACTTAATCAGGAACATTTCAAATTACTGTATTATTGATCCAGCACTTAGTATGGTAGGTTTTTATGATTAATGTATCTGTATTTTTTTTAATGAGGCAGAATGCCAGAAGTCATAAACATATATGAGCAAAGATGTGTTCTGATGTGCTTTGCAGTTTTAGTTAATTTAATGATGGAATGGAGGAAGACTGACTTAAGCTCCCATAGTCATTATAATGCAAAACGTAGCCATGATGATTTTGCCCAGGTTTGAACTATAAAGCCAGTGAGAAACCTGTGAAATGACACCTCACTGTCCTGTAATCTTTTAATGGTGCATCATTTGTGGTCTGTATTTTTCCAGATCGGTGTTATCCAGTAATTAACATGAATTCAAAATGAGGTAAGGCCTGTTTTGCAAAGAGACTTTGGCAACAATTGCAGGAAAAATTCATGCTGCTTATAACAGTGAATCCACCAATAAGGCAATGTGTCACTGTGAAGTCATGATGACTAAGAGAAAGGAGACATATGACAGAGTAGGAAATATTACAGCGATAAGAAAAAAAGTCTTTACTATGATTATGGTGAAAAATTAAAATGATAATGAAAAGTGAAATATCCCAGAACAGTGACTACAGCGACATTAGAGCCACATCCTGAGCGCCTATGCATTATTAAAGAAGGAAATGCCTTTCTGATAATCCAGGACTGGAGTGACAAGTCTGATCTAAGTAAGGGCTTCTACTGGGTTTCTACAGGATAAAACAGAAGATTATACGTATATGCATAAATATACCTTGGCTTAAATTTTATAATGGGCTGTTCTCAGCACGGCATTGACAAGGATATGATGGTGGTTGTGTGCGTCGTACACTTCTGTGGTTTTGATGGAGTGGTAGGTTGAATGCTTGCAAGTGGACAAAGCCTTAAGAACACTGCTGCACTTCATACACACATACCAGTAATACACACAATATCCTACTACCATGTCAATATCACTGCAGTGCTAAGAATTATTTACTGTCCAAACACTATTAAATTCTTTTTAGATCATATCCATTTATACAGGAAATAAATATAGACAAATATATAAAAAAAATCTTAGAGCCATGCTTTTATAGGAAAAAAAAAACATTTAAATGGGTGGTGTGTTATAAAACTAGCATTTAACTGTTTTATATATAGGTGCTCTTATGTCTGACTTGTGTCAGTCACATCCCCAAATCTGGTGGAAAGCCTTTCCAAAAGAATGAAAGCTGTTGTAGCAAAATGTAGCAAAGCAAAAACCAAATCTATATTAATGCCCAGGCTTTAGTGATGGTCAGGTTTCTAAGATTTTCACATGCCTTTGTCCACATAGTGTATCTCTGATGCAATTCTGTGCACATAAATGATCAAATATGAAGCAGATAGTCAGCAGGAAATACTGTATTTGCAGAACCAAATACTAGTGCTATGCACAGATAGTCACACAGTTCTATGATCTGAGTCTGTGTCAAAATGTGCCCTAAAAAAAAACCAAGGTTAACTCACTCTGTGAACAGTGTTGTGAGATCTTTTGGTTTGATTAGCCACAAAGCTTGAGGCTCCTGTCAGTGTGGTAGGACTTGGGGAGCCATACTGATCACACAATGATTAAACAGGGGAGTATGGAATGCCTCAGCTACCTCAATTTCATACCAAAAATGAGCAGACTAGGAATGGATGCTACATTATCAAACCAGTGTTTTATTTTTTAAATACCACAATATATTATTATTATAATATTAATATTATCAGTCTGCTTCAATGGCTTAGGACCACAGTTTGTGTGAACAGTTCTTGCATTTAAGCCCCTGTCACTAAACAGTACTCAACAGTTTCATCTCAACAATAATGAAACTATAATGAATGGAAATTCAGTGCAACCCAGATATAGATGTTCCCTTTTGAGTCTGATTCTTCTCCAGGTTTCTTCGCTTAATAGCATCTCAAGTAGTTTTACCTTGCCGGGCGCGTCCCACTGGGAGGAGACCCCGGGGAAGACCTAGGACACGCTGGAGAGACTATGTCTCCCGGCTGGCCTGGGAACGCCTCGGTGTCCCCCCGGAAGAGCTGGAAGAAGTGTCTAGGGAGAGGGAAGTCTGGGCATCTCTGCTTAGACTGCTGCCCCCGCGACCCGGCCTCGGATAAGTAGGAGAAGATGATGATGATGATGAAGTTGTGCAATTTATCTATTGAATGCTACACTATATGCACAAAAGTTTGTGGTCATCTGGCCAAAAGAATTATATTCCACATTAAGCCCCCATTTGCTGTTATAATAGGAATATGTCCTACTAGATTTTGGAGTTTGTGTTCATTCAGCCACAAAGGCATTAATTAAGTTAGGTAATGAAATAGGGTGATGAGACCACGTCTAATTCCTCCCAAATGTGTTCAATAGAGTTGGTTAGACCCTACAAACTACTACAACCCATGTGAAGCATATATTTTTGCAAAACTTGCTTTGTGCATAGGAGTATTGTCATGGTGGGACAGGTTTGGGTCTCCTAGGTTAAATGAAGGGAAAATCTAATACTACAGCATCCAAAGACATGCTATACAGTTGTGGCCACCAAAAACAGTTTGGTGTAAAAAAAAAAAAAAAAAAAAAAAAAAAAAAAAAAAAAAAAAAAAGTCAGGTGCCGCAATACAATTAGCCATATAGTGTATAAGTAATGTTTAATTAGAAAACAAGTTTCTCCTTTCAATAGCATTACAAAATACGATACCATGATGACAAATGACGAAGCTGTCTGTTTTGAGGAATTTCCTGTGGTGGATGGTCTATATATAACTTTTTTCCCTCTGTTTCAAAGTGCTGACACTGGAGACTCCTTTCAAAATTGCTAAATAGAAATCTTCACACATAAAACCTCACCATATTACCAAGTACATGTTTTTGTAGTGCATATTAGAATCAATGATTAAAGTATAAACTTGTAATTTGGATTAAAACCAAAATGCTTTAAATTTTACGTCCACACACAATGAACTAACAATATGATGTGCATAATTTATTGCTGCGGTTTTTGACCAACACAATGGATGTTTTGGGGAAATGGAAGTAAGATGGTCATCTCACTAACAAGCAATGCATTAAATAATTTAAGTCAATCTAAAATGTCTTTCTTTCATTCTAGTTATATACATACTTTTATTTCAGTAACAGCCGCAACAGTGGTTTATTCTGCAAGTGGTTATGGCAGCAAGTTGATGAATAGTGCCCTCAGGTGGTAGTGCTTATGTATTACTACTCCACATGAATCATGGTAATATCTGGGTATATTAAACACTAGTGAAATAAAACAATTTATTATATCAATGAAGAAAATAATAATTAAAAAAAGGAACATTGCTGCTTCAAATGTAGTATGCATTTGTTTGCCTGGTGAGTGGCTGTACAACAAAATGAGTACAGAGTATTTAATTTTTTTTTTTTTAATTGTTAGAAGAAACAGGGGCATTTACAAATATACAAATGACTTCCAAAGCCACATTAAAACAAACTTTGACGTCAACTAAGTCTTTTGAGGACCAATGCTGTAACGCTGTTCCCGGTCACACCGCCAAACTGGAAACGAGGAGTAGGCAGCTCTTGGAGCAACTCGAAGCCTGTAAGATAAGACACTTCTAGCTGAGTGTAATAGAACACTAACAATTAGTATGAAGTGATGCAACATTCAAACAGCCAATAAAATTGAAATCGTAAAAGTATTACAACAGTTCCTTGGGAGCAAGAACGTGATCCTTAATGCCACAATAAGAATAGTGAATTTATATACATTATATACAGTATGTGTATATATATATATATATATATATATATATATATATATATATATATATATATATATATATATACACATACATACATACATACATACATACATACATACATACATACATACATACATACATACATACACACACACACACATATATACATACATGTGACTTTACAATTTTCATAGTCATGAAAATAAAGAAAACTCTTTGAATGAGAAGGTGTGTCCAAACTTTTGGTCTGTACTGTATATATAATATATAATCAATTAAGCTAAATATTCATTTGTGCACTCCCACTGTTGTGATATTGTGTATTATTCCGTTAGAGACATAAAGCTGCAAGCTGATGTTCATATTCATCCCTTTCCTGTACCTGGGCTGAAAATCTGCAGCAGCTGTTCTTTGGTCCAGTTACAGGAGGTGATGACGAAATGCCCCTGTGGCTGCAGAGCTGCTCTCAATGAAGACACGTACTGGAGTTTTGCCATTTCTCTGCCTTCAGAGTTCAAGCTGATGGCATCAAAAGTGCCTTTGTCTATACACAAGTCAAACCCTTTCAGCTCTGGGATAGGGTTCAGAAAATCCTGCTCCTGTAATTATAAAGAGCGAATACATAGCACATTAATAGCTATTAAAAACCGCAAGCGCAAAAAAATTTTTTTGTTGGTCTACTATACATTGATTTAACTTAACAAATGATAAATAAAATATAAAAAAATTAATGTTCCAATTAACTTTTTTTTGTGATGTGTTTATCTACTTTATGTGACCTTTATTGAAAGCCTATACTTTTCATATGTATGAAAACCTGACAATATTTTGGCAATTTTACAAACACACACACACACACAAACACACACACACACAAACACACACACACACAAACACACACACACACACTATTAGACACATTCTCCTAGCCATTTTAGCTTCTTTCCCAACTGTTACCACAAAGTTGGAGGCACACACACACACACACACATATTCCTTCACTTGAACTAAGTGACCCAAACCTGTCCAGGCATAGTGACGCCACTGTGCACACAGCGAGCATCATGAACATATGGTTAACATAGTTTGGAGTGGAAGATCCTGAGTGGTCTGCTGTAGAAGTCTGACCTCAACCCTATTAAACACCTTATGGATTAGTTGGATTGCTGACTGCACCCCAGGCCTTCTCACTCTACATTAGTACATACTTTAATAATGGCCTTATTAATATGCATTTCAATATCCAAATATTATTAAATGATTCAGCATTAAATTATTATTATTGGATTATTAAATATTACATTATTTATAATTCAATTAAATAATTATTGAATAAAACATTTTTCCAGAAGAGTGGAGGTTTTTATAACAGCAAATGGGGACTGGATGTATCAAAGTACACATATAGATATAAACCAAAAGTCTGTCTCACACACATGTTTCTGTTGAACGTCTCATTTCATCTTTTTTTTTTTCTTCCCCTTTTAATCTTATAATAATCTCCCATCTTCTTGGAAGGCTTGAAATGTGGCTGTGGAGAATTTGTGCTCATTCAGCCACAAGAGCATGAGTGAGATCAAAAACTGCTATTGGGTGAGGGGAAATGCGGCTCGGTCAGTGTTCCAATTCATCCCAAAGGTGTTCAGTAGAGTTGAGGTCAGGAGTTTGTGTAGACCACGACAATGGTGGCAAATCCTGACTTCATAACGCTTTCTTGGTACGCAGGTTAGTTCCAGTGAAGGGAAATTGCTATATTACAGCATGTAAAGACATTCTAAAGAACTTTGTGCTTTTATAAAATGTTATGAAACCAAAACCCAGATAAATAGAACAAAATATAGAACAATGTCTGAATAATATTATTGATAAAATCAGAGTAGTGTTGAATTGCTGGTTAATTTTTATAATTTTTTTAAACATTCTTACTAAGGCCAGGTTTTGTCAAACCACAAAAAGAGAAACTGTTTTCTTGATTTTGGGAGAACAATAACCATCTAAAATGTCAAATTATTAAGATTTCTTACCTGGACTTTAACGTTTGTTAATCCCTCTTCTGCCAGAACTTTTGTTGCAAGATCAATTGAAGCACTGGAATAATCTATTCCGGTAAGATTCATAAAACCATGTTTGGCCTTAAGAGAAAGAATTGAAAATACTTATAAACTTGAAGATGTTTTGTGCAATTCATTGCATTAGTGTATTCCGACATACCAGCTCAACAAGGAAAACACCGTTTCCAGTGCCAATGTCCAGTATGGCAGCATTTTCGGGTGTATTCTGTTTCTCCATCCACCGGATTACACGGTTCATACTTTCTTCACCAAACCTGAGGACAGAGAAAAAGTAAGGTATGTGATCAGTGGGAATGAATAAAATTCTAGTCTATTTTAAACTCTGCACAAAAGGACTTTACTTGCACAGAAAGGTCTACCAGACTGACTAGCTAGTACCTGGCCATATCAAGATGGAGTTTGATGATGGAGCAGAGATTATAGACTACAACAGTCGGAAACTCAACCCCAGACCAATCCACAAAGGTGGAAAAGTAAATATCATGTAAAGTAGCAAGGGAAAAGGGAAGTCGTTACCATATTTCTCCAACATCCCCGATGTCTCTGTAAGTCTGGAGTTCCCTGCTGTAAGCGTTATCCCAGCTAAGAAAAGGAAAACAATGGTTAGCACTTCAGTCATATGCTGTATTATATTATTATAACTACTGATTATATTGTTAATTCTGTCCTACCCAAGGAAGTAAACTGAAGCGAATCAAAACCTATTTACTTCACCAACAGATTAGCACTAAGAAATTCTGTGTAGTAGGGCTGGGCGATATGGCCAAAAAAAAAAAAAAAAAAAAATCCCAGATTTTTTCACAAAAAAATCCGATATGCGATTTAAATTTTTTCCCCCTGCTTAAAATCAATCTGCATTCGACAAAGAAATTTTCGAAAAAAGTTTAAACTTTATTTAATAAAGTTTATTTACCCTTCTGGGATTATAACCCACTTTGGGTTAAAGTGCAATCAGAAACAACAAGCCAAAAATACAAGATGTCAGACCTTTCATTTGTAAATTGTGAAAATAGAACGTAACATAACATAAATTGTAACACAACATAAAACTTTGTCATCATACAAAAATTAAGTTTTCTTTAAACACAAGTTTAACATCTTGCTATTCAGCAGATTGGAGGTAGTTCTGACAAAGTGCAAACAAAACATTCAACAGCATTAAATATCAGTGCATGAGAGCATAAGGTGCATATTTGTTGTGCAGTTTGAACATCCTTTCTTTTCTTTTAAACATTCTTAGCCAGGAATACAAGCCTGTCTACTACCTCTGGCTTGAGGCATGCATGGTGGCATGTAACAATGCCACCCCCCCACACTAAAAACTCTCTCTGAGGGGGCATTCGTTGCTGGGACAGAGAGGTATTTTTTTTGCCAGTCTACTTAGCCTTGGAGAATTCGGTTGGTGGTGCGTCAAGTCAAGTCAAGTCAAGTTTATTTGTATAGCGCTTTTCACAACAGACATTGTCTTAAAGCAGCTTTACAGAAAACAACAGTGAAGGTGAATGGTGTGCGTTTGTCCCTGATGAGCAAGCCGTGGCGACAGTGGCAAGGAAAAACTCCCTTAGATGATATGAGGAAGAAACCTTGAGAGGAACCAAACTCAAAGGGGAACCCATCCTCATATGGGTGACATCAAGAGTTTGGTCATAAATCTTTCAACAATACAGAACAATTTGTGATCATCATAGATCCAGCATCAGCTTCTCCATGCCAGGGCCTTTAAACACTCGGCATCTACTTCTCCATGATCATCCATAGGTCCATAATCTTCACGAGGTGGGACGTGACTGGAGCTGGCCAAACCTCAGGATGCCTCGGGATGGGGAGAGAAAGAGAAGCTGTGGAGAGGAATTAGCGTAGCTGCTGTTCATGATATTAACAGCACAAGTTGATAATGTGCATGTAATCATATATTCTTGAGCACAAGGTTGTGATGTGATGTGTGTGATGTGTAGGCTTTGCTAAAAAGATGTTTTTAATCTACACTTAAACTGGGAGAGTGTATCTGAACCCCGAACACTGTCAGGAAGACTATTCCAGAGTTTAGGAGCTAAATGTGAAAATGCTCTACCGCCTTTAGTGGACTTTGCTATTCTAGGAACTACTAGAAGCCCAGAGTTTTGAGATCTCAGGGAGCGTGACGGATTGTAGCGTGTTAAAAGACCGGATAGATACATGGGAGCCAAACCATTTAGTGCTTTATAAGTGAGTAGCAGTAGTTTGTAGTCTATTCGAAACTTAATAGGAAGCCAATGTAGGGACGATAAGATTGGGGTTATATGATCGTATTTTCTTGAGCTAGTAAGAACTCTTGCTGCGGCATTCTGAACTAACTGAAGCTTGTTTATTAATGATGCAGGACATCCACCTAGTAATGCATTACAGTAGTCTATTCTAGAGGTCATAAACGCATGGACGAGCTTCTCTGCATCAGATATAGATAACATATTTCTTAGCTTAGAAATATTTCTAAGGTGAAAGAAGGCTGTTTTTGTAACTTGATTGATGTGATTTTTGAAAGATAAGTTGCTGTCTAAAATAACTCCCAGGTCTTTTACCGTTGAACTAGTAGTTACAGAACAACCGTCTAAATGCAGGCTGAGATGCTGGAGCTTCTGTGTACTATTTTTTGGGCCGATGAGCAAAATCTCCGTTTTATCAGAATTTAATAGCAGAAAGTTATGGGTCATCCAATCTCTTATTTCTTCAACACACTCAGTTATGCGAGCTAATTGAGCTGTATCGCCTGGTTTGGATGAAATATATAGCTGGGTATCATCAGCATAACAATGGAAGCTAATTTCATGCCTTCTAATATTATTTCCTAATGGAAGCATGTATATTGTAAAAAGCAGGGGTCCTAGAACTGACCCTTGTGGCACGCCATAATTTACTAGCATTATCCTGGATAGCTCTCCATTTAAATCTACGAAATGGTAACGATTGGACAGGTAGGATTTAAACCAGCTTAATGCCTGTCCCTGAATACCGATGTAATTCTGTAAGCGATCGAGGAGAAGATCATGATCTATAGTGTCGAACGCAGCACTAAGATCTAGTAAAACTAATAGGGAGATGTAGCCTTGGTCTGAAGCTAAAAACAGGTCGTTAGTGATTTTAACTAGAGCAGTTTCTGTGCTATGATGGGGCCTAAAACCTGACTGAAACTCTTCAAAGATATTGTTCTCCTGCAAGTGGTTACATAACTGGGCAGCAACAATCTTTTCTAAAATCTTAGACATAAATGGGAGATTTAAAATTGGTCTGTAATTCGATAGCGTCCACCACTAAAGGGGATCTGTGTCTGGGTCTGCATCAGGGGTCAATAAGTCGTCAACTCAGTCTCTATCTTTACTGCCTCTGACTGGTGGGAAGATGCCACTGGTGCATTATTTTTGAAGAAGGCTGCTAAAGTCATCTTTTTCCTGGGTGGAGGCTGCGTTTCTTCTTGGCGCACCTGCACTGCTGGGCCAGGCTGCTGTGGTGTACTGCTGTAGGCAGGAGCAGGTAGAGACATGAGCTCAGCCTCAGCCCTTTTTTTGACTTGTTCCCCCTTGTCTGAGTCAATGTATGTTGTGCGGAACCTTGGGTCCATCAGTGAGGACATGTCCAAGAGTTCATGCTTCACAGGGTCGCTGTATTTGTCGTCAGGTTACTGCATTATGTTTCTTTTTATTGTTTTAGTGAGCTCTGTGTCTTCCTCCTCTGGCTGTAGGAGACTGGTTTTGAACAGATGGAGCACCGGTTTAATGTAGGAAACATTGACATAAGACTCCACGGAGAGTGCGTCGGTAAAGTCTTGGAGTGGTTTTACAGCTTTATCTATGGACTCCAACACATCTAGATCTTGCCAAGTGGGCACAAGATGACGATTTTTCTTGTCCGAACCCAGGACATGGACCATGGCCTTCTCCTGCTCGAGAAATCTCTCTATCATTTTTTGCTGTGAACCACATCTGGTCAGGGACAATGTTACTAGCTGATGAGTGGGTAGACCAAGCTCCGCCTGTACTTCAGTCATGTCTTTTCTTTTTTTCCAGCTGTAAGAAAAGGCAAACAGCCTTTTTACACACCCAATGGCACGTTCGATCCGTGGGTCCTTAACGACATTCTCTGTAATAAATAAAGAATACAATCAAAAGACATTTTAGTAAAACATGACCATTCACAAATTTTTTATGGTATTATTACTACTCTTACTGATAATGCTTATTGATCCGGTATTTTAACAGTATTCTTATCGGTTCTTTTTGTTATATATAATAAAATAAAAATTAAGAACATAATTAACATTGCTTTAGAATCTGAAATGTATCTATAAAATGTAAATCTACAGCAAAAGAAACAGCAATGTTTGAACAAAATGAATAAACATCTAGGCCTATTTGTAAACGTAGCAGTTTGCAGGTATTTTTGTGTAAGTTAAGACAATTAGAACAAAAACAAAGAAAAAAAATGGTCAAATACATTAAATATACAATTAAACGAATATACAAAATAAATAAATGCTTTATTTCAGGAAGAAACGTTACTGATCAGGTAAGTAATATAGCCCACAAAAGCATATTAAAATAATAACACTATTCTGCATAATATTAATACACATGCACAAAGAGCACGTACTCATACATACACGTACGCGTGCAAGCACTGACACACACACACACACACACACACACACACACACACACACACACACACACACACACACACACACGGGGCATGTATACCATTATAATTATTAATGGCAATACAATGGTTTAATACAACGGATTAACTACATTATGCATTAATTTGGCTGTTGTTCACGTCTTTTGCGAATGTACATCACTTGAATGCATAGCCATTAGACTCTTACCTATAGCATTGTGCAATCTGTGTCCAAAGCACTGGAGGTTGGGTCACTCATTGTCATTCAGAGCTTTGATCATGTTGGTGCCGCTGTCTGTAGTCATACAGGTTAGTCGGTATTCAACGAGGTTCCAAGAGCTCAGAGCATCTTTTAGCTCCTGGTCAATTATTTCCTCTTTGTGGTCGTCGAGAAAGTACGCCGTTTGGAGGCAGATGCTTCGCAGTCGTCGTTAACGAAGTGCACCGTTAAACTCATATATGGCTGCATCGTTCGACTGGACCATTAATCTGCTGTGGCGGAGTAAAACGTCACCACTTCCAACTCCTTAGCAATCCTTTGGCATGTATTATTATATAGCTGAGGCAAGGCAACTTCAGAAAAATATTTGCGGCTTGGTAGCACATACCTGGGGTCCAAAACTTACAGCATATGATTAAACCCCGGCTTTTCCACAGTATATATGGGCACCATATCTTTTGCGATATACATTGCCACTGCATCCATGATCGCTTTCCACCAGGCCCCATTTTTATCATACGGAACACAGTTTGTGAAACTGTAGATTGTTTTTTGGCGGGTGTGCTTGTGCTGCCGCTGTCTTGTTCATGTCGTAGGGCCCTACATCTCTCCCACTCGACAGCATGCCTCTGTTTGAGGTGCTGCAGTAAATTGGTGGTACTGCTACCTTTGCTTGCAACAGCCGTCGAACAAGTTCTTCTCTGCTCGCTGCCATGTTGTTTGTTTCTCTCTATGGCAAACGCGCGGGGGGAGAGCTGAGTTCGTTCTAAATTATGGGAGCCCAGAGGGGAGCGTCGGCGGATATTAAAGAGAAACCCGATTTTTATTAAAACAGATCGATGTAAACTACACATTCATGTGAATCAATAAAATCTATTTATCGCCCAGCCCTACTGTGTAGGCTAAAAATGTAAACTTGTTCCTGTATCACATGCCATACAAAAAATTACAGACTCCAGGGCCGCCTAGAAGTCGTCCAAAAACCCTGCCATTTTCATGATCTTTGATTGTATGGTCAGAGAGAGCACCAGTCAGAACTTGCAATCCGTACCATTCTGTAGCAAACTGCACAAGCTCAAATATATTAGTGGGGATTTAATAACTCTTTCTTTACACAATGGCGGCAAAAAAAAAAAAAAAAAAAAAGGAAAAGAAATTGATTTAGTCACAGATGCACTTAGAAGAGCATTTACAAGATTAACTTTTCAAAAAAAGCTGCCTATTTTAAAGAAAGGTCAGCCAAAACATTTCAAAACAATTGTTAAGCTTTTGCACAAACCATTTATTGAATTTGCGTAAAACACCCCAACCTTTCCCAGGAAAACCGCAATGCACAAACAAAAAACGCACCAAAAATTGCAATGGGTCATTTTATAGGGTTGATATATATATGCTTTGCTAGAGATGATATATGCAGTGCAGCTGTAGCATTGGAAGAACATTTGTTGAATTGTGTTATTTGGGTTTCTTGCTTTATTAATGGCATTCATGTGCCACTGCCTGAGAGACCTGTCCATGATGCAGCGCTCTGTTGTACTGCATTTCTGTATAATATTGATGATTTCTATAGCCGTGGCATCATAATCATGTTACTAAAAGGTGGATTGATTCAGGTAGGACACCACTGAGGCCTAGGTGTGAAATGCACAGCCCACCACTGATACATAGTATATTGGGTATACTTTACTTACAGTGTGACAAAAGCACTATATATATTTTTTATACCCAACAGCTGTAAATAAAATCCAATGCACTCTTAGTGTCCCTGTATATATACGAATTTTTTTTTATAATTTTTTATTTTTTTTTTAAGGCGCATTTGTATACTGAATGCAATCCTTTTTACATGCAGAACATAGTGTTAAAATCTGAGTTCCCTCAGGAACGTATTAAGTGGCGGACCCCAAAGTTGTCTATTCTCCGCCATAAACTTCAAAACACACAACAATGCCAGGGGTATAAAAAAGAAACTAGTGTTAGCACATTGTCACTGTGGCTACTCACTTCATAATGGAAATAAGATTTGGTATGCGCATGTTTTTTTTTTTTTTCTCCAATTTTCCAGCGGCTAACACTAGCGCAGGGGTCACCAACCTTTTGGAAACTGAGAGCTACATCTTGGGTACAGATTAATGTGAAGGGCTACCAGTATGTTACACACTTCTGAAATAACAAATTTGCGCAATTAAAATATAGGTTATTATTCATAATTAATGATATTCCTCTATGTGAAGACACTGATCATGTTAATGATTTCTCACAATAATTATCAACAATGATTTAACACAGTAGGAAACAAATATCAATATGCAAAACTTTATTTCTATAAATCTCTGCAAGTATTTACATTTTCAAATAATCACTTCTGTACAGATTATCAATTACCTAACATACAAAAATCAACTTGGAGACCAGCTAGCTCTAATCTAATATTCATTTTTTTTTATTATTATTTATTTTTTTATATTGTCACTTTCAAATTCACACCAATGCAAGAGTGATGTAAAAAAGAATAGCAACAAAAAAAAAATTAATGCAGCTCACTGGTAAGTGGCGCTATGGTGAGTTATTTTTAGAAAAGGCACGCAGGCGACCCATGTTGGTGACCCCTGCACTAGCGCTATGGATTCATTAGCGTTTTATGTACAGCTTCAAAAATATATCTTAAAAGGAGAAAATCCTGACATTTCCACAAATAGAGGGAGTAAATGAATGAAAGATGGAAGGAATGGCATTTGTTAAAGTATGCCAAAATAATTACAACAGTTAAGTAGATCTTATCTTTAGAAAATGAAATATTGAATGTAAGCCTTCACATGCAAATGAACATCCGATTCTTAATACATAGGCTTTAATATGATGTTGGCCCTTTGCATCTATAACAGCTTCAACTCTTCTGGGAAGGCTTTCCACAAGGTTCAGGAGTGTGTTAATGGGAATTTCTAATTGTTCTTCCAGAAGCACACTTGTGAGGTCAGACACTGATGTTGGACGAGAAGGCCTGGATCGCAGTCTCCGCTCTAATTCAACCCAAAGGTGTTTTATGGGGTTGAGGCCAGGACTCTGTGCAGGCCAGTCAAGTTGTCTTTATGGACCTTGCTTTGTGCACTGGTTCATTTTGGAACAGGAACGGGTAGTCCCCAAACTGTTCACAAAAATTTGGGAGCATGAAATTGTCCAAAATGTCTTTGTATTTTGAATCATGAAGAGTTTCTTTCACTGGAACTAAGGGGACAAGCCCAACTCCAGAAAAACAACCTCACATCATAATCCCTTCACCAAACTTTACGCTTGGCCCACTGCAGTCAGACAAGTACCGTTCCCCTGGCAACCGCCAAACCAAGACTCGTCCATCGGATTGCCGAACAGTGATGCAGCGTGCTTTACACCACTGTATGCGATGTTTTGCATTGCACTTGCCGATGTAAGGCTTGGGTGCAGCTGCTCGACCATGGAAACCCATTCCATGAAGCTCTCTACACACTGTTTTTGAGCTAATCTGAAAGCCACATGAAGTTTGGAGGTCTGTAGCTAATGATTCTGCAGAAAGATGGTGAACTCTGTGCACTATGGGTCTGTGTATCCGCTGACCCTCTCTGATTTTACGTGCCCTACAACTTCGTGGCTGAATTACTGTCGTTTCCAGTGGCTTCCACTTTGTTATAATACCACTGACAGGGGACTGTGGAATATATAGTAGCGAGAAAATTTCACGACTGGACTTATTGCACAGGTGGCATCCGACCACGGTACCACACTGGAAATCACTGAGCTCCTGAGAGCGATCCTTTCTTTCACAAATGTTTGTAGAAGCGGTCTGCATGCCCATGTGCTTGATTTTATACACCAGTAACCATGGAAGTGATTGGAACACCTGAATTCAACGATTTGTATCGGTGAGTGAATACTTTTGGAAATATAGTGTATATTAGGGGTGTAACGGTACACAAAATTCACCGTTCGGTACGTAACTCGGTTTTAATTCTAGTGTGTAGATATATATATATATATATATATATATATATATATATATATATATATATATATATATATATATATATATATATAACACGCGACATCTCACTATATTCAGAGGAATCAAGCAAGACGGAATTGACGGGTATAATGTATAAACCCCCCCAAAGTAGGAGCTAAAAAGTATTTTTATATAAACATGCTCACTATTCTTTTGTGCCGAGCTTTGATGGAACGAAATCCTCCTCAGATCCGGTGCATGATCCTAAAGAGTTCTTTGAAGCCATGCCTGAAGCTTCAAACATATTCAAAACGAATTTCACAATAAAAGTAGCGCCAATACGTCATATCCGGTCCTCCCATCGCGTACATGCGAATTTTCTTCAACAGGAAGCATGGGTAGAGATAATATTTTTTATAAAGACAACATTGTGCATCGAGCTTTATTTCTTTTTTTTCCCGTTTGCATGCACAAACAAGCCGTATATATATATATATATATATATATATATATATATATATATATATATATATATATATATATATATATATATATATATATATATATATATACTATTTTATATACACAAAATATATTGTTAAGTTGATTATGGAAACATTCAAATAAAATAATAAATATGTTTTACCAAAAATATATAGAATAAGCCTAGAAAAAATAAGTCTTGAAATATCTCATTCAAAATATCTAAATATCTCATTCAGTTAAAGGTCTCCTATTCTAGGAACACTAGGCATGAGGTGGAAATACACTTTTACCCAACACACACACATACACACACACACACAAAGTAGTCTATTTAGCATAGTCAGTCCTAATACCGCCCTGATTTTAGGAGCTGTACGTCATCAGCAACACTATTATCTCTTTCATCATGCTACCCAACTATGAACTATTAAGTGAAATGAAAAAGCATATCATATGAATAGAAATTCAATGCTAAGTATTTAGGCCTAACTGTCTTGTACATTTTAGTTTTTTCAAAATTCATAAACTAATGCCCAAAATTATTGCTATCTGAGACTCAGGCAATAAATTAAGCAGTTCCAGTTCAAAATGTCTGTAATAGGTGACATTTCGGTGCCACATAGTTGAGGACGGGTTCCATTCTGCGTCTGGTTCCTCTTAAAGTTTCTTCCTTAGGAGTTGTTCCTTGCCACTGTCCTCATTGGTTTGCTCATTAGAGATATACTGACAAAAGAATATTGTATGGATAAACGGATATATGGACTGATTTTACATTTCAAATGTATATTCATAATCTATTTATTTCCGTACAGCTGATTTGGGACAATGTCCATTGTTTAAAATGATATACAAATAAAATGTAATTGAATTTAGTTGAATTGAGTATGTGGTGTAACACTAAGATGGGATAATTAATAAGTTATACTGTGCATAAAATTACCTGTATGCACTTAACATCACTTAGCCCACACAAATCTAAAAACAAATCACAGCACTGAAAACAGCAGTTACAGTTCACAGTGAATGTATTGATTTCATTTAGCACATGATTAATAAAAATAATGGCATGTTATGTCTCTTTATTTTTTGATAGGCAACAAAAAAACCATTGAAATGTAATAAATAAATAAATAAATAAATCTCAATGTACAGTTTCATTGAAGGGTTACATTCAGGTACATGTTCTTTTGTTCTATTTTTAGATTACAATGTTTGTATACATTTAATTGTATTTATGTTCGTTATTCTGTATTTGGTCATATTATTTCATGTTAGTTGGCATTATTTGAAAAATACAATAAAATCAAAACAAAACTAGCTCTGGATTATCCACGGCGTTCGCGGTCAGGGACGCACTGACGTCATCCCCGAGCATCTGTGAGGAACGCGTGCGCAAGGCATTGTGGGAGAGGCGGGTATGTTTCCGTCATGGCGGCCTCGATTTCGGGTTACACTTTTAGTTCTGTGTGTTATCACAGCGCCAACAGCAACTCTGACCATGTGAGTACACGGCGTGTTTTAGCGCAAAAAATAACCTCGGACGCATCACGGCCGAGTGAAATGTAGGAGAGGCATGAAGAGGTTATCGGGATAAAGCAGTCTTACTGGTGTTGGCACATAACGCTAGCTAGCTAGCGAGCTAACGCTCCCGCTGTTGCTAAGATAGGCGATGACAGCAGGCTAGCGGCTAGTAGCAGCTTGTACTACCGCCTGTTTTTGGCATTACCTTTCATACTTTTTACAGTCATACGTGTTATTTAAATTATTATCCAACAAACCTAAAATATGTCACGTGCAATGCTAATTCAATAACCCATATCTCTACCTTTAAAGGTTGCACTTGTCTGGCTAGCAAACTTTCAAATACAATATCATGAAGGTTTATTTAATAAGACTTGTTGAAGGGTAAAGTTGGCTTGTTTCCTCTTTCTGAGGGGTAGACATTTACTCTATTCTCATGTCAATGCACTGTTCTTGTTTTATACTCTTTCATAAGTTTGTATAAACACACAAGGAAGTTTAACTCTTTTTCTTACTCTGTTCTTACGTCACCTAAAGAACATGACTATGTGATAAATATGTTTTCCTCATGCCTTCCAATTCATACCAAATACTCTTTTCTGTCTCAGTAGGCATAAGCACACACCTGGGAGCAAGGTTTTAAGATTTTCTGCTCTATGATTAAGGCATAATATTGTGTATGTTCGTAGTAAAAGAAATTCAAGTCATCCGAGTTTACACCTATTTGGACTGGGAATTCCCGGCCTGGCAAATTTCTCTTCTCTGAAACCAATCCTTGAAGATTTGTGATTCTTCACAATGCGTGGAGAATTAATTCATCTCAAAACGAATGAGAAAAACCTGAAAAGTATTTGTTAGTGGTCCATTTTATACAGTGTTGCTTCCGATGTTATGTCTTGAGTGGTTTCTTGTTGCGATTGTAATGTTGGATAATGTTGCCGAAGATAGAAGTGGGTGTCGTGTGAAGTCTCGTTGAGTAAATAGTGAATTGAGAAAATGTGGTGTGGCAGGAAGTGTAACACGCAAAAAAAAAAAAAAAAAAAGGGAAAAAAAAATGCAGCAGAGCAAGATTTGATGCGGTGAAGTCAGCCATTTTTCAAGTTAGCTCAGTTTCTAGTCCTGAAGAACCCGAGTGACAAAGTAGCTCTGATCTTGAAGCCTTTATTGTGGTTAACCTGTATTTTAGTGCTGTGCAATGCAGCAGATTGTTGTTGTTTTTTGTTTTCATAAATAGCAAATGGGGGTCGGTTTTAGACGCACACATCCTGTTATGTGTTTTTGTCAGGCTAATTAGGGAGGAAATTAGTCTGGTATTCCTGTGACATATTGAAAATGATTTGTAATAATGCAACCTGCAGTGTGTCGCTATAGAGTTACATATTTGAAGTAACATTCCGATGTCCATTGTTGCATTTCAGTTCACATTTCTAAAATGCATACTTGTATCATACTATATAAAAGAGAAATGGAACCAAAGTTGTCCTGCCAAACAATAATCTACAGGGTGTACAAAGTCTTTCTTTTTCTTTTTTTCTTACACATGAAAAATGCATTAGCATTTAATAAAAGAGTAATAATCATGCTTCTTTGCACTCCCACTGCTCCAAAATCCTTTCAGATATCCTGTATATTCGCAAACTGATCATTGTGTTTAAGGCTGCATAACAACTTTTAAAATTCATGATGATTTTGCATGCATTCAATTAGAAATTGAACAGAAACGCATTCCAGCTTTGCATTTTCCCATTTACGTTCCAGATAACCTGCAAGGAAAAGCATTGGCATTATTCTCATTTAGTTCATAGGATTTTTACGTTGGTAAGAAAACCAGCTCTAAGTTAATGCTCTTGCAATGATGCAAGTTGTACAGGAAAGCCGAAAATAGTAATTTAACGTCAGAGCTGTCACAAGGGATTTGACACAACTATTCTGAACTCATAAAGAATTTCTCTGTGCAGATTGACACAAAACAACCCAAGGCATTAGACAGTTTGGCCTTGGCTCCTGACAGGCAGGCATTTAGCTGCCTTACTTCCTTTCAGCTATGCTTAAACACAGACCTGCGGTAATAGCTCCCTGTGGTGGAAAAAGAAAAAAATAGCATTTAACATGTCGAAGTGCTAAACGCAGTTTGTCCTGCCAAGTCGAATTGAAAAAGTTGTAATACGTAATGGTGAATTAATTTTGATTGATGTTATTCAGATTAAATTTTTTCTTCAAGCTGCAGCCAACCAGACTCCTTAGACATTGTAATATGATTATAATTAAATTATAATTTTGCCTTAATCTTTATGTATTTATTTTTTGCAGGAGGGATTCCTGTTGGGAGAAGTGAGGCAAGAGGAGACTTTAAGCATAAGTGACTCTCAGATTAGTGCGTCCGAGTTCCTGCACATAGTAGGTAAATCAACGCCCAATTTTTTTATTTTCTTTTTATTTATTTATTTATTATTATTTTTTTTTTAGTAAAAATGACTGGATCCAGATACACATCTTTTGTTGTTGTTATAACTGTTTAAGATTTTAGTTTCGAGCTACAGTCACTTTACCTTTTTGTTTTTTTGCTCGACTGATTGGTCTGATTGTCTGGATTTTTGTGAGTGACCTGTCACTTGCATAACATTTTCAGCTTAAAACATAAACACCAAAAGGTCCTAATCACAAGTCCATCTTTGCAGCAACAAAAAATAAAAGAAAATTACAATTTGCTCTGGTTTTTGCTTGTGGGGAGCTTATGAAGGTGAGAATGGCTGAGCTTTTACTGTTGTTGCAGTTTTTTACTGCAGGGAGGGTGTGGAGAGGAGCCAGCAATGATACCAAGATATGTGAATGCACAATAAGTGCAGTGTTTGAATAAGTAAAATAAAACACAACACAATCCTAGGCACTACAGACACATGGCCTTGTATCTCCTCAGCAGGTCACAAAAGTTAGTCATGGAGACAAGGAGTGGGTCAAAGATTTGTTCTTGTTCTCCATTAAGCTGTCAAACATTTATTTTTACAACTTTACAGAACTGGGTGTGTATATTTGTAGAGACACAGACTGTTCAGCGACTTAAAGTCAAGATTTAATCAGCCTGATAAACACACACACAGCAGTTTGTTACAGTATTTTCCCTCAGCAAGGCCTTTGAACTGAAATATAACACTAACTAAACATTTTTTTCCTTACAATAAAGACACAACAAAGAAAGCACAGTCCTGTGTGAGAGAGCGATTACAGAACAAACGCATGAAAGCGTCTGAGCTTAAGCATAAGAACATCCATGTCAAAACTTCTAATTAATTTAATGCATATCATTGAATCCTCTTAAAATGTGTCTTCCTTAGGCAAGCCTTCATATTCAATTTTTGAAATTTGAATGTTTGTGCATGCTATTGTATTACAGCTAGAACTACCACATACATTATCACTAGACAGTGTACATAATTCAGTGCTTTCATTAAGGAGGGTGTAGATGTAATCTGGCATGTCATTACATCAGCGAGATGTCCTGAGGCAGGGCTTGTAGAGAACCAGTGCTTTAGACCACATAAATGTTGTACAAACTCAATCAGGGGAAAAAGTACTTTTTTTTTTTTTTTTTTTTTTGTGATATCTCTGACAAGATAAATATCTGATTCAAATTTTGGAAAACATGTGCTATATAGTCAAAGGCATGTGGATACCTGACTGTTATACACAGTTTCTCCCTGAACATTTGTATTGGATTGTATGCTGTAGCGTCATGGTTTTCATTAGAACTAAGAGGCTCGAACATGTTTCAGCAGGTGCACAAAGCGAGGTTTTTGACGGCATGGTTTGTCAAGGTTGATCAATGAAAACAAATCACCACACACTTCAAAATCTAGTGGCAAGCCTTCCCAGATGAGTGGCAGTTATAAAAACAGATAAAGGGAGCAAAATCTGAAATAGGACACGGGTGGGATGAACCCTAAAGCCCTTTTGAATACATTCTTGTTGGTTTTTAAGTATTGTGTGTACACTGTTCATAATGGATGAAATGAATCCTTGTTTTACATGATTATATCAAATCTAAAGATTTTTTTCCACTTGCTTTTTTAGAAGTCCATAATCATGAACCATGTGCACAGCTGTTTAGGTAAGCTTTAAATCTATCATATGTAGTAAATATTTGCTTTTAATCATTGTGTATATATAAAGGAAATATCTGAACGTAAGACAGTCAATGCAGTTACTTTTTTTTAGCATGCTCTGAGATGCATGAACTTGCTGAGCAGACCCTGCTGGACCTTAGGAATTTGTCTAAACAGAGCTTCAGTTTCTAAGAATGCTTAACTAATTTCAACTGCAACGATGACTAAAGTGGCATTGTTTTTGGGTTTTTTTTTCATCAATTGATTCAGTTTCTGACCATCCCAAAAATGTGATGATTTGTTTCTTATAAATAAATGAACACGGAGCACAACTTTTAGTGTCTTAGTAAGGTTTCAGGCGAGAACATGCCATCTAGCTTTGCAACACAGAGTGCAATACAGCAGTCTTAAAATCCATAAAAGTCATTATAATATAGTATATAATATTATATATATATAATATATGTATAATTAATAAAATTATAAAATATATTCTGCCCCCTCCCCCCACCCCCAAGCTGAAATTCATATGCCCCTTGTAACGTCTGTGTGATTTGACTGTATTGGATATCTGCATTATTGGAGTTTAGAAGTCTAAAGCACATTGTACGTTCTCTGTCGTTGGAGTTTGGTGCAAACACATACCCTTCTGTATGTTTCAGCTTTTATGACTACGCAGGTAAAGTCAATGAAGAAAATCTCAACAGAATCCTCAAAGACAGAAGAAAAGTAAGCTGTGCTGATGAGCGAAAGTTCTGTTTTTGACTCGGTGTACTGAAGTTTAAATAAATTTCACTGTGTCTAGATAATTGTGTAAGAGGCCTTTTCATTTTAATGCCAGGTGTTCTCACCGATGCAATTTGTGTTTTTTCTGGATACTTAGTTGTGACCTTTCATATTTGCCCCACAGAATGTTATTGGCTGGTACCGGTTCCGCAGGAACACACAGCAGCAAATGTCGTTCAGGGAACAGGTGATCCATAAGCAGCTCACGCACATACTGGGCATCCCAGATCTCGTCTTCCTTCTCTTCAGCTTCATCTCGACAGCCAACAGTTCAACCCACGCACTAGAATACGTTCTCTTCAGGCCCAACAAAAGGTAAGGCCGCAATCCACACTTCTTTGTCTTTATCCACTACATACTAACCTTTTAGTTTTCTGAAGTTTAGTTTCTAAAGGGTTTTCTTTCCAGCAGGTATAATCAGAGGATATCTTTGAGCATCCCAAACCTGGGCAACACCAGTCAGCAGGAGTATAAAGTGTCTTCTGTCCCCAACACCTCCAAGAACTATGCCAGTGTTATTAAAGAACATGGGTGAGTGTGTCTGCTGCTTGTGTCAGTATTAAGTGCACAGAATAGGAAATAGGTCATAGTTCAACTGTTCATCCAGTGTTGTAAGACTATCATACAAGACACAGATCAAATTCACCCAGTGATAACATTTGTTCACTTCAATGAAAGACTGATTACATGATATGAAATAGGGATTTGCTTCAAATTTCAATTTTACATATGGGTGTAATGGTACAGAAAGTTTCAATTTTGGTACAGTTAGTGGGAAGAAATGCAAAACATAAAATTGCTTGGGTTTTTTGTTTGTTTGTTTTTTCTTTTCAATGCAGTTAATTATTATTTAACATTTGTGAACATCATAGGTTTACAATTTTTAAAGCAGTTTCTAACAAAATGCCTGCTTGGTTTTAAAATATATAAACTAATATTTTATAATATTTGTAAAAAATAAAATCTACAAAGATAAAATAGAATAAATCAAAGTAATGCAATAAAAAAAATATATTAAATTAAGTAATCAATTAAATTGGCACAAATTAAATTGATTAAATACAATTAAATAAATGGAAAAATTGTATTAAATGGTTTTTATTGGTTATACCCCATTTGGTTATTACAGATATGTATATAAGTGTGTGTATTTATCATTTAATATCATTTTTTTTTACTTAATTGTTCTACTTATTTTAGCATATATCATCAAATGTCTTCATTCTTTCCATCCTTTATTCATTCGCTGCCTTAGTATGCAGAATTGTTAGGATTTTCTCCTTTTCTCCAATTCTTTTCTCACCAATGTCATGTAACATTACAAATTACAAAATTCTTGGAATGATGGCCAGTAGGACTAAAGCAAAATACACAGGGCTGGAAATGACACTACTGTGACAGTTAAAGTCTTCAGAATAACTGTGGCAGGTTCTTCATATATAATAAATGTATATAATCTCCTTATGAAAAATGCATGATTTTTGTTGTTGTTTACATAAGCAAGTAGTTGTTGCACAAAATATTGACTTTGTTACGTTCGTAAGATTTACTGTACACCTAAGGCTTTTGGCACAATACTCCACCTATTTTGTTATCAATCAGATCATAAGCGCTAACAACTCACTATAAATAATCTAAAGGAATCTGCTGTCTTTATTCAACAAGCTACCACAGAAGTAGTAATTTGTATTATATAGAAATTTGTGACCATTTCACTTACAGATGCTGGATTAGTAAGTAGATGACTAAGCTTTTCACTGAACCACTAGTTTCCCTTCAGGATCATGTCCCACCAGGACTGCTCATAATCGCCTTCACTTGATCCACTAGAAGAAATTTACAAGTGTTAATCCTGTGTGACAGCAGCTTTGGTAGCCCTAGAAAGCATGTGCTAATTTTTATGTTCTTCATGCGAAATGCATTTGTAGAGCGGAGTTCTTTGACAAGGATGGAGTGATGAAAGACATTCGAGCAATTTTCCAGGTGTACAGTGCCCTTCAGGAGAAAGTGCAAGTAAGAGTTTGATCATAATGATAAAGTTAAAATCAGTGTTTTACTTCTATTTATTATATTGAGACTATCTTAGCTAATTATTTACACTGTTTATTTTCCCCTATGGGCATGTTTGTTTGCATACTGATATTTTTTGTGTCCCTTTTATTCCTTTTAAGAATAAAAAGAAAGGATTCCTTTTAGTCCTTTTGATTTATTCCTGCTGGTTTGTAGGCTGTTGAATGGTGTAATTCTGCGATGGGGCTGTAACACTGCTCCGTCCTGTCTCTGTTACTAGGCTGTTTGTGTGGAGGTGGATCAAAGCGAACGAGTGAAGGAGAAAATCCAGGAGGAAGTTAAAAAGCTGAAAGAGGAGATTGCCCTCAGAAAATTTAGAACCACTGCAAAGGAGAGGAGTATGTGCTTTTGCAGTCTAAATTGGTTTGCAACAGCTTCAGTTAATGTATTGTTACTTATTAATAAAGTATCCCGTAATTGTTTGTGTTCCTTGCTTTCTTAGGAAACCAAGAGTCTCTGAATTCTGACGCCCACTTGTTGCAGGACGACTCGGTTCTGTCTGATTCCTCCCCTCCTTTGCTGTCACGAGTGGCTCTCCAAAGCCCTCCTCTGGAGCCGAGCTTGGATTGGCACACAAACTCAGAGCCTGCGGCACTTTACACCAACGAGCTGGCACCCGACCCACCTAGTGCCATCCTCCTGCCCCGGCCCCAGGCGGTGGGCTCACCTGGACATCCCTCACCTAGTCCAGGCATGGGCAACGGAGACGGCTCCAGCTCCGACTCTTTAAATCGACACACCATTGGTCAGGAAGACCACGACGACGAAGTTGATGATGAAGATGAGGACAGTAGCGAATATGAGAACTTAGTTAGTGAGCAGTTTCAATCTTCTCATTTGACTGAATCTTTAGGACGACCGGCCACACTCTGGCCTGATGGAGACGCTCATAGCTCTAGTGGCTCATCCTGATCCATCACCCAAATCGGGAGAGATGGACAAATGGACAGAGCTAGGCATTATGGGAAAAGAGAGAAGAGAGGAGAGGGATGAGAAAGAATGGCAGGTGACCACTGTATTTTGCTGCAGGACGGCAGCAGGGGAAAATCCCTTATTTACATCTGCCATTTTGACCAAGTGAACTGGTAATTCTTTTTTCTTCTCTCTCTCCTTCCCTCCCTTTCTCTCTCTCTCTCTTCGTTTCTCTCTCTTTCTCATCTCCTCAGCTCTCTCTGACAGGAGTGGCATCATCCCACTTATCAATTACTTATAAGCACTGCTACCACCCTAGTATATGCGATTATTAGCATTTACTTCTTGGACTATTTTTGACCTTCTTTCAAATCCACCTTTAAATAGAAAAAGCAAAGGGAACGATGTCTTCTGCGGCCTTTAAACTTATCTCTGTGTGAGTTCGCTTGGCACCGTCAACTATATTTCAGTTTGACTCTCACTGATTTTATTCCCAAATCATAAAAACTGAATTAAATAATTAAATCATTTCTTTATGGAATCTACCAAAAAAAAGAAAAGGATACTTTGGCCATTTATATTTTTTTTAAGGGGTGCTTATATTACTTACAAATCCAAATTAATAATACCATTTGATTTAAATGGCAAAAGTCTCCCTAAATGAACAAATAATGTGTTCATCTGCACTTTTCATTGTACTTTATGAGAATCCTATTAGTCATATGGTTGGAGTAAACGTCTCTCTTCCATGCCACTAAACTCCAGCTTGTTGTGTGTTAAACTGCAGAGGGCAGAAAAAGTAAGCCTTCCCAAACCTTTTAATCTCAGGATTCTTTTACAGCAGCTTGTATAAAATCCATCTCACGTCCTGCCCTTAAAGCTTTGGTACAAATATAAAAACTGGATTTGTCAAAGCATTTGGAGTGGTACATCGATCAAGCTCACCTTTCTCTTATAAATTGAACCTCTAAAGGTGAATGTGAAAGGGTTAATAGTCAGTTATAAGAATGCTGACCTCCACTCAGATTTACTTCTTTACCATGCAACAGATGCCACATCGACATGTGCATTTTGGAGGTGGAAACATGCTTTTTTTTTATTATTATTATTATTATTAATATTATTATTATTTTGCAAAGTTTAGCTTTAAGCTTTTGATTTGCTTTGCCCCACTTGATCTGACAGGAAAGTGTGCTGTCTTAAAATTGCATTCATTCCACACTTAAGGAATATCACCTAGATTTCTTTAAAGTCTCTGTATAATAAGGACTTGCCTATAAAGTGAATCTGTATGGAGTCTACAATTAACAAATGACATTTTAAAATGTTTGGTTGCTCTATAGTTATTAACGGCCATGTCATCAGTTCCTTGTCTTTCCGACATTTTAACATCAGGTGAAATGGGAGTCGCTCCCCTTTCATCTCTTCCAGTGTTAAACAGATCAAAGGCACATGACTGGTTTTAATTCTACAATTTGCATTTAATCGATATATTTGAATAGAAGTTTCTTTGTTTGGTCTTTTGTGTATTCATGCAACGACCATAAGCATTCAACATGCAGTCTGGTTGTGGTACATGTTTTAGACAAGAAGGTCAAACCCAGTAATGATTAATAAAGATGCGGTTATAATGTTAATAGAAATCTGTTTAAATCATGACTGACATCGGGAGATGCAGCAATGTATTATTATAACTAGCAATATTGTATTTGCGTAAAAAAAAAAAAAATGAAAGCCAGAAACCTACATTATTATACAGAATATAATATATAAGGCTTGTATATGTTTTTTTTGTTTGTTTTTTTTAATACAAGTCTTATACATAGTCAGAGCTGTGAAGAATGTTCCAGAATAATAAAACAATTATAAACACACAAACGAGCTTTAGGTTTCACCTTTTACGCTTTTTTGAAATGTGTTTAAAGGCTAGTGGTACTTGTAAACTTATTGTCTCAGTTAAGTGTCTTAATGTCATTTAGCTTAATACTTCAGCTTTTCGAGTTAAAGGAAACATCCTTCACTAAAGGAACATTGACAATGATATAAACTAAAAAAACAAAATGTTTTTTAAATAATCAATGTGTGTATATGTACGTTGCTTATCTCTGCAGATCTCTGACTTTTACATCCATAGTATCACGAATACATAGGTGTGTTATAAACTTGCAGTGGTCAATCTGTAGCCTTTGTTGCAGACGTGATTATTGGCATGTTCTCATTATGGTCACATGACCATGTCCCTGACTTACGGTGGAGATGCATTGCGATCAATCATAACTTGAAAACATCTTAAGTCGAGACATGGCCTTGCCTACACAGGAGTCTTGAGAGTATAGTGATCGGTATGGGGTAGTGTACTATAATAGTTGTAACATAATAGTTTAACAAATGACGGTACACAATTTAGCAAAACGTTTTACATTAACGCAATGTATAAACTACAATATATTTGTATGTTGCTTCCGGTGCATGAACAAGCGCTGGTTCACTAGTGGAAGGTACGAAGCAAACCTTTGGCCCTTGATTGGTTCGAATGAACACCTGCACCCACACCGGCCCTTTGTAGAAAAAAATTGGATACCCCTGGCATATACGCTGCTACATTTGCCTGCTGCATGAAATTTGAAATTTTTTTACAATTCGTCCTCTCGCTATAATTGTAAGATCAAAAAATCGTAAGTCAAACCATCATAATTTTGAAACTGCCTGTATTTCACTAGCACATAGAAGATTAGTTTCATATTATTTTGTCAGAACGTAACCCTTTTTTTATATGTGAACACAATCAGATTGAAATTGGATTTGGATTTTATTGAGTTTGTGTTGCAACATCCTTCGGCTGCATCGTTTATCTCCTCATTCCCATGTCAAATCACCACCAGAGCAGATCATCTCTGCTGAAGTCTGGATTCAATTCACTTTTAAAAGGATACACGAGGATACGGTAACGCACACTAGGGAGGTTATGTGCCACTGGTTCCATCACCAGGATTTCAAGGCCAGTTGAACACTAAGTACTTTAACAAGAAAACAGCTACAAGCTACCTGCTATTAATATCATTTTTTTTAAATATATATTGATAGGAAATTGTGGTTTCTCTGATTTGTCCATCTCTTTTGCATTATGAGCCTTATTAACCCTCACACTGCTTTGCTCTTTGTCGATTTTCTCTTCTACTCAGTGACACGTCACTTATTCTCCAGTCAGTTTATCCTTTCCGATTGTCCTTCGAGACATTCATCCAACTGTTGAATTTGTTTATATGTGTAAGATAATCTTAGCCCTTTTACTAAGTTCTCTACCCGGCTGACCAGTGTTAGTGTTCTAGACTTCCCTGGACCATATTACACACTTTGCAAAATTTTTCACCAAACCCCTAATTCTTTGGATTTCAGATGGATTTTTTTCGTGCTATACACTGAGCAGTTAGCCATGCTACAAGGTTTACTCACTGTCTGAATCTTTGGGAAGACAAAATCAGCCACCATTTATGTGACTTGTCTCTGGCAGGTTTAGACCCTAATTTGACTCAAGTCTAGCAGCCAAGTTGTTCTGTTCCAGCTTAATCACCACATATAGTTTATTCTGACAATGTGGTGACAGTCGGCTACATCGACTGTCAGCGCAGGAAACTTTCGGGGGAGATCTCTCCAAATTGCACAAAATCTCAGGTGGCCCATGTCCCACTGAGGGCAACTCGTTTGACACAGAGTCGACACTTTGCGCTGCTGTATGTCAGAGTGTAGGTGGATGTACTTTCCCATGCTGAGTCACAAATTACGACTGGATTTCTCTGACTGACATGGAATCCTTTCCGTGATTGATACATATTCACAATGATGGGATAGGAGTCACACAATGCCTCTGCTTATGAGCCTTTTCAAAATCCTACACAAACATGGTTGTCTCCGAAATCTGCCTTTTTGCTTTCTTGAGCAAAAGCATTGGGTGAAACGCCTGCTGGACATGGAGTATGTAGTCGGGATACTTTCCCAGGGAAAGATAACCCTGGGATGACCATGTAGAATCTGTGATTCGCCCAAATTTGGTAAATCAGTTGATTTAACAAGCGTCATTCCATGAAGGCAAACTTACAATGCTTTGTTTTCCCTGTCCCATGCAGCCTACTTTTTAGACTGAATCTTAATCAACTTTTTATGTACACTATCAATAGCAAGGCACAGGGACAGTTCTTTTTGAAGGATGAAGCATCACCATGGCCTACCGGTAATCTTCCACTTATTCATTGGTATTATTTTCCAATGCTAGACATTGCACACTTTCCAGGTTCTACAAGTTTACCTTCTTTGGTGTGACTTTGGCAGTCATCTCCAATCAAATTTCAGGTCAGTTCCTCATGATATTGTGGGCATGATATATATATGCTATCCAGCACATCTGATCAATAGTAGGAGTGAAATAGAAACTCTAGTTCTCTATGTAAGACCTGCGTTCATTTAGAACTGTCATGAAACCAACACTAAACTTGGTAAGAAGGTTCCCTGGAAGTTTTTGTGCTGAAAGATCCTAGTATCGTGTGCTCATCAAAGAGGTGATTTCCATTGTTTATCCTGTATATAGTCATGCTATAATGCACACAGTGCTGGATTTTCATAAAGCCCGCTTTTTGTTATCGTGATCATCTACCACAAACATGCTTGCTTGCAGGGAATACAGTCCAACATATCTCCATCAATCTAATAACTAATCTAATCAAATGTTGCTCTTTAATCTGTCTGTCAACAGATGTTAGTACTTGTAGTTGTGAAATGAGAACCTGAGAAAACCAACATGGAGGAGCTGAGTGAAGAAAAGGAAGATATTTTTTTACATATTATATACATATTAACTGGAGAAGATCATGAGAGACAAGATCGGTCCATGATAACCTCCAAGAGGAATAATCATGTCTGAATGGTGGCATGGATAAGAGAAAAGGGCAAGATGCATTAGCACAGACGAAACGTTAGTGGAAGTGAATCTTGATGTGACGCTGGAAGTGTGTGGATGAAGAAAAATGAAGTCTGGCAGTCAAATGAAAAATGTGGCGCTTTCTATAAGAACTCTTTGAGAACTTAATGCTAAAGGTCATAAAAATGTTTTACGTCTCAACTAATTAGTGTATATGAGGAAGCCAGCAATGAATAAACATTATTATATGGCTTTATTGTTAATTGCATGGTTACCAAATAAAAAAGTTGACAAAAATCCTTGTTATATTCACACAAGTGTCACATTAAAAGCTTTTATCTTCAGACCTCCCAAGTGAACTTTCCATAAATCAGTGGAAAGCAGTGGAATTGGATGCAGTGTGTTTGGATGGTTTGTTTTTAGATTCTTAGTTAAGTATTGGTGTATTTGTCATGTTTTGTTAGTGCTGGTTTTTTCGCTTATTAAGGAAGCACACAAAAGTTACTTAGAAAAATATCCATGGTCAATGTCCATGTATTTTTTTGTTTATTTCTTTTGGCAGAAGAACTTTTTAAACTATTCTTTGATAAATGTCTTTTATTTCTCTAGTTTTGAGCTGGCATAGTGGGTGTAACATTGTTGTGACTTCAGAGCCTTTGATTGAGTTTAATTTTCTGTTACACTTTTAACACTGGAAAAAATTATTAGACTGAGAATTGAGAATTTTTAAACAAATTATTTTATTACTATAAATGTATTCCCGATGAGCAAGCCAGAGGTGAAATTGGCAGGAAAAAACTCATGCAACATTGAAGAAGCAGCCTTGAGAGGAACGGGACTCAAAAGGGAACCTGCTTCTCATCTGGATGACAGCAAATAATGGGATTATAAGTAATTCTCTTCTTTGTAATGCATGGTCAAGAAGTGCAAGTGTGTTACCATGAATATTAAGTTTCTTCAAGAAATCCTGAGCCATCATAGCAAAAATGTTTTGGTCAATTGCAATCCAAAGCTATCTACGGTAATCTAATGGATCTTTAAGTTTTAACTGTGGAGTCAGTTCTTGCGTTTGAGTTACTGTTTGAGTT
This sequence comes from Silurus aristotelis, assembly GCF_946808225.1. Classification (NCBI taxonomy): domain Eukaryota; kingdom Metazoa; phylum Chordata; class Actinopteri; order Siluriformes; family Siluridae; genus Silurus; species Silurus aristotelis. The sequence continues at coordinate 14,909,203 of NC_139579.1, forward strand.
TCTTAGTTTGTTTGTAGGAATTTTATGTAGTGATGGTGGTTGAGGAGGTCTTTACAGTTTTTCTCAGTTGCTTTGGAGCGTTTCTCAGATCAGAAATGAAATTCTCAAAACTACTTGTTCAACCTCCACATCATTTAGTCACTTGTGCTCATCATAAAAACATTTCTTGTTGCTTTGATTAAATTGCGAACACGTTTGTACATTAAATTAATCAAGTGTCTGCTGCTTCCTACATTATCAGTTGTTTATGTCGTGTTGATCAAAATATATTTATACAGGTTTCACCTGAATAGGTTATAACCCCCAAAACATCTCAGCATCAGTTCATTGCATAAGTCATCAAATGCAAAATGGTGATTGTAAATGTGACTTGAATTGATGAATTGTGCAGATGAATATTGATTGCCACTAATGAAGGTGAGTGAACAATATCACTCAGATCAACCAATAATCAAATAGATGTCTAAAACAGGTCAAAGGTGAATCTTGTGAACCTTCAATTGGAGAGTTTTAAATTCTGAAAACTGATGAACAACTAATAAACGAAGGAACAGTTGTACAGTAGAGTAAAAGTGTGAATCCTGTCCGGTCTCTTACAATCAATATAAATCAAACATGCAATCAAATGAATGAATTTGTGCTGCTGAAATTCATAGATGCCGAACATAAGGAAGTCCAATTTTTGTGCATTTACAATCGCTGCAATCCAAACCGTAGTTTATATCAAGAAATCCTGAAACTGTGCGCCATCATACTGACAACATGGCTAAACATTTTGATCATCTTTTTTGTGAACAATAACAAAAGGACTTTTCATTCTGATGGGAATGTTCATTGACACAAATACTTAGACTTTTGCAAGAAATCCAATGTTTTGTGCGTTTACTGGTTTGCCAGTTTTAAAGATGATTTGAGAAATGCTCCAAAGCAGCTGAGAAAAACAGTAAACATGTCCATGAGGTTATAGTCAGTGCTCAAGTTTTTTAACATCAGAATTACTGGAACAGGTCTGGGGCTTTTAGTTCCAGAGAAATGAAACTGTGACCCTACAGCATACAAAGACATTCCAGACAAATGTGTGCTTCTTTGCGCAGCTTGACTGAGCATAAGCATATATTTTGTGACTATCCTTTGTAGAAGAATTTCATATTAGAAGCAAGACGAAATATTTCCTGCATATGTGAGTGTTAGTCCAATATCCTTGGAAACATCACTCATTTGATGGTGGCGTTCCGCTCTGTGGTTCATTCTGAACTGTAACTCCTGCAGGTGTTTTATATAGACACAGGCATTCAGCTCATGTCCCAGACTAAAATGTTTTCCTCCTGATGTGGGAGCAACAGTCATGGATGTGGATGGTGATGGAACAAAGTGAAGGAGAAGTCAGTATGTCCTTTTTTATTAAATCACAATAAAATGTCCAGTGTTTGAAAAGCCTTAACTATTACATTAATTGTTTGACACTGAATTAATAGAAATGATTTGTAGATCTGTCGTTTCGCACAAAACACCGACTGCTGACGCGAATATCATTGGGCGTTTTTATGGCTGCACCCAATTTTGTCTGCTCATTCTCTATTTTGAGCCAAAGACAAATAAAAGACAAGGATCTTTTTTTTTTTTCTTTACAAATTTAATTAAAAAGAATAGCCTTTATTTGTTACAGTACAGTGAAATTCTTTCTTTGCATATCCCAGCTTGATTGGAAGCTGGGGTCAGCTATGATACGGCACCCCTGGAGCACAGAGAGTTAGGACACCAAGATTGGCAGCTGGGCGATTCTGTGGCTTGAATCCCGACCTTCCAACAGTAATCCAGAGCCTTAATCACTGACCAACCACTCCCCAGTTTTTGCATATCCCAGTTTTTACAGATCCTCATAGCTTGGATCACCACTGCCCTAAATGTAAGAATGTTTGTGTCATATAGACAGCTTGTCATTCAAGCCCAGTTAATGGTGGCATCACTCTACAACTATTTAGGGATGCACTCTGGGAAAAGAACATTTGTGTGAAGAAAGAAGCCCTCCGACATAGAGAAAATGCAATTTGCCCACTGCACAATACCCTTCCTTTCCAGGTGCAGCGTGTCCACTGAAAGGCACAATGAGGTCCACTTCCTTTTAGCTGGTCACCAGAGGGCTCCAAGCGCAACAGTGATCAACATCAGACTACAGTGTGAACATGGTGATAAGCAGAATTGCCATGGTCAAGTCTAATAAAGCTTAATATTTGGGAGGAAATGGTTTTAAATGGTACCTACAGATTGAAGCTATGCAAAAAGATACAAAGGTATTTATATCGATATTTGAGATCAAACTTACAAGCTTTCTCCATAGTTAAGACACAAGGAGGCTGAACATTAAAACATCCTGCCTAATATTGTGTAGGTCCCTTTTGTCACCAAAACAGCTCTGACCTGTTGAGGCGTGGACCTCACAAGACCTCTAAAGAAGGGGTTTTCTGATATCTGGTACTAACAGCAGAGTCTTTAAATCCTGAGGTGAGGCCTCGATAGCTTGGACACATCCCACAAATGAGATCTTTAAGAGGCCAAGTCAATACCTTGAACTTCTTGTTATGTCCCTCAATTATCAAACAGACAGATCACAGTGTCTCTATGGGCTTCCTTTCGTCCTATAGCGCATCCTGGTGGCATCTCTTCTTCAGGTAACCGACATACAAGCACACGGCTTTAGAGCAGCAACCGTTTACAATTTCTCCATGGTTCATTTATCTTGCTCAGGCATCCATTGTAGGGCTTCTTTCTCTTTCTTTCTTTCTTTCTTTCTTTCTTTCTTTCTTTCTTTCTATCTATCTATCTATCTATCTATCTATCTATCTATCTATCTATCTATCTATCTATCTATCTATCTATCTATCTATCTATCTATCTATCTATCTATCTATCAAGACACCATTCTAACAAAAACAAGCAAGATGAACTTGATTTGTCAAAATCATTTATTTACTATAATACATAGCAATGGTGTTAATCTTCTTTTCAGTTTTGTACAACAGGTTTGTATGAGGCAGGTCATATGGACAAATGTTGCTTCTAAATACACAAATGGGATCCTAGCAGCAGTGCGCGTCCCCCAAACCTATTGAGCCCTTTTCCTGTTAGGTTGATTTGGCTGAGATATAAATTTTTGTCATCTTACAAAGTTTCTGAGAAACTATTTGACTAATTCTCTGACCAGCCTTTCACGTATGAGCTTTCCTCATAGCCATCTTTCGAATCTACCCATGCCTGTGTCGAGCTAGTTTCCACACAAAGACTAAACTTTCTAAGCAGCATCTTGTTACAGCGGAACAAAATTCAGTACCATCTACAAAAAAAAAAAAAAAAAAAGAATTTAAAAAAGCATTATCTTTTCTCGGTTTTTTTTATCTCGGGAAATATTAAGTACAGTCAATTCATCTAAGTCCGAATTTTAGTACAGCAAACCACAAAGAAATCTGATTATAAGTTTTACAAGATTATACAGAGCTCCAGTACCCCATGATTTTTATCAGCAAATTGTGCTGACACACACACACACACACACACACACTCACACTCACAGACTATATATATATATATATATATATATATATATATATATATATATATATATATATATATATTTATTTCTATATTTAGATTCATATATATATATATTTTTTTTTCTTTCTCTATTAAGAGAAAACTAAAATAAAATTATATAAAATTAACCTATGGCATGATAAAATGAGCATATATATATATATATATATATATATATATATATATATATATATATATATATATATATATATATATATATATATTTATATATATATATATATATATATATATATATATATATATATATATTTATATATATATATATATATATACCCCTGTTTTACCCCATGTTCCCTCAAATATGATTGAGTAAAAAAAAAAAAAAAAGAAAGTTGCATAAAACAGTTAAGGTTGTACGTCTTTTTTTTCTAGCTTTCAGGTATTACAAGTGGCAAATGACATGCAAATTTAGTTAAAGAACATCAATGCATGTTGGTGTGCAAAAGCATGATTTTGGAAATAAAACCAAACAACAACAACAACAAAAAAAAAATGGGAATAATTAAAAAAAGGTCTAAAAACAGACTGAAGGAGGAGAGAGGAGTCAGGCTATAGTCTAACACCTGCTTTTCTCCGATGTGCCAAAAAGTTCCAGTGGAGTTTTTTTTTTTTCCCCTTTCGGTGGCTTTTCAGAATGTGAGGAGCGTGATATTTACTGCTGGTGTCCATCCCTGGCTGCTGTGCACCTGCTTTTTGTGTTTGTGTGATTTTGTTTTTTGTGTTGCAATTCTTATTCCAACAGTCCAATGTGCTCAGGACTCCATCACCACATTAGTTTTCATTCTCTTTTAGAAATAGATTTCTACAAAAAAGAAAAAGTCTTTATGAAGAAAAAAAAAAAAAAAAAAAAAAAAAAGCAGACAAAAAAAAAATTATAATAATGATGCAAGATAAAGCCATTAAAATAGATTGTGCATGTAGTGTACACAGGAGAATGGTTCAACTGTCTTTAACCAAAAAAAAATTTTAGTATAAATATATCTTCCTTATATTTGCAGTCTGGCAAGACCAGTTCCCCACATTTCATGAATAAATCATCAGTTATTTATTCCTTTTTTTGTTTGTTTTTTTCCAGTCACAATGATGTGACCTGTGATGGGAATTCATTATCTTGCTAAAAAAAAATTATTTTTTCCCTTTCCCATTTTAAAAAGACCGAGTTAAATGAGGGGTTCGGAGGGCAGAGGGTGTTGAATCTGTTGTGGTTGAAGTGGTGGAGGGAGCTGTAAAGCCAGCAGTGACTCCACCATGCCGTGGCCGACGTGTCCCATGTGCCCAGAGTGTGGAGGCGAGTTGCCCATGGCGCCCGGAGGCTCGAATATTTCTCCGCCGTAGAAAAAGTATGGGCACTGCTGGATGAAGCTCTCGATGACCGACTGGTTGAGTTTGGTGGTGGACAGCGTGTCCTTGTTCTCAAAGTCGGGCCTCATAAGCGTCGGCCAGAAGCAGATGGACAAATTGTCTGCTGTCATCAGCGTGGTCTTGCTCTGCTGGCTCACCCTAAAATGAAGAAAAGTAAATAATCTCGGTTACTTCTGCGTAGCTGAAAATGTGACGCATGCTCTGTTTAGAACTCACATGCAATACTTTTCCATCGTCCTCAATGCTTCGTGTAACCCGATACATCAATGTACACTAGGTAGATTTTTTTACTGAGGCCAAACCCCAAATGCTTGATTATTTCCTCTATAGGCTCACTACGTAGGGTGTAAAATAACACCTATGTAGTTTCTATGCAGTGTGCTGCCTGTCAAACTAAACAACACCCAAGACTGGTGAACCTTGTTATGAGGTTGGGGTTAAAGCGCTGGGGCAGCAATGGTACGGTGCCCATGGAGCAAATACAGACCTTCCTCAAGGCTCAAACAGAAGTAGCCTGGCGGTGCAACTTTTATCCATGCAAGTAAAATGGCCATAATGATACCACAAAACTCATTTAGATTAACGTCTGAGATCTGCACAATGTAATTAACAGTACAAAAGACATCCAAATGTGTTTTCACTCACAGACCTGTCGCTTATACAGTATTTATTTATTTTTTGGCCAATTCTGTATAAATTCTACAGACTCTTGTCTATGAAAATCCCAGGACTTTACCAGCAGTGTAGAAAAAATCGTGTAGGTCAAAAGCTCTTGTTCAGATCGAACGTCACAATATATGTTTAATCTGACCGTTAACTGGAGCTCTTGACCTGTGCATGATTTTAGGGTTCGTTTCTGCTGCATAAAGTGCAAGCGTACAGATGTTCCTGCTAAAATGAACGGCTTTTTTTTGTTTTTATAAATTCCTTTATCGCTAAAGTCTTGCAATGTATTTTAATAAGCTACTACACTTGGGTACAGAAATTTGAAGATAATTGGTGGCTGAAAAATGGTCTTTATCCATGATTGGAGCCAATTAAACGGTCTGTCAGCAGGAGTTTATACGGCCATTTAAAAAAACCTTAAACACTTCTTTGAGAGAGAAATGAACCATTTACGAAGAGCTTATGTCGGATAAAAGGCAAAGGCATAAAAAAAAAAAAAAAAAAAACTGTATTCAAAAGGCCTGTGTTCAAAATGTAATTAAAAATAAATAAATCCCAAGCCCGAGGTGCACATGAATGTTTTTCATGGAAAAGGGGTGTCTCTTTTTTTTATAGATTTTTTCCATCACAGGCACTGAACACTTTCACATTGTGTCTAAGCAAGACCCTGGAGCTGTAAGATAAATGTTTAGTACATTTATAATAACAAACATTTATTAATTAAAATGTATTAAAAAAGGAGTTCTCATCTTTAAGCAAGTGACCATTGCGTTGTACATTGTACATGGGATAAAATATAACGAATAAAATATACTGCCTTAGTTATAGCATTGGGTTAAAAACTAAATGAACTGGTCATTTCACAGCTAAGACCAAAATTACAGCTGTGTGTGTGTGTGTGTGTGTGTCTGTGTGTGTGTCTGTGTGTGTGTCTGTGTGTGTGTCTGTGTGCCAAATGTGCTCATAAAAACAGGAAAATGTGACTGTTTAGACCCTGTGAGGACATTTGGCTAGTCCTCATTGTTAAGGTTAAGGTGAAAACATTTCTGTGGAAGGTCCACAGAGGGATACTAAAATAAATGTGTGTGCATTCACTGAGCAACCGGGAAAAACTAAAGGTTTTTGTCTTTCTTTCTTTCTTTGTTTACCTGTTGAGATGAGTGATCACATATTTGAAAACTTCATAATTCACAGACGGGAATTTCCGCACGATGTCCTTCAGCACTTGCAGCCTTTCGATATGGTCCATTATTTCTGCAAGGTAATGAAAGTGCATTAAGCATCATGCATCAGATTCATGGAGATCATTCATCTTGCCTGTTTTTAGAACATTTTCTTGAAGCGATCGAAAAAAAATTATGTCCTACAACATATTTATATATCATGATTTCGGTTTCAGGTTTAATGATGTCTCCCAACCGGTTCGAAGTCATCTGACTTCCTGCTAAGGCTGGAGTTGAACCTGGTGTGAAACTAGTCGCGGGCACATCTGCGAGTCTGACGCTGACGTCGCCGAGTAAAAATGTTTGCTCAGAGCTTTGCTGCACAAAAGCTGTCTGAGTGAGAAGAGATGACTGGAAATCTGGCAGAAGCTCCAGCAATAAGACAGTAAAATGAGGCATGGATGCAGATGGAGAAAGAGAGAGGCACACACACACACACACACACACACATAGAGGAAGAGATGCAATGCAGCACAGCGGCATTAGCCTACTGCTGAGAGCCTTACACAGATATCAAGAACACGTCATACCAGACTGATTAGATCCAACATCATGGCTTGGGGAGGAAAAAAAAACAGGAGGAAGAGAAATCCTAGCTTAAGGGGAAAAAAAAAACCCTATGCCATGAATGCGAATAGAACAAAATACACATTCATTTAAATTACTAATCACCAGCTTCCTTGAGGATGGGATTATAGAATGAAGATAGAATTTATTTCAGGACAGATTTCTTTGTCCCTGCAAAAGCAAGAGGCTGGAGACACAAAAATGCTGCTGGCTGTATCATCATTAACACAGACACATTTAGATGTGTTGATTCACCCAGCACGTGCTTTTAGTTAAAGGGAATTATTAGTGAGCTAAAGAGAGCAGGCATTCAAATACAACGAAATCCAATCTTAAAAACCTGTGCTTATTATTAAACTATGCTACATTTTGAAACTAAAAGGTGGCCACAGAAACATCCACTCAAATTTTCTTTTCTGGATTTGGAAACCTTTCAACATTTTATTAACATTTCTTTTTTTTCTTCCGTAAATAAAATAGATGCAATTGTGTCTCATATTTTTAGCTGAGCCCTAATCACATGACTAGCTGCATCACATCAGCATGACTGATGATGAGTCATTACACATCCACAGCTGGATGCTGAAGAGTCGTGTAGCGTTAAGGGAGTTGCAAAGATCTTGAGGGATCCTGAGTCCTATAAGGTTTTATTCGAGTTTGCAGTATCCAGGAGAAGATTAATATTCAGTGTACTATTTAGTGGAATATAGAAGGCAGCAGAAAGAGGACATCAGCTCCAGTTTCAGAAAAAACTGCAATGGACAAAGTGTCAATGTACGAGTACAAATCCCCTGCTTAAGTATTACTCCATTAAAAGTAAAAAAGTACACCTTGACTTAGAGAACATTTATTCCATGGAAACTCTCACAAGCACTGTGGAGTAAGATTGTGTTCTTGTAAGAGGTACTTATTTAACAGAATATTTGTATTTAGTTTAAGGTAACAAATACTGCCGTTTTATATATATATATATATACAGTGAGGAAAATAAGTATTTGAACACCCTGCTATTTTGCAAGTTCTCCCACTTAGAAATCATGGAGGGGTCTGAAATTGTCGTCGTAGGTGCATGTCCACTGTGAGAGACATAATCTAAAAAAAAATTCAGAAATCACAAAATATGATTTTTAAACTATTTATTTGTATGATACAGCTGCAAATAAGTATTTGAACACCTGTCTATCAGCTAGAATTCTGACCCTCAAAGACCTGTTAGTCTGCCTTTAAAATGTACACCTTCACTACATTTATTATCCTAAATTAGATGCACCTGTTTGAGGTTGTTAGCTGCATAAAGACACCTGTCCACCCCATACAATCAGTAAGAATCCAACTACTAACATGGCCAAGAACAAAGAGCTTTCCAAAGACACTAGAGACAAAATTGTACACCTCCACAAGGCTGGAAAGGGCTACAGGGAAATTGCCAAGCAGCTTGGTGAAAAAAGGTCCACTGTTGGAGCAATCATTAGAAAATGGAAGAAGCTAAACATGACTGTCAATCTCCCTCGGACTGGGGCTCCATGCAAGATCTCACCTCGTGGGGTCTCAATGATCCTAAGGAAGGTGAGAAATCAGCCCAGAACTACACGGGAGGAACTGGTCAATGACCTAAAAAGAGCTGGGACCACCGTTTCCAAGGTTACTGTTGGTAATACACTAAGACGTCATGGTTTGAAATCATGCATGGTATGGAAGGTTCCCCTGCTTAAACCAGCACATGTCCAGGCACGCCTTAAGTTTGCCAATGACCATTTGGATGATCCAGAGGAGTCATGGGAGAAAGTCATGTGGTCAGATGAGACCAAAATAGAACTTTTGGGTCATAATTCCACTAAACATGTTTGGAGGAAGAAGAATGATGAGTACCATCCCAAGAACACCATCCCTACTGTGAAGCATGGGGGTGGTAGCATCATGCTTTGAGGGTGTTTTTCTGCACATGGGACAGGGCGACTGCACTGTATTAAGGAGAGGATGACCGGGGCCATGTATTGCGAGATTTTGGGGAACAACCTCCTTCCCTCAGTTAGAGCATTGAAGATGGGTCGAGGCTGGGTCTTCCAACATGACAATGACCTGAAGCACACAGCCAGGATAACCAAGGGGTGGCTCTGTAAGAAGCATATCAAGGTTCTGGCATGGCCTAGCCAGTCTCCAGACCTAAACCCAATAGAGAATCTTTGGAGGGAGCGCAAACTCTGTGTTTCTCAGTGACAGGCCAGAAACCTGACTGATCTAGAGAAGATCTGTGTGGAAGAGTGGGCCAAAATCCCTCCTGCAGTGTGTGCAAACCTGGTGAAAAACTACAGGAAACGTTTGACCTCTGTAATTGCAAACAAAGGCTACTGTACCAAATATTAACATTGACTTTCTCAGGTGTTCAAATACTTATTTGCAGCTGTATCATACAAATAAATAGTTAAAAAATCATACATTGTGATTTCTGTTTTTTTTTTTTTTTAGATTATGTCTCTCACAGTGGACATGCACCTACGATGACACTTTCAGATCCCTCCATGATTTCTAAGTGGGAGAACTTGCAAAATAGCAGAGTGTTCAAATACTTATTTTCCTCACTGTATATATATAAAAAATTCGAGTAAAAAGTATAAGTAAATATAACATTAAGATGTAGCGAGGTCAAAGTTTTCTGAAATGAAAAAACTCTGAAATGTAAAAAATACTCTCTTACCGTCCAACACTGAAAAATGCTGACTAGTGAGTGCTTCGAAAACTCATCATAATCCTCGATTATACCAGAAAGAATACATCGTTATGAAAAGTGAGAAATAGCTGCTGGCTTTACTGGGTAATTAACAACATTGTTTAATTACATTTATATGCAAAGGTAGTTTCAATGCTATTAATCCTGTATCTGTAATCTAATAAATTGTAAGATTATTTTAAAAAATGCTTCTACATTCTATGGTTTGACATAAAAAAAAAAAAATAAAAAAAAACATCCGGTCCTTTGCAGGTCTTAGAATTTGGTAAATACAACCGCAGATGAACAACACAAGACATATTACACTGTGTCGTTATTTATTTTACAAAAATAAACCCAAACTGGAAAAGCCATCAGTTGAAAATCTAAATACACCTTTACTGCTTCCACAGGATTTAGGAGGCTAAGTAGCCGCCAGGTGCTGCTAATCAAATGCCATTGATTAATTGATCATTAGCGAATGTGACCACCTCTATAAAAGTCGAAGAGCAATCAGGTGTGTGTGTGTTAACACAAAGCCAAGGAGGAATCTAGGAAAGGTTATGAGGCCATTTCCAACTATTTAAAGTTCTGCAGTGAGGAACATTCTTCTTCTTCTTCTTCTTCTTGTGGTCGCCACAGCGGATCATCCGTCTCCATACCCCCCTGTCCTCTACATCTGCCTTTTTTATACCAACTACCTGCATGTCTTCCCTCACCACATCCATAAACCGTCTCCATCCTCAACATTCTCCTACCGATATACCCCATGTCCCTCCTCTGCACATGTCCAAACCATCTCAATCTCGCCTCCCTCACCTTGTCTCCAAACACGTCCAACATGCGCTGTCCCTCTAATAAACTCATTTCTAATCCTGTACATCCTCATCACTCCCAACGAAAACCTCAACATCTTCAGCTCTGTCAGGAACGTTATTAACAAGTGGAAAACATTCAAGACTGTTGCAGGGCTTCCTAAGAATGGACGTCCCAGCAAATTCACCCTGAACAAATTACACCTTAGATTCTACAGCCGTGTAGTTACCATGTTCAATGTAAAAGTTCATGGCAGTACAAATAGAAAAAAGACTGAACAAGTATGGTTTGCTTGGAAGGGTTGCCAGAAGAAAGTCTCTTCTTTTAAAAAAAAAAAAAAAAAACACACGTGGCAGCACGGCTTAGGTTTGCAAAGTTGCCTCTAAGCAAACCTCAAGATCTTTGAAACAAGGTAATTTAGAGAGACATGACCAAAGTGGACATGTTTCGCATTATTTGGCATATATGGTATCAGCACAAACACCTGATACTAACTGCCAAGCATGGTGATGGAGGGATGATGATTTGGGTTTGGTTTGCATCTACAGGACGTGGGCAGCTTGCAATATGAGGGCCATCTGCCAACAGTTAGAGTTTGGCCAAAACTGAGTCATGCACCAAGACAATGATCTCAAGCACACCAGCAAACCTAAAACAGAACTGCTGAAAAAAACAACAGAATCGAGGTTTTACAACTCCAGACCTCAACCTGTCTGAAATGCTGTGTCAGGACTTTAAGCGAATGCCCACAAAACCTTAATGAACTGAAGCAACACTCTAAAGAAGAATAGGTCAAATGTTTTCCAGAATGACATTGTTAAAGTTATAAAGAACACGATTAGATCTAGTTATTACTCTAGTGATAGTGGTTCTACAAGCTATCGAGTCATAAGGTGTGCTTAGTTTTTTAAGTGTGGTTTCTCCATTTCTGCATGATTTTTGTAAAAAAAAAAAAATAATAATGACAGTGTAATATGTCGCATAGTGTTTGTTCAACTATTTAAAGACCTGATAAGGACCAGATGCTTTTCATTATACCTGGATACATAAAACCAGAAAAATCAGGGGGGGGGCATTTTTAATTTCATGCGAATATAATATATCCACCGAGAATCTGGCTGTGTTCCAGACATGTAATATCTGCAATGTCTAAATTAATCACCAATTATCCTGGACAGAAAAACAGAATATTGTTTTAATAAAACTGTTCCGGTGAGGTATCATTTAAAATAATTGTTAAAATTGGTTATCCAACTATTTTCACTTAAGCTACAAATATTACTCTTAACTACCGTATGGAGCTCGTGGTCGATGTGAGTTACAGCTAAGTAGTAAACTGTTGAGAAACAGGTTGCCATGACTACCCTGCTGTAAACAGTGTTACACATGGAGGTGGGAGGCAGGCTAGCGCACTCAGTGATCACATTTTATTTTGTTGTTTTACAAAAGGGTATCATTAGGGGTATATTTATATATCGCCCAGCTCTAGCACTCTATATGAAAAGACAACAAATTCAGACACAATTATTACCTAAGCTCAAGCAAGGAAGAGTTTCATTGCAATTCATTCCAGATATTTAACAATTTCTCGGCAATCCGAATGCAGATCTCTTCAGTTGCAGCCCCCTGACATTGCAAACGATCTCTGACAAATAGAACATCTTCAAAGACAAAGAGAGAACAGAGAGAAGAGATACTCACTAGCTGCTTCTACGAGCTCAGGGTGGAGACTGTACGGGATAAGAGGGTCTGGTAGATCGGCGAAGAAAGCTTTCAGTGCCCCGGCTACAGCGTTCACAGCAACATCCATGACAATGAAATCCACACTGTGGTCTATGTAGAGAAACAACAGAAAGGGTGAGTGAAAAGGGACAGAGAGGATAACAAAGACAGAATGAGTAGGTGTGGAGAGAGATACAGAAAAGGTACTGACTAAGAGTAAGGAAAAATGATGGTGAGAAACAGGGAAAGCATAAACAAAAGGGTGAATTGAAAGCGAAATGACAGCTGTCGAAGTAGATTTCATTTTATAGTGAACACAGAAAACAGACATTCGATGGACAGAGAGGCAGGATAATGACTCCTGGCCAGCAGGCAACTGATTCCCACAGATTTTTTTTTTTTTAAACTGAACTCTGGATGGCTGAATAATCTGGTCGTCCTCCAGCAACTCATTTGCACGATCCAACAGGCTGATGAGCTGATGGGCACAAACAAAAAAACTAAATCTCTGTATTTCCGCTAAAAAACCTATTTCCAATAGCTGCTTGTGAAAAGACTGTCCATACTGAAACCAATTTGACATTGGGTATTTTCTTTTAAGATTATAGTCAAGTGAAGTTTATTTCTATAGCGTGTTTCACAACAGACATTGTCTCAAAGCAGCTTTACAGAATTTTAAGAGTTAAGGTGAACAATGTGTGTTTATCCCTGATGAGCAGCCGTGGCGACTCTGGCAAAGAACAACTCCCTTAGATGTTATGAGAAAGAAACCTTGAGAGGAACCAGACTCAAAAGGGGAACCCATTCTCATTTGGGTGACATCAAGAGTGTAATCATAAATCTTTCAACAATACAGAACACTGGAGAGTGAGATTATACTTATCCGGATTCTGAAAAGTTCCAATAAAATCTTCACGAAAATGAAAAACATAAGCACAAAACAGTGTTCTCCACGTTATATAACATGATTAAGATCCTCTATCGGCAGACGTATGATTAAAGATGTGTCGCATGAACAGAAGCACTCTTCGGCATAAGCTTTTAGGTATTAAAAAGTCTGTTAGCTTGTTCCGTTTTCATTACATCAGTATTTATGATGCGTGCATTTAAAATCTAAAATAGACTGATAAATAAATATTTGATTGCTGAATCAACCCAGAATTGAAGTAGCTGTAAAATCATGATTTTGCATACAACTGCATGAATGACTGCCTGACACATAAAATTATTATATTTATGAATAACAATCAGATGATTCATTAGTATAGAAACTAGATGTAATGAATACTGGTGCCATCAGTGTCTTCTTATGAATGACTTGTCAGTGTTGCTGATGCAAAGTAGCCCTTAGTTACCAAACATCAAGTTACTAAATTAGGATACAATTATGAGTCGTTCACAAACTGTTCAATATTCAACTGTTGCTTACTTAAAAACTAACCTTCATCTGGGAGGTCACAGGGATTATGTATGTGAATATTTGTTCTGTTAACTGGTTGCATATGCCAGATTTGTGGCGTGACTCGAGCAGCGAAAAGCTGTTGCTATCAAACGTTGTTTACTTAATCAACTGAGTCAGTGTAATGATGAAGGAACAGATCAAATAGACCAAATGATGGAAGTTATCTGAAGAAATTTCATTGCCCCTTGTAAAAGTATTTCAAAATACAGTAGTTTATCTGTAAACATTTAGCATTTTGTAGTTTATTTTGATACGCTTAAAGTAAAGGTATTAGGTATTTGAATTTAAATGATAATAATCTGATGTATCTAGTGTTGCCAAACCCTGAACATGCATAGCAGTCCTGTCCTGTGAGTTTCATGCCATACGACATTGTCCTATCTAGGAATTGTTTGCTCATGATGTGGCGCTTTTGTCTGGGACAGCAAATCAAGACAAAAAAAAACAAAACACTAAAGTGTAAACCTGGTTCAAACAGATCATGACTAACGAAAAGCAGTTGGTTAAATACGCAACACTGAAAAAAACAAGGGGTAGAACAGGCATCTGGTTCCTTTGTTATGCTGTAAAAATAGGTGCTTACCAAATATGACAATGTTAAAATAAAAAATCTCTTTGTGTGGGCAGTAACGCTTATTTTGATAATCGATTAATCGGGCGATTAATTAATCCCCCCCCCCCCATACAGCGACATGCAAAACTAAGCGTGTATGTCCAGTGTCCACTGTTCAAAAGTGTTAAATGGGAGTCAAAGAAACAAAAGATTAATAATGAAATAGTAATGTGACCGCAGCAAGAGCGGCAGTTTGAAAATAAATACCATTGATGGCTGCTATCACAGCACCTTTAAAGGAATAGGATATGTGAGGCAGCAAGTCCTTAAAAAAACTATGCTATGGAAGAAAATACAAAGAAAAATGGGCAAGCACCCCCAGGACACCTCTTTATGGCAACACTATTCCCTAACAGCAGTGACCTGATTTAGCAGGATAATGCTTTCTGCCACACTGCAAAAATTGTTTCATGATAGTTTGAGGAAGAGGACAAAGATTTCAAGCTGTTGACTTCCCCTTCATAAATCCTCAGCTCACTATTCACTTGAGCACCTGTGGGGTCTACTGGACAAACACGTTTGATATACGGAGGAAACACCTTGCAACCGACTAGTGCTGATAACGTATTGGTGCCACATACCACAGTGCACCATCAGATGGGTCAAATCTGTTTTCAAGGCACAAGTGGAACCTACACAATACTAGGCGGATGGTTTTAATGTTGAGGCTGATTGGGGTATGTCTTGAAAGATGCACAGATTAGCCTTCAGACTCTCCAATTGGTAGTGGTTTTGTTGCGCAGCTGGTGGGTGGGAATTTGGAATTGGCAAATGGCCAAACTGGGGATAATATGAAATTTCAAATAAAAACTGGCTGAGACATAACAATGAAACTACCTATGTAGGATTTATAGACTCTAAACTTGTCAGACATTAACATAATAAGTCCTATTTTTATTATCTACTGATGTCTCTATCAACTTCTTTTGACTAATAGGCCATTAGATAAGTAAAAAGCTGTGTTTCTCTCTGGTGAATACATTAAGCGTGTAAAGCAAAGGGAGATGAGAGAAAGCATGTTTTTTATAGGAATTAAAGAGGATGGAATCTGACGACTAAAAGAGAAATTAATTATTAACCCGCCTACCAACACTGTTTCTCAGCAATTGATAATTGTTTCAAATTTGGTGGAAAGGACAGGCGATTACATCCTAGCGCAGTTCCTGATTAAGTACCTTGGTCGAACTGTTTCTGAATGTTGTCTTGATCCGTCTTGTTGCCGCTCACACGATACAGGCCTTCTGTGGTGAGCCCTGTAACAAAGGAAAAACACATACATTTGTACTGTTACTTTGAAGCTGTTTCTAGTTAAAGACTCAAAACAACACAAGAGTTTGAGTACCACATGAAATAAAGCAGTCCAATGATTAGAGTCCACACTGTAAATAGTGATTATGATTGTGAATGGAAAAGAAACAGATCCGCCTGTAAAACGTGCAGGTATTGTAATAAGGGTAGGCTAATTCTCAATGTGTGGACTGTGTACTATTACAGGGCCCACCGTTTTGACTGTTTCAACCTCCTTTTTCTTTTTTCTTTTTTATCTGTCCTACATAGTGAGTCCTAATTTAGCTCCATATCAGCGGTATACAGGAGGTCAGATGGTTAGTTGTATAATTTATCATGTCATAGGCCTGTTCCAGTTCTGTCCAAGTGCTAAAGGCTGTACTTTGGCATTGTTTCATATAACAGTGAAATATTTCCTGTACAGTATATGATCACTACTTACAAACTGGTTCTATTTGCTTTGTATCAATCCTTAATGGCACAAGGCACACCCTCTGTAAAGTATGTAATAAGTAATGTAAAGTAGTGTAAGACTGCAAACGTTCACTGATTGCACTGACTTGTAATGTTATGTTATTGTTTACCTTAAATTCATTACAACTCATTGTAATTCATTCTGAAAAGGGGAAAACAGGAAACGAGCCTAGGAATGAGACCGCCTCATGTTATCTAATCAAAACTCATCTCTGTTAAAGCATACACATACTTGAAATTCCTGCAAACAAACAACATCTATAAAAGACAAGGTCGTTTCTTTGAATCGGAATGCTTTAGGTTGCTAGTTTTGGAGTGGTTTAGTCACTTAATGTTGCCCAACAAACTTTAAAACAAAATGTACATTCCTGGAATAATTGCACATGTCAGCGCCTGTAGCACTGTGTGTGTCTGTCTGTAGTACTGTGAGGGACAATGTTGCGCACAAACAGACCTGTTTCCACAAAAGACAGGTGCAGGAAATTGCGGCGATCCGACGTACTATTCTTACTCGGGAGTCAAACGAGGTGAAGCACTTCCATTAGGATGAGCTTTTCTTTCTTGTTCTCATTCAACTGAGTGATATATAGTTTGTGGCGTCATGTGGGCCGGATTGATTTGAGCAATTATCTAACGTCATGTGGTTTGCATTGGAAACAACCAGCCAAGCAGTGACTCGATTTACCTCGGGTACTATCACAGCCGAACCTTGATCATATCAACAAAGATAAGAGAGCAGCCATTGTATAGAATCGATGCCCCCTTCTATAAACTTTAAACGGCAGTTAAAAAAATTTAAATATTCATTAATAACAATAAAATAAATTAATTAAAGAACTAAACAACAACAATACATTTTATAAATGACCTCTTGATAGGAATGTTTTTTTTGTTTGTTTTTTTGAGGAACATGCATCATATATCATACAAAAGTATTGGGACGCCTGTTTTTTCCAGCCATATGTATCTCAAACTGGGTTCACCAAGCTGGAGCCACGAAATTGTATAGGATGTATTTGGAGGTGGTAGCATTCAAATTTACCTTTACATGAACTAGGAAACCCAAACCTGTTTAAACATGACAATGCCCCTGTGCACAAAGCCAGCTCTGCTATAGAGCTCTGACCTCAACTCTACTGAACACCTTTGGGATGAATTGAAACGCTGACTGCACCCCAGGCCTCCTCACTCTATATCAATACAGTACCTGACTTTTCTAAAGCCCTTGTGTGCTGAATGATCACAGATCTGCACAACCACACTTCAAAATCTAAGAGAACATCTCAGAAGTATGGAGGTTATTGAAACAGCAAATGGAAAATGAATATTGAATGGGATAGTCAAAAAACACATACGCATCTTATAGTCATGTCCACAAACCTTTGTCCATAAAGTACTACTGCAATGCTTGTTTTTTTCAATTACACAGTACACTGGCCAAACAAAAGCTCGAATAACATGTTGAGCAAATACCAAAAAAATCTCCTGAATATTACTAGTAATTTTGCTTAGCAAAAGTTGGCCTCTGCAATGCTCTGAGTTGAATCCGCATGCTCAGGAACAGTATTTTGTAGGAGTGTAACAGGACACGTACGCTTACCCGAATTTTACGGTACAAGGAACATAGTTAAAATCTGAATTCCCCCAGGAACGTGTTTAAGTGTTGAGTCTCTGCCTTGCACTTTAAGCGCATTTTTTTTTAATTATCATTATTAAACTTGAAAACATATACAACAATGCCAATGGAAAGAAAAAAAAAGAAACAAGAGAGTTAGCGCAGTGTCACTGTAGCTACTCACTCCGTATCGGAAATAAGATTTGTTCTGCGTATGCATGAAAACACTTAAGAATCCATAGCGCTAGTGTTAGCCGCTAACCAGGAAGTGGCTAATGCAAGCTCTATGGATTCTTTCCGTTTTATGTCCAGCTTCAAGAATTTATCTTAAAAGTAGAAAATCCTGACATTTCCGCGTATCGAAGGAGTGAACGAATGAAGGACGGAAGGGATGAAGACACTTGTTAAAGTATGCTGAAATGAATAGAACAGTTAAGTAGAACATCTATTAAAAATGAAGAAAAAAAAAAGAAAAGAAATGTTAATATTAAATGTAAAACGCACACACAGTTACACGGATGCAAACTATTTAATTGTATTTATCCATGTATTTAAATGTATTGAATTAATGTCAAATTAATTGATTACACAATTTAATCAACATAAGTGTTTTGCATTAGTGATTTATTCTATTTTATTTCTATAAAAAATAAAATATTATTTTATATATTATTTAAACAAGCAGGCATTTTATTTAAAAAAAATTTTTAAATGTAAACTGTTGTTCAAAAATGTTAATAATAATAATCTGCGTTAATAAAAAAACAACAAACAATTTTATGTTGTGTATTTTTTCCCCCTAACCGTCCCGAGATGGAACCTGACCGTGAATTAAAATCCGAAACACGTATTGAACCGTGAATTTTGTGTATTGTTACACACCTAGTTTTGGAAACACTGCAGCACTAAATAAACTAGGTGTTGGCAGTGTATACAGTGAAAACACAAGTTTCACACTCAGGCTTTGTCAGCAGCACCTTTTTTTTTTTTTTTTGCAGTGTTTAAACTTTTTGGCCACCAAAACTGTTCAACATTGTCTGGCTGCGGAAATGCTGACTGACAGGTGACCTTGCCTTTTTCATCACACTTTATATTCACACCCTGCAGCAGTGTACACGTGTTTAGTGGCCTTGCTGTTACAGACAGACTTGCTTACAGGGCTGTCATGGTAAGTGCAATACCAACAAGCTATTGATTGTTGATTGAAAAACGATTTGGTAATGTTTTCGAAAGCATCAGGAAGGGGTTCTTATCCAGGGGGTTTCTGTGTTTTACTTGTAAAGTTGTGAACAATCTAAAATATACCATCCTACGATATGCCTCCTAACCATCATCTATTAACAATTGCATCACTCATAACTTGTGGGTGTAGGCTACTGCAATGGTATTCGAGAAGTATAGCCAGAAAAAGGCAATACATGTTTTGTCCTTATATAAAACCATTCCAGATATCAGCTGTAGCCAGAACCATGAACTGGACACATCTAGTACCCATGAAAGCCTCAGATTCCTGTTCTTGATGTGGTCTTCAGCTGTTTGATGTTTTGAGAGAGCACTTTTCTCCTCACCATGGTTGTAAAGAGAACATATTTAAGTTACCATAGACTTCCTGACATCTCAAACCAATCTGGTCATTATCCTCTCTTATCTCCTTCAACAATATATCTTGATGCGCATTGTATGTCGTCTTATATGACATGACATTTTTGTCAAATTGCTCAGCCCTGGTTTACATACGTACTTGCTTGCCTTAAGCGACATAATCAATCGTGATTGTGCCAACCATCCTAAAATAGACACAAATAAGGTGCGTCATATCCAACCCCCTTAATATCACGGTCGTCATGGTTGCAGTACCTGTTATGACACAAACGCACTTCCCTACAATAACGCTGCGGCTGTGCTGAAACCCTACAGGCCTTTTGTTTTTGCGAGGACCCACCAATTAAATGATGACAAAGATGATGTAACTCAGTCAAATGCTAAGAGGAAGGTTAAGGTCGAGCGTGTCATGAAAACTGGGCGGCAGGAAGCAGTGGTGAAGGGAAGTGATGTTAATTTACATGTGGCTCAGCAGGATGTTCTGCTCTCCCTCCGAGCCCTCTCATCAGACCCATCTGCAGCACTTCATCAACAGATTACCATCATGCTTTGCCCCCGTGTACAATAAAAAGCCTGTCAGTGTGTGCAGGAAGCAGAAGACATTACTCAAATCTATGCACACGGAGACCGGAGAAGATTGCATAGATGTACACACCCCCTCCTTAGATACTGTTACCAGCTTAAGGAAGCATTTGGTATATTTTCTCCCCCACCGTGACGGTTTAACTTGAAAGATTAAAGCTTTCCAAGTGAATTTCTCCTAAACCGTAGTGGAAACTGGCTTTTACGATTCAATGCAAATCATTACACACATCTTGCTCTAGCACAAAGATTTCGCTCTCGACCGCACACACTGTAATAGGTGTTAAACGTGTTCCGGGTTGAATTACACCACTACGACTGGGCTTCCTAACTCACCTTACACTGCTGACTCATCATTTTTTATTCAGGATATTATTTCCTAATCTATCGTATTCCTATTGACTTTAGGATTACATCAGAACCCAAAACGTTCAGGCTGCCACACCCTTATTCTCGGCGTCGCTAGCTTTTTTTTTTATATAAAAAAAATAAAAAAAAATACAACAAAAGGTTAATATCAGTTTACTTTTTTTTTTTTTTTTTTTTTTTTACCCAGGAGGTCCATCAGGCTGAACTGCAGAGCAACCTGGAAAAGGTCATTCGATTAAACACAGCAAGCGGGTGTGTGAAGTCTAAACAGGTTCGGTGTGAAGAAGCATACAGTCCACTCCAAACTGTTATATTAGTGGTACAGCATCCAAACATCATTGCTAAAGTGTCACACAATACGCTGTAGCGCATCATATTGTTTCGCTTGATTTAAGGTTCCATTTTCTACACAGGCTTTAAGAAAAAAAACTTGCCTTTTTTTTGTTTGTTTTAATTTTCCCAGACAAAAAAAGGAAGGCCAATACTATGTATGGCATATGGTGCGACACTTTCAAATGCCTGACTGATTACAGGCTGCTTAACAGCTCCAGGCTGTGCTCTGGAATCCCGATCATCTAAACATTCATCATGTTTCAATTTGAGGTACTGTCTGAAAAGTTGTTGTTTTTTAAATCGCCTGCTGTTGAAAAGTGTCTGTCTTCCTGTAGCCAAAACATTTCCAGACGTCCGATGTGCAATTTTCGTTCTGCTGTAAGGTCGGAAGATTGGTGCTCACCGCTGCTAGCCTCTTTGCTAATTAGCTTCATGTGATAGCTGCCTCGCATAGATCAGCTGGGCTAGATTTCACATCGTCAGTCCGATTTAGCGTTTTGTTATTTGCGATGATGAACACTAATACACACACACGGATGAATAAGTCTTAAATCTCACCTAAAGCAGTGGAAGAAGCGGATTCATTCAAAATCTGTGATTTCCATTGAAAACCAGTTAATCGTTGAGTTGAAAACGGTGCTTATATCAAGTGAGGTGACAAGTATTTACACCAAAAAATCCAGATCTTGTCGTTTCTTTTTTTCCCAAGCCAATAAGCTTGTATTTGTGCACAATAGTTGTGCACTAGTTTGAGGAAAAACAGCAATGCCTACACCGAGGTCGGGTGTGTCTGAGCACTTCGGCCGCCATAAAGCTATGCTGTAAGTCAAAGGAGTGGTGGACCTGAACTTGCTGAAGTCGTAAATACACCCATCACTAATAGTGCAAACATATGGCTACACACACATACACGCATACACATGCATACACATGTAGTCAAACTCCCTGTTGCATCTTGAGAGCCCCTTCTCAATGATTCAATCCAGGCTGAAGGTGTCACAGTGGCCACTGGCTCAATCATATTCAGTTGTGTAGAACACAGGATTCAAAAACACATCTAACACTACAGAAAGCTTAGTGACTCTGATATTTCAGATTGCTGCATCGTTCATTAAAGATTAGTTCTTTTTGAGACAATCTTTCATATGCCTTAGGACTACTGGGTTGTCTCAGAGTGTCCGTTTTGTTCATTCGTTTGTAAAGTGATAAAAAAAACAATAGGATCTGTACAGGAGACTTTTGTTCAAAGTTGCTCATTCTTTTGTCACGTGACAACCACACAGGTACCGTCACATGACACACACAAAAAAAAAAAGACATACCACAAGAGTCAAAATTACAAGTCAGTACAAAAAAGGATCTGATGGG
>NC_139579.1:14936579-14951579 GCF_946808225.1 Silurus aristotelis
CGCGGTCATGCTTATCGTCTTAGAGAACCCGAATTCCACTACTGTGCCGTGAAGTACGTTAATCGACGGATTCGTCTTGTTTCAACAAAGCAAAACATTTTTTATGCAAATTTGTATACAGTAGTAACAATTTAAAACGCTTGTTGGCAGATGTTCCACAAACAGTGATTATCTAACATGTGTGACTTATATAAGATGATTGTTTACAGCACATGTTTATTATACACAGTCACAATCAGAAGTAAAGCGCTGTAACTTCTGTTACAAGGGAACCTACAGTAAAGTCGTCAGCATCATAACAACGTCAAGCTATTTATTTATTTATTTTATTACAGCACAGGATAACTTGTTTCTTGGAACGTAACCATACGTTGATGGTTTCTCAATAAATAATGAAATAATTGGCTAGAGCTGCTATAGTTTGTGTTCCTTAAATGTAGTTATTTTGAAATAATCAGCCATGTTTTGCTTCTTACTTACTTTATACATAAAATAAAAAAATTAAAAAAGTATTTTAGTCAATGGATAGTGTAGGATTTAGCATATTAGTGCTTGCAGATCAGCATACTTATCCTGTGCTTTTTTGACTTGTACGCGATTCTAAAGTTTGACTAATGGGGCACTAAAAAAAAACTGCAGATCGCAAAAGGAACACGTTCGTTCTGTCACCCAGAAATCGATGCCAAATCCATTCATGACCCAGGGGTCAAAGACAGCAGAATCGCACTTGCTTTCTGTGTGAGAAGGATGCCGTTTCCTAGTCAGGGTGAAGAGCGCTTGGTTTTTGTTACACTGCCCTATGACACAGCAAGAGCAGCAATTCGAAAAGATTATGTACTCCAAGGAAGCATGTGTTAGCACAAGGACACGCTATTTTCGAGAGCAGTTTTGAAATAATTATTGTATTTCTCAAACCAATCAGTATTAAATAGTATAAATTTCATAGCTAAAAGTATTGCTGTGCTAGATTTATTTCCCTCATCAGCATTCAGATGAAAGCACAGATGAAAAATGATAAAGGAAAACAGTCCACACAGGCAGTTTTGCAATTTTACATAGCTATGGGTTTCATGCAAATCATAAAACTCATAAAACAAAAGGTTGCTTAGATCAGAACGAGCTCCTGGTTGAACGGAAGGCTTTTGTAAGAGAGATGAAAACACACACAGGTAAATAAACTCGACATCTCGTGGGCTGAATTGGGGCTCAGATATTCCTCATGACTGCAAAGTAATGAAACGTACCTTGGACAACAAGATGGTGCATAATCGTGTTAAGAAGAGTCAAAGTTGAGGTTTGTACTGCACGAGAGAGCTCGTGTGACGGCGTATTCGCATGCCCGGTTGAATTAGAGGCACGTTATTTCATATATTTATCGCACGACTTCAATATACATAAAGAGATTTGTTCCAGCATAGTAGACGTCGCCTGAGCACTGATTCGACGCAACTCCATTAACGGAAAAAAAAACGCTTATTTGGGAAATTTAAGCAGGTCCAAATAGAAGCCGAATCATCAATTTTAAGAGCAGGACATTAATATTTGTCCTGCAGTTCCTCAAAGCAGTTGACACAAAAGAACAGGGCGAGGAGGTGGGGGGCGGGGGAGAAGGTCAGCGAGTACAAACTCCCTCTTTGTTTTCATGACAAAATCTATAATAGGATGAAAGGTGGGGCATCCAAAGGCAGAGACAAACCTAAATTCATGGTTAGTAACTGAGGTCATGACAGATGCGCGCATTTCCTTGATGTGATGATGCGCTTCGGGAGAACGGGTCTTATAACGCCGCTTTTTAGTGCCTTGACAATAACAAGCGGCTCGGACTGTGTTTTAACACTCAGGCCTTGACAGCAGGTTTAGTCACGAGGAGACGACAGATAAAAGACAGCTCTGAGTGCTTTTACATAAGCACTACAGTCTGTTAGTGTGAATAGACTGAGCTGGGTTTGATCCAAAGGTGTGTGTGTGTGTGTGTGCGTGCGTGCGTGCGTGCGTGCGTGCGTGTGTGTGTGTGTGTGTGTGTCAAGTAAAGCCCCCTACAAAATTGCCAGCAGAGGCTTTAGCAGATGCGAAGAGTCTTATCTGCTGCCTGCAGCGAGACTCTTCTCGTCCAATAGGACTAAATCATTAACATAAAGATTCGCTGCTTCACGCATGCACACATGGACCCCTGCTATGTTGACACAGGTGACATTCGATGCAGTGAAAGCATCCTTAAGCACTAGTGCTTTGGAGTAGTGCTCACACCAGCAGAACATGTGCCTCAGTGCACAGCTCTCACAGGGGCTGTACAGTGGCCCAGGACATTTGCACATCAGTCCAGCTAATCTCTAATTCATAGTGAGCAGATGCGTTACAATTTAAAAGAAAAGCGCCTTTTCTGTGTATCTGGGGATGAAATGTATCACTGTATCACCAAGGGGACATGGCTTCGGAGACACAGCTTTTCTTTCTCCATCCTGAAGTTTGGATGAGAACATCATTTTGAAACTCTGTACATGGAACTTAACTGCAACTCTGGATGTGCATGATTTCATGCATTTTGCATTCTGGCTTGTGTTTGGCTGCTTGGATAACTACATAAATGAACAGGTATCCACTATTTCCTGTGAGTGTATAGAGTACAGTAAATCTTCTTTCGACTTTTCCCATTAGGGGTCGCCACAGCGGATTATCCGTCTCCATACCACCCTGTCCTCTACATCTGCCTCTTTCACACCAACTACCTGCATGTCTTCCTCACCACATCCATAAACCTTCTCCTTGGTCTTCCCCTTTTCCCCTTCCTGGTGGCTCCATCTTCAGCATTCACCTACCGATATACCTCATGTCCCTCCTCTGCACATGTCCAAACCATCTCAATCTCACCTCCCTCACCTTGTCTCCAAAACATCCTACATGCGCTGTCCCTCTAATAAACTCATTTCTAATCCTGTTCATCCTCGTCACTCCCAACAAAAACATCTAATAGAGTACAGTGAATGATTGTTACAAATCATGAACTTAGCTTTCAATCTATTTATATTACAGCTTGATTATTCAAGGTAACAATTGCATTAATATGCAAAAACAGAATTACAGTGAACACCAATGATGTTCAACAAATACAGGAAAGTTAAAACAGAGTCACAGTGTTGTATTACTAGCTTTAAAAATAACTGTTCAAATAAGGGAAAGCCTAAGCATACACAAAATAAAAGGTTTTTTTTATGTTTTTACAATATCCTTATATTGTGTTTTCTATTCATCAGTAAGTATCTAATGTTTTTATGGAAGTAGCTGAATTTGGATAGGGGACAACATAACTAAGCACATGAAGGAAAGGGTCCGACAATGACAGCAATGGTTTTACCGCGTTGTACTGTGAAGTTAAAAAAGGAATAAAGATGGAGGACGATGGATTAAATGTTTTTTTGGGTTTTTTTAGCATGCAAAGGAAGTCCTGGCCATCTCCACAGCAGCAACCTGGCATGAGCTCTCATGATGTTTTCAGCTGTCACTACCAGCGTTAGCCACAATGTACACAAAAAAAGGCTTGAGTTGAAGATCTTGAGTGGCCTGCACAGAGCAATGACCTCAACTCCACTGAACTCCTTTGGGTTGAACTGGTACAAAGTTCCTCAGTGGAGTTCATTATAGCAGCAACAGGGGAAATCTAGAATTGGATGTACAACAAGCACATGAGTATGATGTCTAGGAGTCTATTCAACATTTGGTCATATAGTAAAACCTGGTGTGAAACTGGCCAAATACGTACAATATTTAACTTAACATTTAATGACAGTTTTTTAGGTCTTCTATAACGGCGGTCCCCAACCTTTTTTGCGCCATGGACCGGCCTTTAAGGTGCGGCGGATAAATACAACAAAATAAAATTATACGACCGGCATAAAAACTGGTATTTTATAAATATAATAATTGTGAATCCACTGCGTTGTTTTTTGTTCATTTCGCAAGTTAGGGGGTTTCAATTTAGCGGTAATGTATTATGTGTTAGCGGCCGGAGCAGCACCTTAAAAGAAGGCGGCGGATGTTGGTAAGACATGTGACTGAGGCATCGTGACATGCATCAAGATTAAGTCATAGACAGATGTGGCGGAGAGAATCCGGTAAATATCCAAAATAAAACATAGCTCGGATTTAGATAATAAATAAAACGGACATAACGTAAGTTATGTATTCTTTCTGTGCGGCCCGTTCAGTACCAATCAGCCGGGGGTTTGGGGACCACTGTTCTATAAGGAGCCTATGAGATAAGCAACTCTTTTTTAGTGCAGGTTAGTCTTAATCGTAATATGTGGTCTTTCTCCAGAATGTACAAGCCTACCACATCGTGTGACGCCTCCGCTGGCTCATTTGTGTGCGCTCCAGTGCTGATGTCCACTCCGATGTCTACAACGTGGAATAAATACACTCCGTGATGTGCCGCGACAGCCTGTCAAAAGCAATTTGTTCCGACAACTCCTTCCGTTGTATACCACAGACAGCAGATTGCCACTGGGAATACTGTGACTTTGGGTTGTTGAACTTTTTTTTGCTAAGCATTCACCAGGGACCTGGTACATGTGTCAAAAAAGCTCTGCTTGGTTGAACAGGAGACGTCAGAAGACACCGGCTAAAACGTTACAGATGCACTCTTGCTAACATTTCAGACATTACAGCGGATAATGTCGACGCAAAAAAAAATAAATACAAACTTCTGCAGATCTGATCGACGTACGGAATGAGCAGATCCTCTGCATGCTTTCGTGTATGTTATTTACCTGAAGGTATTTCACAGGGCCGAGATTTCGTAGAATTTCATCAGCCGTTTATCTCGTTTAGCGTCTCTCGAACGTTCGAAGTGTGTGTGTGTGTGTGCGTGTGTGTATTTTCTGCGTACAAAACTATTCGTTTTTATGGTGCTAGTAAAAAAAAGTGGTAGCATAAAGTGCCATAATAAAACAAACCAGAATCACTCGTGTTTATAGCATTAAAACTGTATTTATTCAGTCAGGGTATTAGAAGTCTCTCTTTCCCTCTCTGTTGAGTTAAACATCCTCTTGATGCACCAATGATCAGTGATCTTGTCCCTTTCTTTTTGCCTGTCCCTTTCATCACAATACCTCTGGATGGAGTTCTCTTTAAATGTAGAACACTCGGCGCAGATGAGGATGGTTTCACGTGAACGGACTAAAGATCGCGAAGTGACCGAGCAACTCGAGAACTATGAACAGATGGACTCGGACTGTAATGAACACAAACAGTCTGCTACAATGGCTGGAATGTGCACCCACGGTTCTGCATTAAAACGCCCATCACCGAACAGTGATGATAATAAAACGCCTCAACAATGATATGGACATTCGGGGCCACCCAGATGAGAACGGATTCCATTTTGAGTCTGGTTCTTCTCCAGGATTCTTCCTCATACAATCTGAGGGAGTTTTTCCTCGCCATTGTTGCCACTGTCGCTTGCTTATTAGGAATAAACTTACAGGCACTAACATATAAATTTAAATTGTATAGCCTACTTATCTCTGTATAGCTGGTTTGGGACAGTGTCCATTCCTAAAAGTGCAATACAAAAAAAAATCTTAGCTGAATACACGTACACTATAACTCCAAGACAAATGCAGGTTGGCCATAAGATATACTTGAGTTATACTTGGGAACTGACAAAAAACCTGAATAAATGCGGCTACTTTTCAGAGTAATATTGCTGTAAGGGGGGCATTTCATTTCTGGCTGCTTTAAGAAAGTGCAGGAAAAAAAAAACACCAGCTCTTTACCATTATATCTTTTTCAAGTAGCGCCGAGAGGCAGTAGGCCTAGCCATTTAAACAGACAATACAAATACTTATTTGTCATCATGACAGCAGCAGTGAACAGCTGAAAAAGAGCCAGGTGGGGAAGCAGGATGCCCCGACAGCCGAGGCGAATCTGCTCCACAAATCAATGTCAAGCTGTCTGTTCACCTCTACTGGTTGAGGGTTGTCCTCAGAATGGATCGTTTGGCTACACATAACCGTGAAAAAGAGAAGGAGATTAAGAGATGCCAAAGTCAGATTTATCTACTGACACAACTTTACATTATCACTACACCTGCTCTTTAAATCGGTGCCATTTAAACACAGCGTATTTCACATCGTTTACATTTTACAACCTAAATCGTCGCCTTTCCACTTCAAAACCTTATCTGAGATTTGAGGTAGATAAGATTCAAACTTCCGAAAAAATCAGGGGCGTGAGGAGTTTTCGCAACTCCAAACGATGCGTTTTATAGGAAACGGAAACCGACTCCGAAACGCTTTAGCACGTTTTAAAATGCTTTCCTCGCTAGCTTTTTGCCCCGGAGAGCACCGCTTACGAAATTTAAATGCTTTCAACTGTATAAATATTCATTCGAAATGATAGGGACGGCGGCGCCCGAGGAAAACCCCAAACAAACAAACAAACAAACAAACAGAAAAAAAACCCACTGCGCATTTCATTTAGACAAACTGATCGTGCGCACTTGCATCGCTAATTAAAAGACAGCTCCTTTAGCTAGTCACGCTCCGCAATATCCCCCTCCGCTTAAGTCGCATCCTGGGTTTCAAAGCATACTGCATACTGTCCATGTGCAATTATAGATTTCGTATAAAAACCAAATCATATTCATCATCATCAGATTACGTGGAAAATGTTACCGTTCCCCCATGCCCCTTGTCTAAGGGATATTGTCGTGGGTGCGCCATATAATTTCAGTTTTCGTCCATGTTTTGCAAGCAAAGATATTCACATACTCAAAATAGGCTTTTAAGGTTCACAGAGGATACAAAGAAAGGCCAAAAAAGATAATACGAAAAGCACGGTCCGAGACGAACTGTTTATTTTTGCCGATTTTTAAGCTGAAAAAGCCACGTTTTTTTTTTTCCGCCCGACGTTTTAGTCCAATATAACAGCCAGACGATGGAATCGATGTGCAATGACTATACCCTCAATCGTCCCAAGCCGAATTAATACTGAATAAAATGTAACAAATAAGATTGAATACTGTGAGAAAGCTGGGAGAAATGGCACACTGTTGCTAGAGATGATAAGCGAGCCTTCAAAGACTATTAGGAAAAGTCCATTTAGAAAAAGAAAGTAAAAAAAAAATTTTCCGCAATGTCTGTAAATCACAAAATGGAAGGCGAAGTGACAAGCCGAAGGATACAGAATGTTTAGACTGGTAAAAGGCTAGCTGTGATGGACAAAAAGGCAAAAGCATTTTTTTTAAAAACACATCAAAGAATGTGAGCAACTGTGTGTGTGTGTGTGTGTGTGTGTGTGTGTGTGTGTGTGTGTGTGTGTGTGTGTGTGTGTGTGTGTGTGTGTGTGTGTGTGTGTGTGTGTGTGTGTGTGTGGGGGAGCTAGATGACCCCCTTTATCCACAAAATGCACCGAAAAGGCTTTTATATAAAGACCTAGAGTACTGAGATGCAGCCACGGGCGTTCTAAGGCTTCGCTGCAACAGTCGACCTAACTATACAACAATACTGAAATGTGGTTCGGGGTATTACAGCACTTCTGTGATACGTGACGTGAACACGTTCGAAAGACAAGATGTCCGGCAATTCCAGGCAGCTGCCTAGCTCCAAACATTGAAGCCATTGCATTAGTCAATCTAATGGCTTCTCTTCTTGTAGTTACGCAGCTGTACGTTTCCCTGTACAGCAATTTATCTTAAATCAAGTAGCTCGTTACATGAAACTATTTAATAGAGCATGAGTCCGGGGGGTGAATACAGTAAAAGAGCCTCCTGTTGTGTTGCGTCATCAAATCATCAAAACACACCTCGCTGTGGAATAGCTGCAGGCCTCAGCATACTTAATGCAGAAACGACTTCTGCAAAAGGGGTTACGCTGAAGACGAAACCACCTTCGCTAACTTTTCAAATTTGCATACTCTCTGCGGTTTGGACATCACGTCCAAGAGCAGCAGTGCTGGTCAGCTCGGCTAGCTTGTAATGCAACAGCAATGTTTCTATATTCTGAAGATTTTTTTTTATATGGTCGAGCTACATTTGTCCTTGTGTAAGCAGGCTGCTTAAGTTGCATCACTATCACTGCTGAATAAGATCTTGCCTTTCTCAGATGATTTATCGCCCCGTCTCATGCTTCTCATAGCTGCTTTGTCATCACTATCTGACATTCTCTGAAAGGTGGCCCCACGTATAAGTCGGCATTAACTCTTACCATTGATATGAGCAACAATCGAGGCCAGGCTATAGATCTAATTCTCTCATCACACACTGGAGGAAATATCACCCGACCATTTGACATCATCGTTCCAACTCAACATGGCGAATTACGATGTGTAACCGTCAGCGGTAAATTGTCTGTGCTACGGAACAGCGCGACACACCGTTAAGCGGTAGGTTTTTTTTTTTATCGACATTTGTGACTGACCTGTACGCTCAATGTAGTCCACACACTTCTCAATAAACAGAGGAATAGGCCTGTCTGGGGTGACCAAGTTCTGTAGAGGAACACCAAAATAGTTGCTTTCCCAATTTCTTCGGGTCGGTGGATACAATGGCTTTGGAACTTTCGCTTTAACCTATGAAAAGAAAACAAACGCATACATTTCAGAAATCTCAAACGGTTAAACTAATATAAACTGATATGTCATTTATTTAGGATCAGTTTTAGCCAGTCACGGTTTGAGTGAATCCTGGACCTATCCCAGGAATATACTCCAGATCCACTGCACCACACACACACACACACACACATTCACACAGGGGCAATTTAGCATAACCAATTCTCCTATTTGCTGTTTTATTTTTTGTTTTTTAACAGCGGGAGGATACTGGAGACCCCAGAGGAAACCCGTGCTAATCCAAAACATGTAAAACAGCAGTCAGAAACCTGAGCTCGAGCCGATGATGCCTGCTTCGTCACTCTTCGACTCATAAACTGTTTGTAAATGTAAAAAATAAAAACATGCAATTTAACCTTTTTCGGTTCCTTGTTTTTTGTTGCTTTCTTTTTCTTCAACTTTTTGTCCTCCTGCTCTGGGTCTGAAGTTATGGCTGGATTGTCTATCCCTCCTTTCCATGGATCAGCAGGTGAAAGTAAAGGGTCCTCTTCACTTCCGCGGTTTCCTCGTCCTTTTTTCTTCTTCTGCACCGCTGGCCCCGATTCGTCATCACTGACGTCGGAGTGTACTCGTCTGTGGTACATTTTCGTCTTGCTGAAAAGGATCTTTGATCGATGCTTGTATTTGGACGGCCGCCTGCTACCCTGTGACTTCAACGTACGATCAAAGCCGTTCTCCTCGTCGCCGTAATAACCGTGATGGCCACCGAACGAGTTGCGCATCTTGACTATCCTGCTATGGGTGTCCTCTGGAACAGCGTAAATGTCGTCGTTGTAACCCTTCGATTTGGCCAGAGTGTCTATTGGATCTGCGTAATTGTCCGCCACCTCAAGGTCGTCATGCACCATAATCTGGCCTCGTGTTCTCCTGCTGGACCTCATTCCAGCTTCTATGGTCTTTAAAAGGTTGGGGTCCAGCTTCTTAACATTAGGCTTGTTCAGCACAGGTTTCGGTCTCACCGGGGGAGGCACTTTGTGGTTGCGTTCATGATCACCTAAAGGTGTGCTGTGGACAGGATACTCATTCCCTTCTAAGTCAATTTTATACTTTCGTTCACTAGGGGTGGGGAGAAGCTGTACATCATCCCCTATAGGGCTATAAGGGGGTGGTCCCTCCGCGTCATCTTCAGAGTCGGGGTAATAAGAGTAGGCCGATGAATGGTTGTGTGGCGATTGAGGGAAGACGTCTTCAGAGGTGCAGAGGTCCCGTGTATTATCGAACATGAAGGAGCTTTCGATGCTGTTCTTCTTTTCAAGTACTTCGTTAAAAAACGGCGTGAAGACTTCGGTTTGCCGGTGGTACTGAGACAACGAGTAGAGCGCTGTGAATTTGGCTGCAATCTCTGTAGCAATGTGTTCCCCCTCAGTCATCAGCTCCTTGATTGCTTCGTTCTCAAAGAAATCTGCCTGACTGTCAGTGATAGCAACCATTTGGACCGGGATGACATCTTGGACCTCTGCCAAAAAAGCCCGCAACATGGCCATGGAGGCCTTTCGTTTCGCTGAGTACACAAGTATGTATCCGTGCACCAATTCGTCCTTTCTGATTCCAATTGAGGAGTGGTATGAGATAACAGTGACTTGTATACGCCTGCGACTGTCACCGATGATTTTGTCGAGGTACAGGGTGTTGCTCTGACCGGGTTGACCCGCACTACAGGAGAGCGAATCCAGGAAAGGCGAGAGGATAAGATCTACGCTGAACGGGTCGCCGCACATAGCGCACATGACTATTCGCAAATCCGTTTCGGACAAATCTTTGATGGAGGGCATAGGATTCATCAAGTCAAAGTTGTGCTTTAAGCCTTCAAGGACTGCCCTGAGCCCTTGTTTGATTTGAGATTCGTTAAACTTTCGGGGAAAGGTCCCAGAGGGCATGTCTATGAATGTGCACTGTAGCTTATTGGCAAGCTGTTGGCCCTGATGCCTTAAAATAGGCATGTTTTTGCAAACACTGTCTCGCTGACTCGCTAGGATTAGGATAAACGGCGAGGGCTGGGCAAATCTCTCTCTTTTGCCCTGACAAATCTCGGCTCGAATTCGGTTTATGCGATCACCAAGAAAATTAAGTGACTCGATTGAGCTGAAGACACAGAAGAACCCATGAGGTTTGAAATTGGATATCCAGGAATGGTTCAAAAGCATGGGGGAACTTACATCAACAGGTAAAAGGTCCAATTCATAGATTTTGCCATCAAGGGTATATTCATCATCTGTGGACTGAGCTTTGATTTCATTAGCAAGTTCTTGAGCTAGTCCTTCGCGGCCAAGAAGACACAAGTTCACTTTATCGAGATTGGAGCTGTTGTAGTAGAGATTAGTGCGACCGTGGTCCAACTGGACCAGCCTATTTGCGAGTACCTGCTCAACTTTCAGATCCACACAGCTTACACCACTCAGACAAGTCTCTTTGGTGGGATGATAAACAAATCCGATGTGTTTCAGTAAAAGGGACTCCCGATCTGGGGCAAGCTTCTGTAGAGCTCGGTATCTGGGTTCCTCATTGAGTACAGTGTGGATTTCGCTCATTTTATCACAACTCGGGGTGGCATTCAGATCCAAGTCATAAAACAGCTCGGCATGCTCGAAAAGCATTTCCTGAAACTCCTCTTTGGCCCGTTCAACTATTTCCTGCTGATGCAGAGCGTACACATCTCGCCGATCAGCTTCTGTGATATACTTGTATGCCTCGTCCTCCATGACAAAACACATAATCTCTTCCCACGGTTGGCCAGGACTTATGAAATGTACTCTGTCCAGCGTCTTCTTAAATTTTTCCTTCATTTCCATTCGCCTCTTTTCCGATATCAAATGCTGCACGTGGTTCTGGTAAATCCTCTCACCTTCCACAGTTTTAAGAATGTCGAAGGGGACTCTTCTGTCGTCTGTTTTGTTCACATGATCCGTCTCATTCCATGGGGTTTGCTCCAGCACAACAAAGTAGTACTGAAACTCGTTCTTGTTTTTTAACAGGTTCTGAGCATCGGTCCAGCTCAGGTTCTCAATCTCCTCCAAGTTGCTGAGCATCTTGTTAAGAATTTTTGGCAAACTGCAGAGATAATCATCTCTTCTCTTCTTGATATGCTCCTGTCTCAGCTGCTCAATGTGCTTAGAGAAGGTGTTTCTAGCCTTCTGGGTACCTTCCAAATTGATGTATTCCTCGTAGTCTGAAAGGTTTTTCAAAGAGTTGCTCACAACTTTCCAGCTCGTGTGATAATCTCGGACAGACTGAACAATAAGCTTTTCGAATTTGACCGTGACCGCGGCTACTAATTGTCTCTGAGATTTGTAAGCCTCCAAGTACGGGATAATTTTGGATTTACCTCGTGTTTTGTCCATTTGCTGGGTTAGCGCATTAAAACAGAGGTCCACGTTGATGGACGATACCGCTGATGTCTCGACCAACAGGAGATTCTTTTTGCTTGCAGCAAAAGCCTGGACATCCCGCAAGTATTGCTCGACGCAAGAATCGCATTTCGTCGCGGCGATGATGATAGGTTTTTTAGACTTGGCGATTTGCGAGTAAAGGCTGTTGACAAATTTCATCTGGTCGTCGAATTTCCGGTTGCATCCTTTGCTCACGTCTATGCACAGGACAAAAGCGTCAATGTTTAGCTTTCCGTCGGGCATCTGCTTCTGATCAAAATCCTGCTCCAAGCCAAGCTGATCCGTGCAAATATACATCAGTTTTTCCGCAGACTGCAGCTTTGTAGTCGCCGCCCGCTTCGAGTAGGGTTGCAAATTTGTGCTCCGGTGCGGCAAAAAGGTCTGGTCGTCAATAAATTCGGTCTGTTCGATGATTTGAATTCGACAGTCAAGTCCATCGTCTCCTCTGTGTAACACTTCCCCCCAGTACAGGAAGTGATCATTGTTCACCACACGACCTCCGAAGTCGATTGTGCTTAACACAGAAGTGTGCTCTGAGTAGTAGCTGTCTGCGCTGGGACGCACATATCTGTTGCATAGGCAGGACTTGCCCACGCCACAGTTGCCCTTTTCTTTTTCAGTGCCTGAGAGCCCGACTACACTGATAGTGTATGTCGGTGGACGGGGCTCTTTATTCTTGGCCATTATACAGCCCCTCTCATTGCCTTGTTACTCTCAGCAAAGTCTGCCAGCAAGGCAAAGATAAAGTTCCATTGGCTACTGGTGATGTGTTTCCATTTCTTGCTCTGAACAGATGTGGATATCCCTTTCCTCTGGATCGTCAGTTATGGAGCAGCTGTGCTTCTCCTCAGGCATCACCTACCTGCAATATATAAAAGGACATTGCATTAGCATACACAATTGACCGAAATACAAACTTTATTGCCAATAAAAGACAACGCTATTGTCGATGAATACTTATTCGCCTGCCAACTTTATTACCGGCATGTTTACATAGGGTACGATACAGAGAGAGAGAGAGAGAGAGAGAGAGAGAAAGAGAGAGAGAGAGGATCAAAGAACAAGTAAGACTGGAATAAAAAAATAAAAAATTACTATATTGTAGCTTCATATCCTCATACCCTCTGCAGTATTAGATAAACTACCTTATAATATGCTATACAGTAATTACCATACACAGCGAGTAGTAAATTATGTTTTCAATAAAAAAAAGCACCACTTTTGTTCTCTTTAGTCAAACGATTGAATATGCTGGAGTTGTGTAATACAAGTCACTTTTTTTTTATTTTTTTTTTTAAAACCTCTTTCATCACTGACCTGCTTTGATACAAAAGAAGAGATAGAAGCTGGATGTCTTTTATACACATTTATGAAGCCGTTTGAAAATAAAGGGTGTACTTTTATTGTAACTAAAGTTTGGCTGCATGAGCAACTCAGGATTCACAAGCGTGCATTTCCTTTCATTACCTACGACAGATCAAAAGTGTCCATAAATATGTATATATTGGACAAAATACCCAGACAACACATGCAGTCATTCATGGAAAGAGGCCCCCGAAACATGATCCAACTGTGCTCGGTGCAATGCACTTCACCATCAATCCTCTGACTACTAGCGCAGCAATGGGGGCACGATGATCTACGATTATTTAAGATACGCAGCGTGTTAGGTACTACTGGTTACTAATCAAGTACCTACACTGTGTGCATACAAATTCCTATATCCAAAAGTAGGGCGTAAACGTTTGCCTGACTTTTGAAGTAGAACCGTAGGATTCTCCGTAATAAACCACGTCAACAATCAAATCCTTTCTAAAATGAACCTAACACTGCCCTCGCACTTCGATCCATGTCAAGGATGACTAATTGCACTCTGTTCACCAAACCATGCCAGACGGTCCAGAGTGGTTACTAATCCATATTTTACGTACCCTGGTTGAGCACCTGTGTCCATCGCCCCCTAACAAATAAAATTAAAACTAGGAAGTATTCTCTGGAGGCTGATCTATTTCGAATGGGCACGAATAGAATAGTAGGACTAGAAATTCACACTCCTTTTTTTTACCTCTTATAGAGCTTTGTGTGTAGAGCTTTATGAGTAACATGTTACGTAACATGAAGATAAGCAGTTACACATTTTCTGTGGCTGAATCTCATATGGTGTTCTGGTGAGAAAGTGATGTTTTTTTTTTTTTTTTATCTATTAAAACTAATGACGTGTTTGAATGGCTGAATAATAAGAAGGCAAAAACAACTGAAAGCATTAAACAAAAATATTAACTAACATATTCGTAGAGACTAACAGATTAACTTCCGAATCAACTTAACATCATACTTTAATTCTCGGATCTCTCCAGCTTGCTCTCCACCTCCTCGCCTGTGCGCTTTCCTCAAACTGATAAGGATCCTAAACGTTCACGACGTCGATAAGGTCGTGCTTTCGGCCTCGGCGTTCATCGCGCTCACCAACAAGCCGCGTTTTTCCCATAACTCTGTGCGATCGTTATGCATTCGAGTCCAAAGTCTGCGATCTCCACTAGTTCTAAACTGATTAACAGGACGATGAAGGTTGCTGCGAGAAACGATAAAAAGCTTCTGTTTCGTTCTCAGGATTGGAAGGACCGCTCTTGCTGATCCGTTCGCATGTTCATTCCGACAACATCCACCTGTGTCAATCCAACATGACCTTCTCTCATTAATAGCCAATAAAGCAGCACCAAACACAGTATTCATTCCTATTTATTTTCCACCCCTCACCCCCCCAGAATGTGACCTCAACATTTTCTGATGAGTGCAGTATCACAGGGATTAGTCACACACCATCTATCTGGTCCTGGAGCTCATAAAAACATATTTGTTGGTGTAGTTAGGAAAGCAGTAACTCTGGCAGTGAATCAGGAGAGAGAGAGAGAGAGAGAGGTTTGGTGGGCTTTTGGTGTGTTTAGGGTCGAATCTTTGGCGTTTGGGGAAATCCCAGGCCTGGGTTCAATGGGTCAGTGTGTGAGAA